>NC_091432.1:77276400-77593788 GCF_964237555.1 Oryctolagus cuniculus | reverse complement strand
ATTAACAGTTGTCCAACAAGATCCATTTTTCCTGTGCTTACTAACAGCATCCCCTAAGCATTTCACTGAACATATGGCCACTGAGCTACAGGCTTCATTTCTTGGGTCCTCTTTCAGTTAAGTGTGGCTATGTGATTAAGGATACTATCTTTAAAATTATGGGAGGGAAAAAACCAAACTGCCCACAGAACTCTATATTCAGTAAATATTTCCTTCAGGAATAAAGGCAAAATAAAGACATTCTCTGATGAATGAAAACCAAAAGACTCTTTAGCTACCAAATCTTCCATACAAAAATACTAAAGGAAGGTCTTCAGGCCAAAGACAAATGATACCAGGAAAATAATTTGACCTCCAGGAACAAAGGAAGAACAAAAGAAATAGTAGATATCTAGGCAAATATAATTTTCCTGTTTCTCTCCCATTGTCTGGTGGTGTTTTTAATGTATGTAGTCTTATAGATATGACATATTTATTGAAAGAATGAGGAAGGGTAAAGGAGCTTTATTGTTGTTAACTTTATCCATCTTAATTGAAATAGTAAAATATTAACTCCAGACTGTGAAAAGTGAGGATTCACCCATAAGGCTACCAAAACAAAACAAACAAAATATAAAGTTTATAGTCAAAAAGAACTCAAGAGGTAAATTAAAATAGAATACTTAAATATGTTCAAATAATCCAAAAGGAAACAGCAAAGAGGTATCAAAAGAAGAAAATACAGAAGGGACAAACAGAAAAGATACAATGGCTGACCTATATCTATTGATATTATCAATATTCTCCTAAATAAGCCATGAATCAAAGAGCAAGTCAAAAACATGAAAATATTCTTAACTGAAAGAAAATAAAAATGAAACATATCAAAATGTATGGGATGCAGCTAAAGCAACGCCTACAGGGAAGGAAAGTTATGGTTGAGTGCTAATATTAGAAATGAAGAGAGACTTCAAATCAATGATATCGGGGCCGGCGCCATGGCTCACTTGGTTAATCCTCGACCTGCAGCGCCGGCATCTCATATAGGTGCCGAGTTCTAGTCCCGGTTGCTCCTCTTCCAGTCCAGCTCTCTGCTGTGGCCTGGGAGGGCAGTGGAGGATGGCCCAAGTGCTTGGGCCCCTGCACCCACATGGGAGACCAGGAAGAAACACCTGGCTCCTGGCTTCAGATCGGTGCAGCCATTTGGGGAATGAACCAACGGAAGGAAGACCTTTCTCTGTCTCTGTCACTGTCTGTAACTCTACCTGTCAAATAAATTTTTTAAAAATCAGTGATATGAGCCTCTACCTTGAGAAACTAGTAAAAGAGCAAATTAAATCCAAATCAAGGGGCCAGCTCCATGGCACAGTAGGTTAATCCTCTGCCTGCAGTGCTGGCATCCCATATGGGTGCCGGTTCTAGTCCCAACTGCCCCTCTTCCAGTCCAGCTCTCTGCTGTGGCCTGGGAAAGCAGTAGAAGATGGCCCAAGTCCTTGGGCCCCTGCACTCACGTGGGAGACTGGGAAGAAGCACCTGGCTCCTGGCTTTGGATCGGCGCAGCTCCAGCCGGCGGCCAATTGTGGAGTGAACCAGCGGACGAAAGACCTTTCTCTCCATCTCTCCCTCTCACTGTCTGTAACTCTAATTCTCAAATAAATAAAATCTTTAAAAAAAAAAGACATTTAAAAAATCCAAATCAAGAAAAAAATGGAAATAATAATGAGCAGAAATCAATCACATCTGGGATAAGTGGATAAGTAGATAGGTAGGTAGGTAGGTAGGTAGATAGATAGATAGGTAAAAGAAAAATTAGTGGAAGCAAAAGCTGATTTTTTGAAAAGACCAATAAAGTTTAAAAACTTCTATCCAAAAGGACCAAGTAAAAAGAGGAAGAATACACAAATTAATAATATCAGGAATCAAAGAGGAATTTCACTGAGGACCCTACATATTATTATAATTATATATAATAACATAATTATAATTATTATAATTATAGAAGGGAATAATGTTAGCAATTCCATGTACTTAGAGTTCAACAAAAGCTAAAAGTGACCAATTCCTTGACACATCCTATCAAAATTTAATTCACAGTTTAAAACCTCAAAACAAAGAAACACTCAGGACCTGGGTGATTTTGTTAGTGAATTTTACCTAAAATTTAAGGAAGGAATTCTACACAAGTTCAGTTCTATACAATCCCTTCCAGAAATTAGGAGAGGAAACACTGTAGTTCATTTAGGAGGCAAGCATTACCTTGGCATCAAAATCTAACATAAAATCATAATAATCTTTTTCCTTTGTTTTTATTTAATGTAAACAGATTTGTATTTCATATATACAGACTTAGGAACATAGTGTTACTTCCTACCCTACCTTTCCTTCCATCTATGCTCCCACCCTTCCTCATCCTCCTTCAGAAACCACATGACAATGGAGCCTGACTGACAACAGGCTGTGATTGGATGGCTTCAGAAACCACATGACAACGGAAACTGCCTGGCAACAAGCTGTGCTTGGTTAGGGCATAGACCGCCCCTTAACCAGATTGGCTGCGTTGGCTATATAAGTTGCTGTACCAACTGAAATAAATGAGTCTGCAGGCTGCTCGCCTCTGGCCTGCTTTCACCCGACTCCTGGAGTTTGTGTGGTGACTCAGCGCCTCTTGCCCCCACGGCGCTCCTCCTCTCAGAACGAATTCAACTTCAACATCTGGCATGTCAACATGACTGAGAGACAGTGTGTCGGACTCGGTGAGGCCCCCCCTTGATTTTGGCAAGCAGAGGATTAACCTAGTGAGCCACGGTGCCGGCCCCATGAAATATGCTGTTTCAATGAAGGACAACAATAAAGTTTTGTTCTTAAAACGGTTGAATGATTAGAAGGCACATTAGGTCTCACCTATTGAACAGATGTAACCAGGCCTCCATCTTCACTTTAATAGACATCCTGTTTTTATTTTAATAGACCTCTGTATCTATCACCCCCTGTCTCTCTTCACCCAAATATTTCCTCTTTAGCTTTAAAATTCAGCTTAGGCTTCATCTCCAAAAGCTCTTCCTCTCCATGGCAGGCTAAACTGCTACAGCTGCTCTTCCATAAAAACCAACATGCAGTGCTATAAGATTTCTACCTGGTCCAGACTAGATTTCCCAGTCATGCCTCACCTCTGCACGAGACAGTAAGTACTCTGAAGGCAGGAAAGTACTGATGATGTCTTAAATTTCAAGTCAGCAAAAGTTAGTTTAGTGCTTGGCACACAGAGTTGGTACTGCTATTGATATAGCAAATTACAAGGTTTGTTTCTTAAAATTCTCTTCACCTGAACACACCAAAATTGCCGAAAGTCTTTTTTTCTTTAACAAAGCAGTCTGTATTTTAATAAATGTTTTTACAGCAGTGTTACAGTAATTTCATATACAGTAGAGACTGAAACATGCCCCAGGAGTATAGCAGGTAGGGGTTCAGGCGAGTCAGGTGGTCCTGGCAGAGGCGATTGCTTTAAATATTGGTTGATGATGATCAGACCTTAGGAAGTGATCTTTGGAGGAAATGGCAGGAAGCAGCAATGTAGGAAGATTCAGGAAGAGGTTTCATATAACTCCAGCCAATAACGGGTATTCCTGTTTGCTTAGAAAAACATTAGCAATGGCCTGCTTAACAGAACAGGTTCAATTTTTTATAGCCATGCATAGTTTTTTCATAACATGAATTTTTCACCAACTTTTTGAAGACCCCTTATATGCACAGATTTCAAACTATTTTTTGCACCAAAATGAACTTATCTTTTAATTCCAAACCCCCATGAACATTTTTGAGTAACTTTGTGCTCTCTCATTTTCTAAGGGAAAGATGTGGACTGGCAGAATGCAAACAGTCTCAGAAACTTCCCTTCTACCTTTGGTATTTCAGAAATCTAGATTCCACTCTGTTTTACCTGAGGTGTTAGAACAGGTAGGGGTAAGAGATGTAAATGAATGAAGATAAATGAAGAAAGCTTTTGGTTGAGGGCACCCATAGTGTAAATGGGAATCTATCTTTTGTCAGGCAGGTAAGTTCTCTTCCATGGAATAAACAGCTGAAGAACAGATTCAAGTGACGCAGTAAGAGAAGATGGCACCTGCCAAACCAGCCAGACCCCAGCCACAGTACACATGTCCCCACAGCACACACACAATCAGGGTGTAGAAATGTCTGGGCAGTGGAATGGTTGACCACGAGGCCATTAAGGGAAAAGATAATCCCCTGGGACCCCGACAGAGCCCCTCTGTGTCAATGGTTAGAAGTCTGGCTACGACCCTCTGGGATAAATGGCCTGAACGACTTCTGTGATGTCGCACATAAAGCTCCCTGGGAAAGTCTAGGGTTGGGGGAGGGGGTAAAATTTACCATCATGAATTGCCATTCACAGCCAGGCCTTTAGAATATATTTATTATGACATCATCCATATGGAGGAAAACAGCTGGTATTTCCTATACGAGACACAGAGAGAGTGGCAGGGCTGGGGCTGCAGCACCTCAGCAGCCAGAATAAAGCTGGGTTCCGTTTGCAGTCTCAGTGGATTGTGGTCCTCAGGACCATTCAGATACCTTCGCTGCCACCAGAGACAAGATGGGAGAATAAGTGGGAGTGGGAAGAACGCAAGAGGGGAAAACTGGCCAACGTGAATTCTGTAAGGGCTTAAAGAGCAAGCTATTGAAAGCAGCAAACCCAAATAATATTTTTTTTCTCTGAGGTACAAATACGCAGTTTCACAATCACACCATACATGTAAAAGATAAAAACTTTCCCCCAGGAAACATAGGTCCAATCTGAGTTTTACACAAGCAAGCGGGAACCATGCAGGAACTTGTTCAGGGGCCACAGGTTGCTCTCGCCCACATTGGAGGTGCGCCTCTGGCACTGCTTGCAGCGCCGGTACTTCTGGCACTGATCCAGGAGGAATAGCTTGTCAGAAGCCCTAAGGAAAGGAGAGCAAAAGCAGTCATCAGCAGGAGGCCTAGCCCAGAAGCAGGTGGTGGGACAGAAACAAAAGCCAACACCCAGGTCCTGCTTTCAAGGATCTGACAACCCACCTGCGGTCTCTCACCTCCGCTCTGCTACCGCTTCGCAGCACCCCTGCATCCAAACCTCCACTGTCTCCTCTTCTCTACTAAACAGAGTCCTATGCTTGGGACCTTCACAACAGCCTGGCCTTATGCTCCTCCCCAGACACACCCATCCGAACCCACCGAGAGCACAGGACTTGCCCCAAAGCTTGTGCTTGCTGCTTTGGCACGTGTGCAGTTCGGCAGTGTTTGAGAAGGAGATCAGACCAGGAAGCTGCTGGTTACCATTAGTACAGAGTTAAGAACAGACTGGCAATGAACAATCCCAAGAGACCAGAGCCTTGGGAGAGAAGGGCAAGAGAGAAAGTGGAGACAAAGAGGAGGAGGACAAAAGTGGCTTAGAGCAGAGATGAGGGGTCAGCCATGACAGATTTGCCACTTGGGCCATTTTTGTTTTTGTTGTTGTGCAAGAACAATCCCTGATGTGCTCCCCTACCCCATCAACAGTTCTACATAAGCGAAATTCTGTCAAAAAAAAAAAAAAAAAAAGACCATTGTGAGCAACCTTAAAAAAAAAAAAAGTAACCTTGAAGTGAGCATGGGAAGACCTCTCTGCCTTACCTAGATAATGGGACAGGCATGCTACCCGCATACATGTGAAGCCTAGTTTTGCTTTTGCTTTGTTTTCTTTTTTCACCCACCAATTCTTTCTTTCGGCTTGAATCCCTGATGACAACCTGGCCTGGGACACCGGGTGACAGGTCTTCTCTGCATGTTCCTGGAGCAGATTTGTTAGCCTGCTCTTCAACATTACTTCCTATGTCTCTTCTACCTGTTATCACCATGTTGACTAAGCATTCCTACTAAAGACAACAAAACCTCCCTGGTATTACTCTCACTGCCTTTTTCTTGCCTTCCTACAATGCCTACAACATTGAACAAGTGGCTTGAAATCCCCAACTCCTCTTCTTCTGGCCCAGTGACCCCACTCTTCTGAAACCTATTTTCTACAATCTCTAGAACATATGCAAACACATGGAGACTGAAAAACATGCTCCTGAATGAACAGTGGATCAATGAAGAAATCAAAGAGAAACCAAAAAATTTCTAGAAATGAATGAAGATGACAATACAATATATCAAAACTTATGAGACATAGCAAAAGCAGTGTTATGAAGAAAGCTTATAGCAATTGGTACCTACATCAAGAAACTGGAAAGGTACCAAATAAATGAGCTATCAGTGCATCTCAAGAACCTAGAAAAACAACAGCAAACCAAACCCAAAACTAGTAGGAGTAAAAAATAATTAAAATTAGAGAAAAAGTAAACAAAACTGAAAAAAATACAAAAGATCAGCAAAACGAAAGCTATTTTTTTGAAAAAAATAAACAAAGTTGACAAACCATTGATCAGACTAACAAAAAAAAAAAAAAAAAACAATAGGCCTGTGCCAAGGCTCACTAGGCTAATCCTCCACCTTGCAGCACCGGCACACCAGGTGCTAGTCCCGGTCGGGGCGCTGGATTCTGTCCCGGTTGCCCCTCTTCCAGGCCAGCTCTCTGCTGTGGCCAGGGAGTGCAGTGGAGGATGGCCCAAGTGCTTGGGCCCTGCACCCAATGGGAGACCAGGATAAGTACCTGGCTCCTAACCATCAGATCAGTGCGGTGCGCCAGCTGCAGCGCGCCGGCCGCGGCAGTCATTGGAGGGTGAACCAACGGCAAAGGAAGACCTTTCTCTCTGTCTCACTCTCTCTCTCACTGTCCACTCTGCCTGTCAAAAAAAATAAAAAATTAAAAATTAAAAAATTAAAAAAAACAATAAAACTAACAATGAAATATACCACAGAAATACCACAGAAATAAAAAAGAATCATCAGAAATTACTACAAAGAGCTGTATGCCAACAAATTGGGAAACTTAGAAGAAATAGATACATTCCTGAACACATACAACCTACCTAAATTGAACCATGAAGACAGAAAACCTAAACAGACCAATAACCAAGACAGAAATTGAAACAGTAATAAAGATCCTCCCAAAAGGAAAAGCCCAAGACCAGATGGATTCACTGCTGAATTCTACCAGACATTTAAAGAAGAACTAACTCCAATTCTTCTCAAACTATTCCAAATTGAAAGAGAACCGATAAATGAATTCAGTAAAAATGTAGAATACAAGGTCAGCTTGCAAAAATCAGGAGGATTTCAATACCCTAGTCACAAATCAGATGGAAAAGAAATTAAGAAAACAGTCCCATTGACAATAACAACTGCAAAAAATGGAAAATATCACAGAATAAATTTAAACAGGGAGGTGAAAGAGATTGAAGAGATGACTAAAAAGTAGAAAGTTATCCCATGGTCATGTATTTGAAGAACCAATATTTTTAAATGCCCATAATACTCAAATTAATCTACAGATTCAGAGCAATCATGTCACAATACCAATGACATTCTTCACAGAAATAAAATGGGTGAAAATATTTGCAAGCTGTTCAGCTGATGATGAAAGGACTCAACCGAACAAGTTCCACCCCATAATCCAATTTTTAAAATGAGCAAATGGTCTGAGAGACATGTCTCAAAAGAAGATACACAAACGATCAACAAGTATATGAAATCATCAGGGAATGGGAAATCAAAACCACAATGAAATCCTAGCACACCCCGTTAGAATGGCTGTTAACAAAAAGACAACAAATACCGGTGAGAATTTGGAGAAAGGGGAACTCTCATCCACCATTGATGGGAATGCAAATCGGTGCAGACCTTGTGGAAAACAGTATGGAGTTTCCTCAAAAGTCTAGAAATAAAACTATCACATAATCCAGCAATCCCATTGAGGGTACATATGCAAAAGAAAGGAAGCCAGGATATTGAAGATATACCTATACTCCCATGTTTTTTGTAGCACTGTCCACAACAGTCAGGGTATGGAGTCAATCTAGGTGCTCCATTTGTAGATGAATGGATAAAGAACACGTGGTTACTTATACACAATGGAATACTACTCAGCCAAAAAAAGAATGCAGTCCTGTCATTTGCAGCAACACAGATGAGCCTGGAGGACACTGTGTCAAGTGAAACAAGTCAGCACAGAAAGAAAACTACCACATGTTCCCACTTACATGTGAAAGCTTAGAACGTTGATCTCATAGAAGTAGAGAGTAGAATAGTGGTTACAAGATGCTGGAAAGGGGAGGAGGGAACAGTGGGAGGAACATGGTCAGTGGATACAAGGGTACAGTTGGGTGGGAGGAATAATGTGATGATCTGCAGCACAATGAGATCACTGATTCAGAACAGTCAATTTAGTGTCTCAAAATAGCTAATAGGATTCTGCATGTTCCCAACACAAGAGACATACTTTTGAGGTGATGGATATGCTAATTAATCTGATCATAACATGTTGTATACATGCATTGAAATGCCACACTGTACAATTATGTGTGTCAATTATGAATAAACATACATATATTTTAAAAAAGAAAGACAAATGAGAAATGATATACAAGAAACACTACAAGGAAAAGGATTACAGACCAAGATCCATTTTAACAAAAATTATGCTACAAAAGAAATGGTAATTTAAACTATTATTTTTGTAGACTTAGATTTTAATAATTTGCATATATAGACTATTTAATTAAATTTTTAAGGGTTTGTGAAATCATACCTAATAAATGGAACATATTTAATTTTTTTCAAAGTATAATACTTTCCCATATCTTTATTTGATTCCTAAAACTCCTGTGTCACTTTGCTAAGGCAAGTGTTTGCTTTCCCATTTAACAAAAGAGATAAAAAGGGACCAGTGTTGTAGCACAGCAGGTTAAGCTAATGCCTGGGACACCATTTCCCATATAAGAATGCCAATTGGAGTCCTGGCTGCTCCACTTCCGGTCCAGTTCCTACTAATGCACCTGATAAAGCAGTGGATGATGTCCCAAGTACTTGGGTCCCTGCTACCACATGTAAGACTGGATGAAGTTCCAGGATCCTGGCTTCAGCCTGGCCCAGCCCCTGCTGCTATAGCCATTTAGGAAGTAGACCAGCAGATGGAAGATCTGTCTCTATCTATTGATCTCTCCCTCTCTGTGTGTCACTCTGCCTATCAAATAAGCAAGTAAATATAATCTTATTTTAAAAAAAGATTAGCTTTCTCTCCAAAGTTATGCTAATTATCAAAGCCAGGACTAGAACCCAGATTTCCTCACTCTTATATTGCAAATACAAAGGGACAGAAGATTTAATAAATTTCAAGTAGATGCTCTTGGTTCTTCCATAATAGGCATCTCACTTTTTAAATTGTCAGTCTTATCTACAATCCCTTGACTCTTAAGCAATCATTCCACAAGCTTTGGAAGTGTTCAGATCAGAAACTCACTCTCTCTGCTCCCATCTAATTATCTTCAAAGAGAATTCCCACCCTCTACAAGGTGAGAAATGGGGAAAGGAAAAGAAGTGACTGAGCAAGATAAAAAAAAATAAAATAAAATAAAAACCACCCTAAACAGGGGCAAACATTAGGGCAGGGCTGGTAAGCATCCACCGTACAACACAACCTTCTCCAATACCATTACGGACACTCTTAATCAATCACAGTAGTATTTCCCGGTGAACACAGACTTGCTTTCTCCACTGAGCTGTCTAGGAGGCCACTTTTAATCAACTGGGGTTGGTACTTGAAATCTAAGCGCCATCCCAGGATTAAAGGACAGCAAACAAGGAACAGAGGGGACGTTCTCTGTAATCAAAGAACTTCTGGTTCCAATCAGAGTTTACCGCTCGAAAGCCTTCTCCTCCAGGTCCCGCTGCTTCTTCATCTCGGTACTGTGTTCCCAGTCCTCCTGCAAGCATTGGTTGATTCTGCTCACTTGCTCCAGCTCAGCAGTTCTGTCTGCCAAATGCCTGGAGAGAAAAGAACAGTCTTACTCCATTCAAAATATATGGAAGGCCATGCACTGACTTTGAGAGTCCCGCTTCTTTTATGTTAAATTAAACAGAAAATCTTCTGGTCGTTCACTACCCTTTGAAATATTCTGAAAGGCACAAACACTGTAAAATCACAGTGAAACTCCTGGCTCTCAGATAATTTGTGGGTCTAGAACCTTTCATCTTCAGGCCTGATTTAAATTAGCATAATTGAAACCTTTTTCCAATTAACAACTCAGCCTTTAAAGTCATTAATTTCCTTTGTGGCTACTTAACTCATCTGAAGAATCATCCCCAGCAGATTTCCAATGCTGTTTGTTTCGTTTTATTCCTGCCTCTCAGCTGTCTGCCTACTGGTTGCTACAGAAACTTAGTAAGACAAAGCAGACAGGCATACAAATGGAGAAAGGGGGGAAAGGAACAAATTGACTGAGCAAGATAAAAGGAAACAGGAAAAATACCAAGCATTGTGAAGAAGGCAAGGAAAAAAGGGAGTCATGTTGTAAAGTGGCTGCAAGTATCTCTAAGCTCCATGTCTCAGTATTCCAGGTGCTGTTTTTCCATCAAATACATGGTCACTAATTTTAAATCACCTTAATCCTCATTCACATTGCCTGTATGTGTCGATTTCTTGCCAAAGTGAAACTTGTACCATCACTTCTCATTAAAGTCTGGGAGCTTCCCTAGAGATGATTGATTTAACCCGCTTAGAAGGGTTTTGTGGTACAGACAGAGACAGCCACTAGGTGTCAGGATTCTCCAATACAAACCTGTAGGATCCTCTGGGCTGGTTCATTTTCTTCCAGAACAGTATACAAACAAGGAAAACATCGTTCCCCTGCAGTCAAGGCTAGGGCTGTTGGTGTAGGGCTAATCTTATGAGTATAAGAGTTAACTGAAATTGATCTCTGGAAAGGGAAGAGGAAAGAGAAAAAGGGCAGGAGTATGGGTGGGAGGGAGGTAGGGAAGAAGCAGCATCATGTTCCCAATTTGTATATATTAAATGCATGGAGGTATATTCCTTAAACAAAATAAATTATTTAAAAAACAGCATAGCCACCTTTCATCTAACAAGCACTGCTTCAACAGCTGTTGTGTGGTTATTAAGAAGATTAAATGATACACAGAAAGTGGCAATGCCTATCTTATAAGTGTCAATGCCTATCACATAGTGACTGATGATATTTTTATAAGCTTTTTTTCTTTTCATAGTTATTTTTCAGGTCTCATGAAAATTCCATAACCAGCTTAACCATTTCCAAATGCAGTTATTTTGTGGTCTGTATATACACATTTTTGTGTAATCCCTCAAACTCACTTTGCAAAACTGACACAATCCCCAGGACATAACTCCCCATCCGTCCCTACTAGAGCCCCTGACAATCACAATTTTTCTTTCTGTTTCCATGAACTTTACTCCTCAAGGTACTTCATGTAACTGGAATCATACAGCATTTGCCTCTCATGACTGGCTAATTTCACTTAGAATATAATGTTCTCAAGGTTCATTTGTGTAGTAGGATGTGCCAGGATTTTCTTCCATTTTTAAGGCTGAATAATAATTCCATTGCATGCACAAACCATGTTTTTTCAGCCATTCACCTGTCGACAGACACTTGAGTTGCTTGTAAAAAGTGCTGCTATCAATAGCAAATGTCTCTTGAGCTCTTGCTTTTAGTTATTTTGGATACATACATAGAAGGAGAATTACTAGTTCATATGGTAATTCTAATTGTAATTTATTTTTTACATTCCCACCAACAACATATAACATTTGCTACTTCTCTGTATCCTTACCAACACTCACTATTTTCTCTTTTGTTTTTTAATAGGAGCCACCTTAATGGGCATGAAATATAATCATTGTGGTTTTCATAATGGTGTCTTTGCAAACGCTTTGTGGCCACCATTATTATTTAAAGGATAGATAAGCAATCATTTTCATTTGAATGCCTACAAAGTAAGAAAATGAGGCAAGGGGGCAACTAGTAATATCACAACACTGCTGGTGTGCAAATTATTACATTTTTTAGAAATTAAACTGTCAGTCTCTTGTAAAATTTTAAATGTGTTTTACACTTGACTCAGCTACCCCACTTCTAGGAATCTGTCTGATAAAAACAAAAGAACCAATATAAAGGTATATATTAAGAATATTTAGGGGGCCAGGGTTGTGGCACAGTGGGTTAAGCCACTACCTGCAACACCTGCATCCCATATGAGGGTCAGTTAGAGTCCGGGCTCTTCCGCTTCTGAACTGGCTCCCTGCTAATGTGCCTGGAGAAAAGCAGCAGATGGCCCGAGTACTTGGACCACTGCCATCCATGTGGGAGACCCAGAAGAAGCTCTAGGCTCCTAGTTTCGGCCTGGCCATGAGGCCATTTGGGGAGGGACCCAGCAGATGGAAGATACGTCTCTCTTCCTCTCTCTGTAACTCTGCCTTTCAAATAAATAAATACATCTTTTAAAAAAATTGTTTGATACAAAATATCTGGTAACAAAGTGAATGTTAATCAATGCTACAAAATTAAATTATAGTACATTCATATTATAGATATTATGCCCCTTTTAAAGAAGAATTAATTTGGTATATATGTGCTGACCTGGATATCATTAATGGTACATTATTAGGTTAGGTTGCAGAGTAATGTATAAGAGCTCATAGTCTGCACTTTCATTTACAGAAATGGAAGTAAATATATATAAGTATATTGTTTGAATGTATTTGTTAAAGTAAATGAAAAAAACATAAAATGCTACATATAAACCTAAATGTTGGCTACTTGGAAGGGGCAATTACTAACTTTCTTTAAAGTCTGTTTTATTGCAGGAGCGTGAATTGAAAATTTTAGGTCGGCGCTGCGGCTCACTAGGCTAATCCTCCGCCTTGCAGCGCCGGCACACTGGGTTCTAGCCCCGGTCGGGGCACCGGATTCTGTCCCGGTTGCCCCTCTTCCAGGCCAGCTCTCTGCTGTGGCCAGGGAGTGCAGTGGAGGATGGCCCAAGTGCTTGGGCCCTGCACCCCATGGGAGACCAGGAAAAGTACCTGGCTCCTGCCATCGGATCAGCACGGTGCACCGGCTGCAGCGTGCCGGCCGTGGCAGCCATTGGAGGGTGAACCAACGGCAAAAGGAAGACCTTCCTCTCTGTCTCTCTCTCTCTCTCATTGTCCACTCTGCCTTTCCAAAAAAAGAAAAGAAAATTTTAAAGAAAAAAAAAGAGTGAAAGAAGTATAAATAGCTTAGCAGAAATGTTTGGATCACTCTGGGTAAATTATCCTCTATGAAACAAAATGACCTTCATTCACCACAGGAGGACCTAAAATCACATCTTGAGATAAACTAAAGAGAAGGGCCTTGGAGCTGGAAAAGATACACAGAAGTGAATGTGGAATAACTAGGAAAAGATACAGAAATTGAAACCAAGAATCCCACCTATACAGAAAAGGGGATCTATAACCAAAACTCCAACAAGAGAGACAGAAAGGTTAAAGTTTGCATCTTTTCAGAGAATTAAAACTTCCAAAAGTCTCTCACAGACTTACAATCTCATCTAATTCTTGCAGTAAGGACAGGTAGAGCACTGAAATTATCCTTATTCTTACTACGAAGCAAAGAAGACTGGGGAAGTCTATCTATGCCCTAGTCTAAATCATACAACTTGGAAAAGATAAAGTGTAACCCTCCTAACTCCAAGTGTAGGAGGTGAACTAGAGAAGTTAATGAGGAGAATCTGAGGAGACAGCTGCAATAATCTCAGCATAAAATGAAAGGCTCCAGATCTACCTCACTGAGGCGGCAGACACAGAAAGCCTTGAGATGAGTGACGGGTGAACGCTACTGTAAAACAGAAGCTAAATGCTGTCCCAAGGGAATAAGTGTATAAAAAAAAAAAAACGGGGTGGGGGGGTGGTGGCACACTGTGGCATAGCGGGTAAAGCTGCCGCCTTCAGTGCTGGCATCCCTTATGGGCCCTCACTCGAGTCCAGGCTTCTCTACTTCCAATCCAGCTCTCTGCTATGGCTTGGGAAAGAAGTGGAAGATGGCTCAAGTCCTTGGGCCCCCATGCCCATGTGGGAGACCCAGAAGAAGCTCCTGGCTCCTAGCTTCAGACCAATGTAGCTTTGGCAGTTGCAATCATCTGGGGAGTGAACCAGCGGAGGGAAGACTCTCTCTCTCTCTCTCTCTCTCTCTCTCTCTCTCTCTCTGCCTCTGCCTCTCTATAACGCTGCCTTTCAAATAAATACATAAAAATTTTTTTAAAAAATGGGGAAAACATCTTCCCCTCAGGAATGTTTAGAGTTTCAAAAATATACTTGACATCTACCCATGCTCTCGCTTGCACCACGTACTGAGCACTGCGGGAACTCACCCGGTATGGCCGCCTAGAGCGAGCTCCAGCCTCTGCCTCAGCTACAAGCTTAAGTGGGGCTACCGTCCTCCAAGTCTGGCTTCTGAACGCTGCTTGAATGGCAAGTCAAAATTCCTTCAGGACAGAACATGATACCTCTGGGGAGCTCAAGGTCCCAAATGATAAGTATTACGGCACCCAGACTGTGAGATCTACAACGAGCTTCAAGACTGGAGGTGTGACAGAATGCATGCCAGTTCCAGTTACTAAAGCTTTCGGTATCTTGAAGCAAGCAGCTGCTGAAGTAAGCCAGGATTATGGTCTTGACCCAAAGATTGCCAATGCAATAATGAAGGCAGCAGATGAGGTAGCTGAAGGTAAATTAAGTGATCATTTTCCTCTGCTGATATGGCAGACTGGATCAGGAACCCAGACAAACATGAATGTGACTGAAGTCATTAGCAATAGAGCGATTGAGGTCTTGGGAGGTGAACTTGGCAGTAAGAAACCTGTGCATACCAATGATCATGTTAGTAAAAGCCAGAGTTCAAATGATACTTTCCCCACAGCAATGCACATTGCTGCTGCAATAGAAGTTCATGAAGTACTCTTACCAGGATGTCAGAAGTTGCATGATGCTCTGGAAGCAAAATCCAGAGAGTTTGCTCAGATCATCAAAATCAGTGGACTCAAACTCAGGATGCTGTTCCACTGACTCTGGGCCAGGAATTCAGTGGCTATGTTCAACAAGTGAAACATGCAGTGATGAGAATAAGAGCTGCCATGCCAAGAATCTATGAGCTCGCAGCTGGAGGCACTGCTGATGGTACTGGCTTACATACTAGAAGTGGCTTTGCAGAAAGGGTTGCTACAAAGGTGGCTACCCTCACAGGCTTGCCTTTTGTCACTGCTCCAAATAAATGTGAAGCCCTGCTGCTCATGATGCTCTGGTTGAGCTCAGTAGAGCCGTGAACACTGCTGCTTGCAGTCTGATGAAGATAGCAAATGATACTCGTTTTCTGGGTTCTGGCCCTTGCTCAGGCCTGGGAGAATTGATCTTGCCTGAAAATGAACTGGGAATCAGCATCAAGCCAGGCAAGGTGAACCCTACTCAGTGTGAAGCAATGACCATGGTTGCAGCCCAGGTCATGGGAAATTAACTATAACAGTTGGAGGCAGCAATGGACATTTTGAGTTGAATGTTTTCAAGCCAATGATGATTAAAAATGTGTTACAGTCAGCCAGACTGCTGGGAGATGCTCCAGTTTCTTCAAAGAAAATTTTGTCCTGGGGATTCAAGTTAACACACAAGGATCAACAAGCTAATTAATGAGTCTCGAACATTGGTGACAGCTCTCAATCCACATTTAGGATTTGACAAGGCAGCAAAGATTGTTAAGAACGCACACAAAAACGGATAAACCTTAAAGGAAACTGCTGTTGAACTTTGCTATCTCACAGCACAGCAGTTTAATGAGTGGGTGAAACCTAAGGACATAAGTAAATTTATAGTAAAAATAAATGCAGTATATATAATTAAATACACACACACACACACACACACACACACACACACACTTGGTAAAGGGCCTGTACCAAATATTTAAAGAAATTTCAAAACTCAGCAATAAAACAACTTAATTTTTGAAAGATTTAAATAGACACTTCAGACACTTAACCTAGGAAGACATGTAGATAGCAAATAGGAGCATGAAATGACTTCAACATCATTAATCATTAGAGAGATGCAAATTAAAGCAGGAGATGTCTCTCCACACCTATTAGAACAGCTAAACAAAAGACTGATGATATACCAAATGCTGGCAAGGATGAGGAGGACTAGAACTCTTATACACTATTGGCTGAAAATGTAAACTAGTACAACAATTTTGGAAAACACTTTGGCACTTGTTTTAAGAAGTTAAATATATTAGGGCTGGCGCTGTGGTACAGCGGGTTAACGCCCTGGCCTAAAGCGCTGGCATCCCATAATAGCACCGGTTCAAGACCCAGCTGCTCTACTTCCAGTCCAGCTCTCTGTTATGGCCTAGGAATGCAGTGGAGGATGGTCTGGGTCCTTGGGCCCCTGCACCCACGTGGGAGACCTGGAAGAAGCTCCTGGCTCCTGGCTTCGGATCAGCACAGCTCTGGCTGGTATGGCCAATTGGGGAATGAACCAGCGTATGGAGGATTTCTCTCTCTCTCTCTCTCTCTCTCTCTGCCTCTCCTCTCTCTGTGTAACTCTGAATTTCAAATAAGCAGATAAAATCTTTAAAAAAAAAAAAAAGTTAAATATAAGGGCCAGCACTGTGGCGTAGCAGGTTAAAGCCCCTGCCTGCAGCACCAGCATCTCATATGGGCATCATTTTGAGTCCCAGCTGCTCCACTTCTGATCCAGCTCCCTGCTAAAGAGCCTGGAAAAGCAGCAGAAGATGGCCAAGTCCTTGGGCCCCTGCACCCACATGGGAAACCTAGAAGAAGCTCCTGGCTCCTGGCTTCACATTGGCTCAGCTCCACCATTGGGGTCATTTGGGGAGTGAACCAGAGGATGGAAGACCTCTCTCTGTGTGTCTCTCCCTCTGTAACTCTGCCTCTCAAATAAATAAATAAAATCTTTTAAAAAAAAAAAAAAAACTTACATATATACCTACCCCAGGATCCAATCATGTTACTCCTAAGTTTTTACCCAAGATAAAAAGAAACTGTATGTCCATACAAAGATTTAATCATGAATGTTCAGAGTAGCTTTATTTGTAATATCCAAAAATTGGAAATAACTCAAGTGTCTATCAACAGATAAGTAAATAAAATAACAATGATAACTAGCTAGTAAGGATAGAAATATTATCATATAAAACAACATGGATGGGTATCAAAATCATGACTCTAATACAAAAACAGACAAAAAACAATATATACCAAATGGGTACATTTACATCAAACCCTAAGAAATGCAAACTATAGTGACAGATGGCAGATTAGTAGTTGCCTGAGGATGGGGGTTGGGAAAGGTGTTAGAGGGAGGGAATTCAAAGGGGCACAAGGAAAAATTCTAGTGTGATTGATATGTTCATTATCTCAGTTGCAGTAATTGTTACACCAGTAGATGCATCCATATTCAAAATTTATCAACTCGTACATTTTGAGAAATTATTATATATTTTAATTACATCTCAATAAAGATTTTTTCTTTAAAAATAAAGCAAAAATAAATCAGTGGGAAAGATATGCCTTCATTCAAGCACATTTATGATTTCAGAAATCTTGGGCTGCAACTACCTCTCCTTGCCACATCAAAATACCTCTAGAACCTTTCAAGATTATTTTAATCTTTTAATCTTCAAACAGTATACCTGGTGATTTCAAAACCACAGAATCTGTTGAAACCAAGATAGCATGCTTAAGGGGAAACTAGAGTAAATTGTCATAGACTCTCAGAATCATGGCACAAGAAATAGATTCAAAGTCATGGGCAACAACTCATGCCACATTTCCAGTGACCTGTATAACTGAGAGTGGAGTTGAGCTCTGGCCCTCATCCATACCATACTGCCTGTTGTCAACTAACAACAGCCGCATCGCCACTTTACTGCCCTACACACATTGAGAATATGCAGTAGACTTTCATTGCAATTTTGCTTGTTTTCTTCTTGAAAAAAATGTTACTACCTTCTGTACTAGAAAAATGTTCAGATTGCTCACAATTATGTCCTAAGAGCAGTGAAATGGGTAAATAATTATTTCTAAGAAGTCAGATCTGGGGAGGACCCCAAATAAGGCCATCCCTGCCTATTTATATTGACGTAATTGGCCGGCGCCATGGCTCACTAGGCTAATCCTCCGCCTTGCAGCGCTGGCACACCGGGTTCTAGTCCTGGTTGGGGCGCTGGGTTCTGTCCCAGTTGCCCCTCTTCCAGGCCAGCTCTCTGCCGTGGCCCGGGAGTGCAGTGGAGGATGGCCCAAGTGCTTGGGCCCTGCACCCCATGGGAGACCAGGAGAAGTACCTGGCTCCTGCCACCGGATCAGCACGGTGCGCTGGCCACAGTGCGCCGGCCGCGGCGGCCATTGGAGGGTGAACCAACGGCAAAGGAAGACTTTTCTCTCTCTCTCTCTCTCACTGTCCACTCTGCCTGTCAAAATAAATAAGTAAATAAATAAATAAAATATATTCACGTAATAGAGAATAATTAAGCCAACACACAACACAGAGAAAGAAGAGCTTCTCCCTCATTTTCTTCTTCTGATAATAGCACTAGCTACCCTTGACAAGGCACTCATTCTGAACCACGCACTATGCTAAACTATTTATGACAGTTATGTCATTTAACCCTCAACCACCAAAGTATTCTTAATAACTGATAAGCAAACCAAAGCCCTCCGAGGTATATAAGCAGCCCAATATCACAGAACCACAGCACCCAATCAGAACAGGCACTCTAGAAATGGTATTGGAGGCCCCAGGTTTTCATCCTTTAGTGAAAGATACTGACATGCTGGAATGGGCCTCCAGGAAACAGTTATTTATCAAAGAAGTATGAAGATATTCCAAGATTTTAGCATAGAATTAAGACATACAAGTATGCATTGCCCTAGGAATGTGCAATCCTATTCCACATGTGACTTGACTCCAGAAGTCATGTTTTTAACCACTCTCACATCTCTCTCTACCAACAATCAAATCTCATCCTTATCACAATATCCCCCACCTGCAACCTGCTATTCTATTCATAGTTTCATGTCTGGGCCTACTTGGTACAGAATGGAATAGATCTATGTACTATCCAACTGACCATTAATAGAATTTATAAATTTTTAATAATTTTTTAAGTATAACTGCCTTCTACAAAGAGTAGATTCCATTGAAAGAAGCTTTTTGGGACTCCTGAGCACCTTGATGATTTTGACTAACGATAGAACTGAGGGTTATTAGACATCTACAAAAACAAAACTGAAACTTCCTGTGCCACTTGGGAGGTTCAAATAGGAGCTATGGCTGATGGAAAGGTGGAGAGAATCATGGAGATGTTGTAAGGTTGCAAGTCAGCTGGGAACTTTAAAGATTCCCAACGGTGGAGTGATCATTTGGGTGTTTCAAGAAACTAGAAACTGGATGTCTGATGTTTGAACTCAAAGGTCTTTGCATCAGTGTGGTATAAAATCCGCCTCTGCCTACCCCACCACCTTCATCACCACCTTCTCCACTATATGCAGATTCTCAGAAGTTAAGGGCTTGAATGTCACATCTAAGTCTGCTCGAGCATGATACCACATTTGTGGTTCACGCTGCATTTCTAAAGCTGGTTTGGACAGTGCTTTAAGAAGATGTGCTGCAAAGGGAAGGGGGAAAAAAAGCTTAGGAGGCAACTGGAGGGAGAAGTGGGATCCACATGGTTGTTTTAAGCTTACTTAATAACTTTTTTCCATAGGGTGAATTTGAGGATAAAATGAGATGAAGCATGCAATGAGCTTGGAACAATGTCTTATGCAAGTCAATCTTCAATGTGTTACTATTATTCTACCTCTCTGCTGTTTTCTGAGAGAGAGAGAGAGAGAGAGAGAGAGAGAGAGAGAGGAAGAGGAGGAGGGAGAAAAGCCAAGGTCTCCTTACTCTCTCTGTGTCCTCTGAAGCATCTGCAAATCCCGCCTCTGATCCACCAGCTGGTGTAGGATGGCTTTCCTCTTGTTGTTAGCAGCTGCCTCCAGCTGGTGTTTCATATAATTCTGTTCTCGCTTTCGCTTTTCTGCCATCAATTCATGCTCGTTCTGCCCAAAGATGGGCTCAGAGGAGTCTGGTTCAAACACAGGCAGCTGGCTGGGCTTGTTCTTTATCTGAAACAGGGACAAATATAACACAGATTATGATTCCACTGGAGAATAAACTTTAAGCAGAATTCTGTAAAGGAGTAGAATATCAATACCTTGAAAGAAGGAACAAAGGATTCAGAATCCACCAGAGGTATAACACATGGGGTATTCATAACATTATAGCATTTATACATATTTTAGAATGCTAATGAAGCACTGCATAATGTTTTTTTAAAAAATAATAACTGTCCCTTTACCTGTGCATCCAAAGCCCTCTTGTAACACTGGGTTTCCTCCATCTTATCTTTTAAATATTTGGCTCTTTGCGCAGCAAGTCTGGCAGTTAAGAACAGGAGAAAGTGGGGACACAGATTTAGAGTGTTTAGTAATAGAGATTACAGTTATCAAAACATGAGAATGAGAGCCTAGTATATAAAAATTGATGTTTCATTCTGGGAGCTTTCATTTTGAGAAAGAGTAGTACAGACACATAGGCCCTTGAACAGTGTGTTGAACACAGAACAGAAAGAACAGGGATCAGCAGGTGACAAATCACACTGTACAAATGTACTACTACTAAAACAGCAGGCAACACTCTACCCCTGCCAATCCTGCAGGAAGAGACAATTTGCTTTATAAACTGAGTCATTATAAGATTCTTAATAAGAACAGTGATCCTTTTAGAAAATATGATTTATTATATACAGCCTCTAGGGAACCCACATGTTCTCTAAAGTGAGTACAGTGAAACATTGACATTTCAGAGAAACACCATCATCCCTCAGTATCTGTAGGAATTGGTACTCCTGCAAATAACAAAAGCTGAGTCCCTTATAAAAATGGTCTTGTGTTTGCATGTAACCCACACTAATCCTCTTATAAACATTTAAACCATCTCTAAATTACTTATTAATACTTAATACAATATAAATTATATGTAAGTAGTTGTTATTGTTTAGGGAATAATCACCCAAAAAAGTCTGTACATGTTTAGTACAGATGAAATTTATTCTTTCAAATTGCTTTGATCTGTGGCTTATTGAACTCAAGGATGCAGAACCAGGGGTACCATAACCAAAGAAATAGAGAGCTAACTGTAGACTTCCTGGTCACAGAAACTGTTTGAGGAGTCTCTGTGTACACTAGGGTAGGCTCTACAATTGCACTCCAGACCTCAGTAGGAGAACTGTGGGCCCCCTTGGGTATCTAGGAACTCCATGGTCTCAACCCTATTCTAGGCCTCATATAATGCAATCAGGACCAATCAGATTCTCTTTCCTGATCATTTGAGTTGAGACTGACATGTCCAAGTCTGAGGTGACAATGTCAACTAAGTGCTGTGGGTGTAAGCAAAGGGAATGCTGCTTTATGTGGCTGTCTAGTCCCCAGTTCCAGTCCTTTGTGGATTCCCTGTACATTTCTGTCTTTGGATTCCATAGAACACCCCTATACTTATAATAAAACCTCAGCTTTGTCTGAAAGTCACCTAGACATCTAATAGCTACTAATGATGCCTGCTCAAGACAAGTCCCTTCTTCTATCTACCAGTATTGCTGATTGCAAAACCATTCCAAATGTTACTTTGTAATTACAGCTATCTACAAGATTGGCAGTCATGCCACAATGATAATTAGAATAATGGTGGCTTTTTCACTTTTCTGATGAAACGTTATGCTATGGTACTGACTACTAACTGGATCAGTTTATTCATTTGGATACAGTGATGCTAGTGAAACTACCAAAGTTGATTCAGTTCCATACGAAAAATAACTTCACATGAAAATTCTCTAATTTTCAAATCTTAGTTAGCTGAACTCACTCCTCTGTGAGTTGCACTTGTTCTAGGCGGTCCATCAACTCTCTGTTTTGTCTTTGCTTTATTTCCTTTTCCCGTCTGTTATCCATTTGTTTCAGGAGACTCTGGGAATATTCCTCTTGCCTAACAGCATTAAGCTCGGGGCTGAGTGGTCGTTTGTCAAATAGGAAGGATTTCTAGAATGAAAGAAAAGCAACTCATTGACATTAGAATACCAAAAAATACTGGTAATAATTCAGAAACTAAAATAAATCAAGGTGTTTCTTAATTTCTTTTTTGCTCGACCCTAAACACATTAACCCCAGCTAGTGTTGAAGTAACCCACAAAATAATATGAGCACATTCAAGGTTGAAGCTGAGCTGAGCCTACCACAGCCCTATTTATAAGACAGAGATGGACAAGGATGCCATGGAGTAGGTCCTAATCTACCACTTAAACATCCACATGGAAGGAAGATGAAATTCTGAGCATTTGAAAAGCACAAGCAAGGACAAAGAGGAGGCAACAAGAAGGAATTGAATACCTGCAGTGGATCCAGCCATTTTACACAGTGGCTGTCCAACAGTGTCTAAAAACAGAGATCTTTGCTCTCATCTAGCTGAGATTCTGATGCAGAAAGCTAACAATGAACAAGTAAATGGTACATCAGAACCATTAAGCGAATGATTAAGTGCTATGAGTTCCCTACTATAGCAGTGACTGGGTGAAAACAGGCCTAAATTTCTTGGCTATTAGGGAAAGCTTTTCTATGGAGATCACTGAATTCTCCTCCACTGTAAATATCAAGGGACCTTTGTCCCACAGAGAAGGAACAGCAAGTGAAAAGACACTAGATGGACACAAGATAGGCTTGTTCTATTAGCTGAGGTGTAATGAGCAGGATAAAAAGAAGATGGTGAGCCCAAAGAAGAAGGCAGGGATCAAACTAGTATGGTCAAGGTGAGGATTTAGATTTGATTTTAATTGATTGGGAGAATATTAGAGGTTTTAAACAGGATAGCAATATGTTTTGGTTAAGATTTTAAAAGATTACTTTGGCTGTCATGTGGAGAATAGACTGTGGGAGCACAGGAATGCAAGCAGTGAGTAAATTAAAGAGGTATTACAGAAGTTGAGCCTTACAATGTAGCTTGGACTAGGGTGGTAACACTGAAGATGAAGAGATACAAATAGACATTATGTATTTTGGAAATAAAGAAAATGGACTTGCAGATGGTTGGATGTGAGGGACAGAGAAAGAAGAATCTGGGATTGCTCCTTGATATGAGGTGTGGCTGATCATGGCACTTACTAACACTGGGAGACAGAAAAATAGGTTGAGAAGGAAATCAAATGTTTCTGTTTTGGTCCTTGTAAGTTTGAAACATATATCTCGAAGTGGGCAGTCATAAATATAATCTGGAGCTTGCATATAAGAAATCGTAATTAAATCCCAAAGGTCCCATGCTCACTCTCCCTCCCTCTGTGCTGTCCCTGCTTGACATCTCTTCCTTCGTTCATTTTCTTAGCTAACTCTTGTATGCAGGATGTCTTCCCAGATGTCTGGGCTGGGTTAAGTGATTCTTCTCTCTGCTCTCATATACTTCACAAAAATGTATCTGCCATTATTTCACTACACTATTGTTTCTTTCAGTGTCTATCTCCTCAACTAGACCAAGATCCCTTTAGAAGAAGGACATTGCATTCCTAACCATGAATACAATAGCTGGGCCAGAGTACAATAGATGTTTGACAATAAATAAAGAAAATCTATTTTATTAGATTTCGGTCCATTCTGCCAGATTAGGGGCATGAAAAAAGAAAGATTCAGGCAGAAATAAAGGTAAGCACACAATGACCAAAAGCATTAAATCAAGCCATGAAACAGGGGGCCCACCTCCACCTGAAGCTTAGCTTCTCAAACTTTCAAAAACATGCAAATCACCTGGGTATCTTATTTAGCTATAGATTCCTATTCTGCCATTCTGGGGTGGGACCCTGAATTCTGCATTTCCAGAAAGATCCCAGAAGTTTGTGATGCTACTGGTTCTCTTTAGATTCTGGAACTCCACCACCTGTCCCAGATCCTGATTGAGAATGACTACAATTAATGAGAGATGCAGTGATGAACAGGAATTGTGTTATGAGTAAGCAGTGTGCAGTTGTACAGCAGACAGCACCTGACCTAGAAGAAAGTTTCAACTTGTAGAAACCACTTTTGAACTCTGCCACTTTAAAAATGGTACAACCTGCAACACAGTAGAGGAGCCAAAGATCCATAGACAAGGCAGGTGTTAGCAATAACAAACTTTAAAGGACTCTTACATAAAATTCAGGTTTCTCATTCTTGTGCCTTCTAATAGCTTCAGCAACTCCAAGATTATAGGCAGCATTTTTCTGATTCTGTTCTCTAGTGGCCAGACTTTTCATCTATTATACATACAAAAAAAGATTTTAATTTTTAATCACATATTGAATTACAGCCTTTACAAATTTAATTCTCATATGTGGAATTTAAATAAGTCTATCTCAAAGAAATAGAGAATTGAATTGTAGATACCAGAGGCTGGAGAGCATAGGGGTAGAGAGATGAAGATGTTAGTCAATGGGAACAAAATTACAGTTAGGGGGCAGGTGCTGTGGCATAATTAGTCAAGCGTCCACCTGCAGTGCCAGCATCCCATATGGATGCCAGTTCAAGTCCAAGCTGCTCCACTTCTGATCCAGCTCCCTGCTAATGCACCTGGGAAAGCATCAGAGGATGGCCCAAGTGCTTGGGCCCCTGAACCCACATAGGAAACCCGGAAGAAGCTCCTGACTTCTGGCTTTGGATTGGCCCAGCTCTGGCTGTTGGCAGCCATTTGGGGAGTGAACCAGCAAATGGAATATCCCTCCTTCTGTCTTTCCCTCTGTCTGTAACTTTGTCTCTCAAATAACTAAATAAATTTTTTTAAAAATTAAAAATAAGAAATAAGTGCTGGACTTCTATTGAACAGCAGGTGACTATACTCAGTAATAATATAATGTTAACTTCAAAATAGCTAGAAGATTTTGAATGTTTTACCACAAAAAAAGATGAATATGCTAATTACCAATTTCATCATTACACAATGATGTATGTATTAAAACATCACATTGTACCCTATAAAATTATACAATTATTACATGTCAATTAAAAATAAAACCATGGTCAGGCATTTGGCACAGAAGTTGAGATGGCACTTGGGACACTTGCATGCCATGTTTCAGTGCCTGATTCAAGTTCCAGTTCTGCTTCCAATCCCAGGTTCCTGCTAATACCTCCCTGACAGGTAGCAGGTAATATTACAAGTAGTTGGGTCTTTTCCATTCATGTGGAACACCTGCATTGGGTTTTCAGCTCCAGGCTTCCACCTGGCCTAACCCCACTGTTGCAAGCATTTGGAGAGTAAATCAGTAGAAAGGAGATCACCTTCACCCCAACCCTCACCCCCACCGTTGTCCTCTCTTCCTTTTTCTCTTTCCTTTTCTCTCTTTCTCCTTCTCCTCCACCTTTCAAATAATTTTTTTAAATTAAACTAAATGGAAGTTGATGCTATTATTGTTAAATAATCCAACCAAGTTAGAAACTTGCCTGTGGGAGACACTAGTACTTCCTAATATCTTCATATATTTACAAAAGTGAGTTAGGGAAGATTTCATTTGTTATTTCCTGTTCTTGGCTTTATGCATCTATTGTTACAGGGATCTTAAGAAGGAATGAAAGATTTCATCATACATGCAGTGAACAGCAGTTGAGTTTTGTTTTTGTTTTTTTTTGTTGTTGTTGTTGTTTGACAGGCAGAGTGAACAGTGAGAGAGGGAGACAGAGAGAAAGGTCTTCTTCCGTTGGTTCACCCCCCAATGGCTGCTGCGGCTGGTGCGCTGCAGCTGGCGCACTGCGCAGATCTGTAGCCAGGAGCCAGGTGTTTCTCCTGGTCTCCCTTGCAGGTGCAGGGCCCTCCTCCACTGCACTCCCGGGCCATAGCAGAGAGCTGGAATGGAAGAGGAGCAACCAGGACAGAATCCGGCGCCACGGCTGGGACTAGAACCCGGTGTGCTGGAGCCGCAGGAGGAGGATTAGCCTATTGAGCCACGGCACCGGCCAGAGAAGTTGAATTTTATGGAGCCCACAAAAATATAGATTAAAAAAATGAAAAATGTCAGTCTGCCTTTGAGTACTTGAGATAGGCCATGATTCTGAAGAGTAAAAGCCTTATGTTTTCTCAGAAACTAAAAATAAAGCACATAAATCCAACAATTCTGCCTTTAAAATTCGGTCCTTATGGAGAAAAAAAAATCACCTATATGTGCAAGCATTCAACTACATGGATATTCAACCAAGTATTGCTTATTATTAGTGAAAACATGAATGCAATCAAATTTTAGTCCAGCAGTAAGTAAATGATTAAGTGTGTTACAGTACAGAAACACTGTGGAATATTTTCAATGGCGTTTTATACTCACATTCTACCGTCCCACCTTAAACACTGTTTAAGTGAGGTATTCAACTACCTGGTGTTTGAAGAGAGCCTCCTGATCTTTCAACATTTGATACTGCTGTATGAGTTGCTCATCTTGCATCTCTCTCCTCTTCCTCTCCTCACTGGGGTACAACTGGGAACTTCGCTGTGCTCGTTGCAAACACACATAGCACATTTCCTACAAACCCAAATTTCAGAACCAATCAATTTTCACATGTTACTTACCTGCCTTCACATTTCCTTCACAATGTCTCCAAAAGCAGAATGTATCAAGAAACATACATTATAAAAGAATTTATTAGTGACAATTAACCTAATGGGCTTTACAGAATGGAATCCACAAATAACCAAGAGGGTTTATGAAATACTCACTTGGTCAGAAGTGTTTATAGCAACAGAAAATTAAAAGAGATTTCCTAACCCTATTTCTGTTAGCTGGTAGATCTTGACCAGTAAGTAGAGAGATCACCATCCTGTAGGGGGCCCTGAATACTGGAGTCACACTCACACATTATGCATAGGAAAGATTTCCAGAATGTTCTTTGAAAGAAGAAATCAGAGGAAGATGCTAACTGGGATTTACTTGTTTAAAGGTAGTACCTGTCCTGCCTTATTATGATCCTGGCAATCAGGAGCTGGAGATATTCTGGGCTTTGTTTCAGTGTCATTTTTCAGATAATCTGGAGCAGATAAACTGTAAAAACAATGCAATAGTAATTTTCTATTTTTCCTTTTTTAAGTTTTTTTAATGAATGCATTTTTCATAGGTACAACTTTAGGAATATAGTGGTTCTTTCCCCCATACCCGCCCTCCCACACCAACTCCCATTCTACCTCCTACTCCTTCTCCCATCCCATTCTTCATTATGGTTCATTTTTAGTTTAACTTTATATACAGAGGACTAACTCTATACTAAGTAAAGATTTCAACAGTTTGCACCCATACACACATACAACATATAAAGTACAGTTTGATAACAAGTTTTGCAGTTAATTCTCATAGTACAACTCATTAAGAACAGAGTTCCTACATGGGGAGTAAGTACACAGTAACTTCTGTTGTTCACAATAGTAATTAATATTTAACACAGTCTGATTTCTGAAGCAATGGTAATTTTAAACACAAGTATAAATTCAAGATAACAAAAATATCTCAGTAGTTTTCTTCAGAACAGCTGTATGTATGGAAATTAAGAATCCATACTTCATGTTAGATAAAGCTGGTTTTGAATCCCATCTTTATGGCTTACAAGGAGGTTGACATCAGACAAGCTGTATAGTCTTGCAAAGTTCCAGTTATCTATCCTGTGAAATGGGAACAAAATTTACATATCTCACAAAAATATATTGAGAGTACCATATGTACTCTTTTAGGCAGGGGGGACACGGTGAAGAACAAAACACCTGCAAAAACAATCCCTGACCTCATGGAATTTACATTCTGATGGGAATTGACAGCCAATAATGAGACAAGTAAGTAGCCTCTATGGGATGTTCTGTGATAATAAGTGCCACGCAATGCTGGAGGAATGAAGTATTAAATAATAAACAGAATAGCTAGGGAACTTCTCACCAAGAAAATGGCATTTAAGTAAATACCTAAAGGAAGTGAAGAAGCAAAAATGTAGATAGCTGATAGAAAAGCTATGCCAGGTGAGCAAAGGAGTGCCAAGCCCTGAAGGTGGGTCTGCCTGTGCTCAACATGGCTAACAGGAGAGGAGGTGGGGATGAGAAGCAGGAGAGAGATCAGAGACCTGGCAGGATCTTTCAGGCCATGGTAAGGACCTTTAACCTTGAGTGAGAATGCGAAGCCATTGGAGGGTCTTGAACAGTGGATGAGATCATCTAACTTACATCTTAATGGGTTACCCTGTCTGCAATGTTGAAAGTAAACTAAATAGGGAAAGTGACAGGATCAGAGAAAACAATTAGGAGACTATTCACCTGAATCAAGAAAAAGAGATAGTGGCTTGGAGCAGGTGACAGTAGTAGAGTGATAAAAGTAGTTGCATAAGATGCAATTGACAGAATTTTCTGACTGGATAGAAGTGCTTTTGCTTCCTCTCCATGCCTCTGACTTGACGTATGTTTCCAGCCTCAATCCCCTGACACTTACAGTCTCATTCTCTTGACTGCACACAAGTCCTGGTTCCTTGTCCAAGACCAAGAACTGAGCCCGCACTAGGTATAGATATGCTTTCCAGCATATCAAGGTGACCAGAGCAAGAAGTTTTAATATATTTTTTTTTTGACAGGCAGAGTGGATAGTGAGAGAGAGAGACAGAGAGAAAGGTCTTCCTTTGCCGTTGGTTCACTCTCCAATGGCCGCCATGGCAGGCGCACTGCGGCCAGCGCACCGCGCTGATCCGATGGCAGGAGCCAGGTACTTATCCTGGTCTCCCATGGGGTGCAGGGCCCAAGGACTTGGGTCATCCTCCACTGCCTTCCCGGGCCACAGCAGAGAGCTGGCCTGGAAGAAGGGCAACCGGGACAGAATCCGGTGCCCCGACCGGGACTAGAACCCGTTGTGCCGGCGCTGCTAGGTGGAGGATTAGCCTATTGAGCCGCGGTGCCGGCCAGAAGTTTTAATATTAATATAAAAATTTGATCTGAGTTTGTAGCTATACAATTTAAATATCATAAAAATCATAAGATAAAGAGGTACACATAGGAAAAACTACGCAAGGTGAATTCTCAAAGCAAAATTGTCTCCAAAACCAAAAAAGCACCTCTGTCAACAGACCAATAAATGAGGAAATTCACACTCAAGGAAAAAAAACAGCAAAGCTCCTGGGAAGGAGAAAATTTTAAACAAGTCCATTCAAAATTTGAAGAGATAAAGAAAGATGTGGTAAGTAAACAAATATATTATGAAGTAATAAAATATGTAAATATTCAAAATGAAATATATAAAATTTTAAAAAGTGAACAAAAGGAATACATAGTGAACTGATCCACCTAGAACTGGTAGAAATTCACTTGAAAATAAAACTGAGACTATCACCTAAAACATAGTTCAAAGATAAATGTTTTTAAAAGTTGAGAAACAGGGCCAGTGCCGTGGCTCACTAGGCTAATCCTCCACCCACGGCTCTGGCACTCCAGGTTCTAATCCCAGTTGAGGCGTCAGATTCTGTGCCAGTCACTCCTCTTCCAGTCCAGCTCTCTGCTGTGGCCCAGGAAGGCAGTGGAGGATGGCCCAAGTCCTGGGGCCCTGCACCCACATGGGAGACCGGGGGGTGGCACCTGGCTCCTGGCTTCCAATCAGCGCAGTGCACCAGCCGAGGCAGCCATTTGGGGGGTGAACCAACGGAAGGAAGATTTTCTCTCTGTCTCTCTCTCTCACTGTCTAACTCTGTCTGTCAAAAAAAAAAAAAAAGTTGAGAAAGAGAGAACAGATTTAGAAGCTGAAATACACATTTAATGGGAGTGATTGAATTATGTAATAAATGGAATGACAGAATAATAATCTAGAAGATAATGGATAAGAACTTTCAGAACATCGTGATTCCTAAGAATAGTAAAATAATAATAATGATATCAGGAAAGAAGAAAAACTCCTAAAAACAAAAGAAAAATTAATAACTAGATTAACCCAAGCTTCTCATCAGGACAACTACCAGAAGAAAATGGAATAATGTCATTAAAGTGTTGAAGGAAAGTAACTATGAGCGAAGAACTGGCATTGAAGAGTGACAACATATTAAGAATCTTTTTAAGCAAGACAAAAAAAGTATATTGAAAAGACAGGAACTTCTACCAAAACAATTATTATAGGATACACTTTAGTAAGAAGGAAAATGAATACTGGAGGAGGGGTAGGAATATAAGAAACAAAGGTGAGTAAAAGAAATTGGTAAAATGTTTTGGTAAACCTAAATGATTTTTTACCATAAAATAACAATAATAATATAAAGTATAGACTCACAAGCAAATTGAACAAAAGTTCTAGACAAAAATATGGAAAGTTTGGAAGATGGAATTTCTAAGGTAACTCAAAACATGCTAAAGAAATGTGATCAATCCAACAGAATAGAAAAAAGGAGAATAATAAATAGAAAATACAAAACCAGATGTGAAGACAGGTCTGGGTATACCATAGCTACAATTGAACAGTAAAGTCCAGATTGAATTGAAAAGCATCCAAATACATGTTGTTAAAAAGAGACCCAATTAAAATAATAAAATACACAAAAAATGAAACAAATGGCATAAAAAGGATATTCCAGGTAAAAATTAACCAAATGCTGCATAGTTAATCAGATACAACATACTTCAAGGCAAAAGCTTTCAGTAGAAACAAAAGATATTTTATAATGATAAAAGGAACAATCTAAAAAACATAAGAATCATGGATATGTGTGGAATAAAATACATTGCTCAAGAAGCAAAAATCAACCTAACTACAGAAAAAAACACATCACCAAATGAATGATTTTTAACATCTCTCTCAGAGGAAAGCTAACAAGGATTTTAAAACTTTTAACAATTTATTTAATAAGGTTTAGCTAATATCAAAATATATAGTAAGTTTTATCCAAGAAATATAACACAATTTCTTCAAGTAGGCCTAGAATAAGTATTCAAGTCACAAAGGCAGGTTCAACAAATTACAAAGTTCCAAATAACTAATATTAAATGAAATAGACATCATGTAAAATAAGAAAGTAGTCCTCTCAAATCTCCATTCATTTGGAAACCTAAAATTAAAATCTTCTAAATAGCCAATGGACTGAGTAATAGATGAGCCTGCAATCCTTTACCACAATTCCAAAGTAACAAATGCTCAGAAGGCCCTGACTTCACTGGTCATTTTTTGTAACTTTGTGTTCCTTGTTCATGCTTTCCAGTCCATCTTTTATTTCAGTATGTTGAGAAATAAAATACTATCTTACATTCCATATTTTATTTCATTCAAGTCCAAAATCCTCAGAAGTTCAGTTTTTCCATGCTTTGTTTCTGACAGCTCTAATTATATAACTTGTTTCCCACAGTCCCTGTAATTTTGGATTGTGACCTCATATTTGGCCCAGCTTAATCTATCAAAAGTCATAGGATGGGGCCAGTGCTGTGGCAGAGTGGGTGGGGCCAGTGCTCTAGAGTGCTGGCATCCCATATAGGCGCAGGTTCGAATCCCAGCTTCTCTGCTTCCAATACAGCTCTCTGATATGGCCTGGGAAGGCAGGGGAAGATAGGCCACACTCTTGGGTCCCTGTCCCCATGTGGGAGACCCAGAAGAAGCTCCTGGTTCCTGGCTTCAGATCGGCCCAGCTCCGGCTGTTGCAGCCAATTGGGGAGTGAACCAGTGGATGGAAGACCTCTCTCTCTCTCTTTCTGCCTCTGCCTCTCTCTCTCTCTGCCCTTCCTTCTCTCTGTGTGTAACTCTGACTTTCAAATAAATAAATCTTTTAAAAAAATTCATAGGCAGGGCCAGCACTGTGGCATAGCAGATAAAGCCACTGTCTGCAGTGCTGGCATCCTATTTGGGCACCAGTTTAAGTCCCGGCTGTTCCATTTCCTATCCAGCTCTCTGCTATGGCCTGGGAAAGCAATAGAAGATGGCCTAAGTCCTTGTGCCCCTGCACCCACATGAAAGACTAGGAAGAAGCTCCTGACTCCTGGCTTCAGATCGGCCCCACTCTGGCTGTTGTGGCCATTTGGGGAGTAAACCAGCTAACCAGATTTCTCTTTCTCTCTCTGCTTCTGCTTCTCTGTAACTCTTTCAAATAAATAAATAAATCTTCAAAAAAAAAAAAAAAAAAACAGTCATAGGAGCCTGGGTTGAGAATAGGATCCCCTACAGCAGAAGTGGACAAATGTTTTCTATAAATGGCCAGAGAGTAAAGATTTGACTTTTGAAGGTCCAGTGATCTCTTAGACAGCTAGTAGTTGTAGTTAATACACAAATGAATGGGCTTGGCTGTGTTCCAATAAAATTTATTTACAAAACAAGTGGTGTGCTGGGATTTGACTCCCATAGGACTTTTTAGACTATTTAGAGCACTAGAACTCTTTATTTTTAAAATAAACTTTTAAGTCCCAGAGCCTAGGGTGAGCAAGGGGTACAGGGACTGTTGATTGATCTTCATGGTTTGGTTTTTAAAAAAACCTTTCAGGAGCAACTCCCATAAGGAGGTAATAAGAAATGTGTCACATTTCTGGATACAATGTTCCATGAGAATTCACCCAGATATTTTTAAAAATTTTCTAAATTGGAGGGAAATTATCATTGACTTACTTACAACCACTGTACCCTTCATTCCTAGCTTAATTTGCACTTCCTACAGTAGTCCCTGTTGTTAACCATGGTACCATCTTCCCCAGTGACCCAAGCCAAAATCTAGGGTCAACCTTGACTCCTTTTTTCCCCAGATTTATTTATTTATTTATTTGAAAGTCAGAGTTACAGAGAGAAAGAGAAGGAGAGGCAGAGAGAGAGAGGTCTTCCATCCGCTGGCTCACTCCCCAATTGACTGCATTGATCATCTGAAGCCAGGAGCCAGGAGCTTCTTCTGGGTCTCCCACATGGGCATGGGGGCCCAAGGACTTGGACCATCTTCCACTGCTTTCCCAACCATAGCAGAGAGCTGGATTGGAAGTGGAGCAGCCAGGACTTGAACTAGTGCCCATATGGGATGCCAGCACTGCAGGCGGTGGCTTTACCCACTACACCACAGTGCCAGCCCCGACTCCTTTTTCTTAATACTTAATTAACTAACCACCCAGCCCTGCTGTTTCCACCTCCTAAACAGCCTAATCTAAAGCTTTCTCTCTAACTGTTTTCAGTTCCATATACTTATTATCTCTCCCTGGACCAACTGTACTCAATTGTTAAGCAGTGAAACTCATTCCTCCCACACACACTTACTTTAAACAAATTGTACCAAAACACAATATATAAAAGAAGGAAGCAGCACACATGCTCCAGTGGGAGTGAAGGGATAGATCCCCAAGTCCCATCCATACATCAGCAGTCTCATCCTATGAAATGCTTCTCAAGGCCCACTGAGGAGCATTAGGGATATTTGTTGAAAACAAATGACTGGACTATTGCCTTAATCTCCTAAATTGTGCTAAATCTTTCCATTTTATTATGGCTCTTCTAAAAAGCTATATCCTGTCTCTCTATATCATTTTTACTCTTCTGAAAAAAATATTTTTTCAAAATGAAAATTTAATCATGTTCTGAAATCCTCATCCTGGTGTTTGGAGACTTGGACAGATTCACAAATCAGATAAGATACATTTTAACTTTCCATGCACCAAATGACTCAGAAAAAAATCCAAAACAAAAAGGTGAATTGAGAAAATATTTTATATATGCTCCAGAAAACTATTTATATCTAAAGTATATAACCTTTTCTTTGAAAGAAATATAATTTTCTTCTACGAAAAGTATACTAAACCTCCTAATATAAAAAAGGATTCAAACAGGATAATTTAAAAAAACTACTAATGGTTTGTTATAAATAAATACAAAATCATTAGAGATGTAAAGTACAAATTAAAACAGCAATGAAATACCACATTTCACCTATTATAGTAAAAACAATATCTTACAGTATAATGTACAGCATTAGCAAAGCTATATAAAAGATGACAGTCTCTCATAAATCTACCTATTAGGAGGGTAACTGGCAATGTGTATCAAAGGCATGAGAAACAGGCTCATCTACTTCTTTTTAAAAGCTATTTGTAAAATTATTTATGTATATACTTATTTACTTGAGAAACAGAGGGTGACAGAGACAGACAGAGGCAGAGAGACAGAGCTCCCATTCATTGGCTCACTCCCCAAATTCCTGCAATGGTTCTGTCTGGGCCAGGCCAACACTGGGAGCCAGTAACCCAATCCTTGTCGCCCAGCGTGGGTGGCAGGGACCCAGCTACTTGAGCCATCACCTGTTATCGCCCAGGATATGCATTAACGGGAAGCTGGAATGAGAAGAGAGTTGGGACTCAAACCCAGGCACTCCAACCATCATCTTAATTACCAGGTCAAACACTGGCTCCTCGTGTACCTCTGGTATTTGAAATTTAACTTCAGGGGCCGGCGCCATGGCGCAGTAGGTTAATCCTACGCCTGCGGCGCCAGCATGTGGGCACCGGTTCTGGTCCCGGCTGCTCCTCTTCAGATTCGGCTCTCTGCTGTGGCCCGGAAGACCAGTAGAGGATGGCCCAGTCCTTGGGCCCCTGCAAGAGACCCAGAAGAAGCTCCTGGCTCCTGGTTTTGGATGGGCACAGCTCCGGACATTGCGGCCATTTGGGGAGTGAACCAATGGAAAGAAGACCTTCCTCTCTGTCTCTCCCTCTCACTGTCTGTAACTCTAAATAAATAAATAAATAAAAAATCTTTTGAAAAATGAAATTTAACTTCAAAGTTTTATCTATGTAATATTCATTTGTGTGCAGATAACTATGTGTAATTATATGTCATATTTTAATATTAAATATCTAGAAACCATGTACAGCCAAACAGGATATTAGTTACACAAAATATTTATTTCCTATATGTGATATGATTATTTATTAATGTTTTTGGAAGATTTAAAGCCATAGGAAACTCTTTATCACTCATCATTAAGTGTAACAAAGTTTCATACAATATGATCTCAATTTTATTTAAAAGGTGTGATTGCTTTAAGTGTTTATGTATGTATGCATTGCATATGCACTGAAATGAAGGCTATACACCATGGTGTCAACAGAAAGCTTCCTCTATATCGTAGCATTATGAGTGATTTATTAATAACACTTGCTTTTCTTATTTTTTAAAACTTTCTGTGATAAACATGAATTATTCTAATAATCATTACAACAAAAAACATTGTTCTACGGGAAACTGTCACTAACAACTCCCAATAATTAATTATTCTCTTCTTTTCAGCCATTGTACTTTCTTTTGTTGTCTTCATCATATGCACTATTTCTTTAATGTCAATCTCCCTACAAAACCCTAAGCTTTATAAATATTTAGTTCTGTATCTCAGAGCCTAGAATAGTACCTGGCACACATTGGTGGCTCAATGTTTGTTGCATGGGACTAAATCCCAAAGTACTAGACACTTAATTCTCAATTATTTCTTAATAGTGAAATTATCCAAAATAAGCATATCTGGTTTTCAATGAAATTTTTAGTTATCTACAAATACATACATTGTACATATGATAGTTGAGAAATCATAATGCACTAATACATTAAAAATGACAGCACAGTGCAAGGTATATAGTCATTAGGTGCTCAATAAATACTTGAGAGCAGTTAACTGATATGAACTCCTTAAAAGTATTTTAATCAAAGACAGAAGGATAAAATTAAAATATCTTGTGACATATATCATAAGAGGAACACATATCCATGATAAATTATAATGCATTAATTCATCCAAAGAATGTTTAAGAACTAATGGAGGCCAGCGCCGGGGCTCACTAGGCTAATCCTCTGCCTGCAGCACCGGCACCCCAGGGTTCTAGTCCTGGTCGGGGAACCAGTTCTGTCCCAGTTGCTCCTCTTCCAGTCTAGCTCTTTACTGTGGCACGGGAGGGCAGTGGAGGATGGCCCAAGTGCTTGGGCCCTGTACCCGCATGGGAGACCAGGAGGAGGCACCTGGCTCCTGGCTTCGGATCGGTGCAGTGCTGGCCCTGGCAGCCATTTAAGGGGTGAACCAACGGAAGGAAGACCTTGCTCTCTGTCTCTCTCTCTCTCTCAATGTCTAACTCTGCCTGTCAAAAAGAAAAAAAAAAAAAGAAAAAGAAAAAAAAAAAGAAAGAACTAATGGAAGGGCCGGCACTGTGGTAAAGCCACCACCTGCAGTGCTGGCATCCCATATGGGCACCAGTTTGAGTCCCAGATGCTTCATTTCCAATCCAGCTCTCTGCTGAGGCCTGGGAAAGAAGTAGAAGATGGCCCAAGGGCTTGGGCTGCTGCACCTGCTTGGGAGACCCAGAAGAAGCTCCTGGCTCCTGGCTCCTGGCTTCAGATCGTCACTGCAGTGATTCTTTTTCATGCTTCATGTATATGGCTTTCACACTATATTGTGAGCCTTGGTCGTCTTTACTATCCCCATCACTTTGTCTTATAGCATGTCCTCAAGAACACTGGCTAAATGAGGTGGGCATTATAGCACAGTGACTTAAGCTGCCTCTTGATATGCCTACATCTCATATCAGAGTGCCTGGGTTTGAGCTTTACTTCCTCTTCCTATCCAGCTTCCTGCTAATGAACATTCTGGAGGCAGCAAATGTGGCTCAAATACTTGGATCCCTGTCACCCACATGGGAGACTTGGGTGGAATTCCTGGCTCCTGGCTCCAGCCTGGCCCAATCCTGACAGTCAAAGATTTTGGGGAATAAACCAGTGGATGGAAGATCTTTATCTCTATGTCACTCTGCCTTCAAATAAAAAAATAAATAACACTTTGAATATTGTATAAATAGAAGAACGAACAATTACTTAGATTTCCTGCACATCAAGAAATGACTCAAAATTTATTTAGTAAAGTACAACGAAAGAAAAAAAAGTCAACGCATTACCTTTCAGGATTTATGTTCTTCCCACCACCTCCATTTGGCTCAGACTTGTCCAGCAAGCTGACATTTGTCACTTTGGCAGGGGGGATAGCTTGTCTATCTCGAAGTCTCTTGGATAAAGAGGCCTCTGTGGGGAAATAAAAATGAATGGAAGTGAGTTTCCTTCCAACTTTCAAATGACTAAATGGATAGCGCAACAGCACAGATAAACTCTGATAGTTTTAACTAAGGAAACTTCTATATAACATATAATCTATCTTGAAATGATTGCTCCTTGATTTATTGTGATCTAAAACATATTTAGACAGCACTGTGCTGAAAAGGTAGAGGGTACAAAGACTTTACCCTTAAAGATCTTTCCATAGACAGCAGAGGAGAGAAAAATAAGATATAAACCAATAAAAGTGAGATCTCTTATTTGAGAAGTCTTATACAACACTACAGTTAAATGTTTTACATATGTTGTATAAATAGAAATTTAGGAGCCAACATTGTAGCAACAGATTAAGCCAATGCCTGCAATGCCAGCATCCCATATGGGTGCCAGTTCAAGTCCCAGTTGCTCCACTTCCAATCCAGCTCCCTGCTAAGGTGCCTAGGAAAGCAGAAAAAGATGGCCCAAATCCTTGGGCCCTTGTACCCATGTGGGAAACATGGATGAAGTTTCTGACTCCTGGATTAGGCTGGGCCCAACCTTGGCCATTGCAGCCATTTGGGAAGTGAACCAACAAATAGAAGATCTCTCTCTCTCTCTCTCGATCTCTTTTGATCTCTCTTTCTCTCTCTCTCTGTAACTCTGCCTTTTAAATAAATAAAATAAATAACAAGTAAATAAATAAATAAAGAGAAATCTAGGATAAAATATCTAAATCCCAAACAGGATATGACGCATTTAGAGAAGACAGAAACCATTTCAAAAGTCAATGATAAGTTTTCATGCAGGAAGTGCAATGTAAAATGGGCACTAAAAGGTGCCTGAGGTTGAGATAAACTGAAAAAAAAAAAAAAAAAAGGTGTTCCAGGCTGGAAGAAAAGAGCGAACACAAGGATGGAGTCAAGTCAGGGAAAGACAAAGCCTATTAGCCTATTAGAATATGAATAGACAGTTTTGCTCAAAGAAGGAATCTGTAGGGAACGGAAAAACAAAAGTATGTGAATACTAAGCCAAAAATTTATAGGTGATCCTGTTGGCCACATACAAAAAATCAACATCCACAAGTCAGTGTGTACCCATTGGTATGCTTTGTTTGGGCTCATCAGCACATTTTGTTGCAATATTAGTTGTCAATATCTAACAATCAATAGATTCACATGAAAGTCAAGATCTCTATTTCTCTTGAAAAATCAGAAGACTGATATCACTTGGCCCACATTTCCATGAAGCCACAATCTGCTCAGAGGAACTATCTTCAAAGTGCGTTCTGACAAGCACTAAAGGCTTCCAGAACTCTGAAAATGTCTTCAGAATCCCATGTGTCATGAGTCAGCCAAAACAACATATCACAACAGATTAAATACAGATGCATATATGAGAAACCAGCTGTTTCTACAGATGGAAAACTGCCACTCTTCACTTTTCGTTTTTTAAAAATGTTATTTAAGGGTGAGCATTTGGTGCAGTCATAAAGATGCCACTTGAGATGCCCAGATCCCATACCATGCCTGGGTTTGTGTTCTGGCCCCACTCATTATTCCAGCTTCCTGATAATGTTCACCCGAAGAGGCAGCAGTGATGGCTCAAGTGGTTGAATCCCTACCACCCACATGGGAGACTCAGACTGGGTTCCAGGCTTCTGTCTTTGGCTTAATCTAGCCCTGACTATTGCAGGCACTGGAGAAGTGAAACAGCAGTTGGAAGATCTCTGCTTGTCTGTCTATGTCTCTGTCTCTGTCTTGCTCTCTCTGCCTTTTAAATAAAATAATGATAATAATAACAATAAATATAACAGGTATTAACTTTTGAAAATGCTACTTACATTAACATGTTTCCCTATCATCTTATCCCACCTAATTCCTCCATTCACATTACCTGCCTGGATCCTGTAATCTTCTGAATTTTGACCCCTTTAAGCTATGAGGAGCCATCAAACACTACGTTTAAGAGCCTGATGGTCATAGGATCTAAAACTCATAAAGTGGTTAAGGTGAAATACAAAATCCCTTATGAACTCTACTTTTGCTCTAAGCAGACCCCAAACAAGACAACTTACCACCTCAAAACACCACGCAATCACATTTCTCTGCCCAGAATACTATTGCTAATAACAATTTTGATATTTGCTAGAGAAAAGAATACAGTGATCATGTAACTTTATTGACTTTATATGAGTTACTAAGCAATATGGCTGGGTTCATAAGCAATAAACAGTGACAGATTATAACTGGAAAACTTTGGCCTACCTCTGGCACCTTCTTTGTCTGATTGGTCTTTCAACTTGTACTTCCTTTGTCTATTCTCTCCACCTTCTTCTGCAATCGTCTCCAGAGGTGGTTTATTCTCTGTCTCCTTGAACTCAATCCTAAGAACAAGCCAAGATATTTGTCTCTGAACTAGACCTTAATGGTCGACCTTGTGAACTCTCATTTATGGGAAGCAACCCAGCCAGTTCGTTGATTTTGAAATTAGCCCACTTCCTTCAAGGGAGTGAGTGCTTCGATTTGCCGAGTACATATCACTAACTCATTCTGTTTGAAGCTAAGTCTGGGAGCTAAACAATACCTTCCTCCCTCTATACAATGGTTTCAAAAGCAATTTGATTCAGGCTACTTTAAAAAACTTGTGGGGGCCGGTGCTGTGGCGTAGCTAATAAGGCTGCTGCCTGCAGTGCCAGTATCCCACAGGGGCACCAGTTCGAGACCCGGCTGTTCCACTTCTGATCCATCTCTCTACCATGGCCTGGGAAAGCAGTAGAAGATGGCCCAAGTCCTTGGGCCCCTGCACCGGCGTGGGAGACCTGGAAGAAACTCCTGGCTCCTGGCTTCGGATAGGCGCAGCTCTGATCGTTGCTGCCAATTGGGCAGTGAACCAGCGGATGGAAGACCTCTCTCTCTCTCTTTCTCTCTCTCTGCCTCTCCTTCTCTCTGTGTGTAACTCTGACTTTCAAGTAAAATAAATAAATCTTAAAAAAAAATTGTGGATAGATAAGAAGTTTACTTTGGTACAAAACAATTTTGAAAACTATACACAGTTTTTTCATAATATGCATTTTCTATGAACTTTTTAATGATCCTTTGTATATAGAGAAACTGCTTTGAAGACCCCAAGTTAAATTTCTAGTTTTGGTTTCAGTTTGAAATTTTCAAAGTCCTTTCTAATTCTGTAACTAGAAGTCATGGGAGTGATACAGTGAAAAGTGGTTACTGCAAAGCTTGAAAGGATTCATAGCCTGAGAGACAAAGTATAACCTGAAATAACCTTTTCTTTCTCACCTCTTTATCACCCCAACACCCTCCCATCTCTTTCACAAAAGGCAAAAATGAAGGACATGCAGACATATTTCAAGGCAGAAGTGATGAGTATTTGACTGGTGCATCTTTTCTTTGGCCTCGGGGATGGAGTTTCGAGTTGGAGTTGAGAAGGCAGGGGTGTCCAGTAAATTCAATGACCAAATTCACATCAATAAAACACCAACAAATGTTTTGACTATTCGAGTTCTCATATCCATTTCTAGGCTCTTGAAATGACAGAAGCCTCTATTCCTGTTGCTTGTTCTACTACAATTAGTTCTCTACTGGACTGTTTATGCCAAACTGTCTCAAAGGGAACAGCCAAAATTGCTTTCCAAAACAATCAAAGTAAAATTATTATGAATCTATTGATTTTTAATGAGTAAGGCAACATGGTTCAATGAAACAATCAGGAGCCATTGTCCTATTTCTGGCTTTGCCACTTATGAACATACAGCCATTCTGTCTGCAATGTGAAGGGGTTGCACTAACTCTCTTAAGGTTTATTCTGGTCTTCATATGATTTGTCTGAGACGTGTCATAAAGCTCTCCAAGGAGGGATTTGTTCCCAACCAACAGACAAAACAGGATGTCCCAGACTCAAAAAACATAAGAAAATAAAGACTGACGTTTGGTGCAGTGGTTAAGACATCACTTGGGATGACCACATTCCACATTAGAGTGCCTGGGTTTGTGTCCCAGCTCTGCTCCCAATTCCAGCTTTCTGATAGCGTGCACTCCGGGAGGCAGCAGGTGATTGCTCAAATGGTTGAGTCCCTACGCCCATGTGGGAGACCTGGATTGAGCTCTAGGTTCCCGGATTCAGCCTGGCCCAACCCCAGCTATTATAGGCATTTAGGGAGCACATCAGCAGATAGGAGACCTAAGTGCATCTCTCTTTTAAATAAAGTGGGGGAAAAAAAGGTTAAAATAATAATAAAAATCTGGGCTGGCACTGTGGTGTGCTGAGTAGGGTGTCCGCCTGCAACACTGACATCACATATGGGTGCCGGTTTGTGTCCTAGCTGCTCTATTTCAGATCCAGCTCCCTGCTGATGTGCCTGGGAGAGCAGTGGAAAATGGCCCAAATGCTTGGGCCCCTGCACCCATGTGGCAGACCCAGAAGTACCTCCTGCCTTCTGGCTTCTGGCTTCAAAAGGCCTAGCTCTGGCCATTGCTGTCATTTGGAGAGTGAGCCAGCAGATGGAAGATCTCTTTATCTCTCTCTCTGTAACTCTGCCTTTCAAATAAATAAATCTTTAAAGAAACAAACAAACAAAGAAGAAAGAAGAGAGAAAGAGAAAGGAAGGAAGGAAAGGAGGGAGGGAGGGGCTGGCACTGTGACATAGCGGGTAAAAGTGCCATCTGCAGTGCCAGCATCCCATATGGGCACTTCTTTGAGTCCCAGCTGCTCCACTTCCGATCCTGCTCTCTGCTATGGCCTGGGAAAGCAGTAGAAGATGGCCCAAGTCCTTGGACCCCTGCACCCACGTGGGAGACCCAGAAGAAGCTCCTGGCTCCTGGCTTCAGATCATTGCAGCTCCAGCCCTTGTGGCCAATTGGGGAATGAACCAGCGGATGGAAGACCTCTCTCTCTCTCTCTCTCTCTCTCTCTCTCTCTCTCTGCCTCTCCTCTGTGTAACTCTGACTTTCAAATAAATGAATAAATCTTTAAAGTAAAAAAGAAAGGAAGGAAGGAGGGAGGGAGGTAAGGAGGGAAGGAAGGAAGGAGAGAGGGAGAGAGGGAGAGAGGCAGGGAGGGAGGGAGGGAGGGAGGGAGGGAAGGAAGGAAGGAAGGAAGGAAGGAAGGAAGGAAGGAAGGAAGGAAGGAAGGAAAGAAGGAAGGAAGGAAAGAAGGAAGGAAAGAATATTCTAAATGCCCACTGTATTTTAACTACAGAATGTGGATGCAATAAACTCTTCTTTGCATTGAGAGAGAGACAGAGAGTATGCACTAAAAAGAGACGGATAAACACTGCCCAATCAGATCAACAGATCAGCACAGGGGAGCTGGTGCCTGGAAGAATGCACAAAACAAAGCACTCACCTTGGAAACGCAAGTGCACTGCTGGGCCGCTTCCCAACAGCCTCTCTGCTGGACAACACTGAGTCCATAGTGCCTGGCCTCTGGGGGACAGAGACAAAGGAAGGTTATACCTTGGCTGTGGTCCAGGACACAGACAAATCAGAAACTGCAGTCTGTCTCAAAGGCAAAGCTACCATGATACCTCATACTGTTATGTTCTTTCAGCGCTTAGAAATCCAGAGCTTAAGATCCAGTGAGAAATAATTCCAATTCATCAAAATAGCCACCCTGGGTAGCTGCGTAGCAATTCCATTCATGCTGCCTTTTCTCAAATCATTTTTTGTTTAGAAATTCCCTTTATAGTTTCTGATACACTTTTTAAGAGGAGAGCAGACTCCTTCAAACTATGAGAAAAATGAGCAGAAAAATGCCTTTCTTGACCCAAACGACTCTCTAGTTAGGCACTTAAGAGAAAGGTTGTGGAGTTAGATGGGCTCACATTCAAATCCCCATGATGCTTCCAATATGTGGCCTTAGGCCCTAGGTTTGTGGGTATCATAATAAGATCTAATTCCGAGGACTTTTCTGAGGTATACTATGTCAGTTGCTAGCACATACTAATCACTCAACAAATATCTATTGTAATTATTATGTAATAACCACATTATTATGTTATGTCTAGAAAAACATGACATTTTTGTTTGGGATGAATGCTATAGCTTACAAAAGACTTTGAAGAAAATTCTCAATCAAAGCTCCTAGAAGTGTTTCATTTAAAAAAGCAGCATTACTGAAATAAGCACACAACTTCCCAAGATGATTCTACATAACAATACGCAGGTTTAAACTAAACTATGGGACATTTGAGAATAAACCCATCACTCCTGCCATTTTATAGCAGTTTCCCAAAATATGCTTTATAGAGTTAGAGATATTCATGAGTACTGGGTTGACCTAGAGTTCATGATCAAATACGCTTGGGCAGTTCAACCAGCTGCTTCACAGCCAGACTTCTCAGCTGCATTAACATCTTGGTGTGCTTTGTGCTCCTGTCCCTGAGGGTGACTGACACAATCAACAGTTCTCAATATGCTTTGTCCTCTTTTTTTCGTAAAATCTCTCTCAGGACTGCTTATTGTGGGAAATGCTCCTTGAGTTCGGCAGGTCAGGCAAAATGCCCCCCTTCTCTTTTAAACCCATACTGAAACCACAAAGCTCACACTTAGAGATGAGCTCGCCGCTTTGCTGTGTGCTTCTACTTTCCACACACAAGGCTGGCATCCCTCTTAGTCATCCTGTATGAATGCAGATTGTGCAGAAAACACCAAGAGCCTCATTATGCACATCTCTATCACCTCTATGCCCATCCCAGATCTCCATGAAAGGAGACATCAGCAGAATTAGATAACATTCATAGTTCTTTCATTTAAAAATCAGGCTTTTGCTTTATGGAATATAGGATGATATAACATGCTGTGAAAATTCATATCAACTTTGTTAGTTCCTATAGGTGTGCTTAAGGCATATTAATTATTCAACAAATCCTACTGATTGACTTCTTCATTGCTACCTTATACTGTGCTATGACCAACTTAGCATGAAGGTCACACCTGCTACTTAGTGGTTAACAATGGAATATGTCTAGACAGGTTACTTAAAGGCTAACAATGATGGCCAATTATGCCAGTTATGAAACTTCTACAACATGGCACTAAAAGCCAAAGATTCAAGAGTCCTGAAAAAAAAGTCATGGAAATGGAATTAAAATATAAATTTATTTTAGTTCAAAAATATTGAAAGCCATGTGGGTGTTTCATAATACACATTTTCCATTAACTTTTTGAAGACCATTTTTATTCATGTATTTCAAATGCTTGACACCAAAGTAAACTCATCTTTTAATTCCACTTTCCATGAATTCTTAAAGTATATTCATATACTTCCATGATCTGAATTAGATTTTGTCATAAACTTTCATTAAAATAAAACAGAACCAGCAAAAACTGAATGATTAAGAAGGCTGGGCTTGAACCCAAGTTCCTGCACTTATTGGCACCCCAATCTCAGGCTTCCACCACAACCTCTCTGAACCCCCATTTTTCACTTGATGATAAGAAGGGAAACTGATTTTATGATGCTTGACACTCAAATGGAAAAAGACATGTGGAAGAACATTTTTAACTACAAAAGGCTTTTAAAATGTTCAGAATTTATGTTTTTCATCAGCATTAACTCCTAACAGCTTAAAGTTCTTACGACTTTATAATCTTTCTTGTGAAAAAGTTAATCAACTATAACCAAGTGTTTCTGTCAACTTGTAGTAACCGTCACTTAAAATACATCAAGTTGAGTTCTTCTTAATGACATCACACATATAGATGACTCAGAGCTACAATTGGGAATCGGGGTAGGAGAAGGCAAACAATTTACATTTGCTAAGACTTTCATCAGAGTCCCACTTCCATCCACGGTACAAAGGAAGTCCTTAAAAAATTTCATCTTCACTTTGCTGTCCCTGATCACAAGAACCCCAATTCCTTTGAATGTAAACTCCACATTCTGTTTGATGGAAATGGATCGCGATAAGTAAAGCAACGTCTCCTTCACACATCCTTCCACAGTGTCCCTGTTAAATGGGCCATCCAGGGATATCATGACAAAGTTCAGTGGAACAATTGGAATATCACCTAGAGAAGAAAAAGACAGTTAGAATGGGGGTAATTAACTGGAAATTACAATAAGAACCTATCATATACATTCACAAATTATCTGATTCTCACTTAATACTCAGAAATTTGAATTGTCCAAGTGAAGCTTTTGACTGCAGATAAAACAACAACTCATTCACACCTATAGACTAGTAAAACTGTCTCTAAAAATTTGTTTTATGCTAAAAAAAAGAGCAATTAGCTTTTGAGACAAACTTTAGACAAGCTTCCAGTTTCCCCTAGAAGACACAGTAATAATTAACTGCTTCTCTGGAGGGTGGTAAGCCCCATTATTTTTCAGACCAAGCTGCAGCAATATTTGTCTATGCCCTTCAGTTACCATTTCTAAATTATTATTAAAAATCTTTACAAATTTCAAATATTTTGAAAAAGACAGTCATCACCCCTAGAAGTTATTCAAATGAAACTGGATCTTATACAAAGATGTCAGGCTGGATGACTTACAGAAAGCTTTTTCTGCCTAATGAGCCCCAAAATGACATTGCAAACAAGTAACATTAGAGAGCAGCAAGATGGCAGAATAGGAAGGGAGCACACTGATAGTCCGGGAAGAGACAGTTTAATAAAAGAGGAGATACTGTAGGTTCAAGGAAAAGCTGGGGAAGAAACAGCAGAGGAAACTCTTCCAGAACTAGTGATTCACGGTGGACCTGCATGGAGGGCATGGGAACCCATGGCTCAGGACACCAGTGGCGGAATCTACGCGCCAGCACTGGAACACAAGGTGAGCAGAACCTCAATAGCCTGAGACACTGGCAGGAAAGCAGAAGGAGGAGCCTGGAGGGAACAAGGCTTGAAGCCCCGTGGGGGAAAGTTCACCAGGATAACTAGAAGAGTGAGGAAAAAAAAAAAAGGGACCCATACAAACATGAGTTTCTCTCTCTCCGCTCACCTCTCAAAGGTGAGCAAGACAAAGAGCAGGTGCCATTTTGGTCATATGCAAAAGCTGCAGGATCTCAGGGCTGCACCCACCCGCAGCCAAGCAGAAAAACTTGACTCTCGGGGGGTGAAATAACAGAAGATTAGGACCTAGTGAATGTGTGGAGCTAATGAACTGAGACAGTGAAAAAAGAGACTGTGGGTGAGAGAACTCACGGAGTTCACGTGAGTACTCTCCAGAGACGCTACAATTCGGTAACCTTGGCAACCCAGTGAGAGACTGTAGGAGAATTTGAGCCCACACTTAGGGCAGCACATGATTCCCTGTGTGGTCCTTGGGAAAGACCAGGCAAAATTTATACACACAGGAGCCAGAGATCAGAAGCTGACTACATTCAATTCCACTCAGCTGTGCGGAACTACTTCCCTTTTGAAAGGAAGAAAGGAAGGAAGAAAGAAAGGAAGGAAGAAAGGAAGAAAGAAAGGAAGAAAGAAATATTGATTTACCACACCTAACCTGGGAGTGTCACCTTGGGCACACCCTTAACCCTGAGGAACCAAACAGAGCTCTCTGGCCACACCCATCTCAAGCCTCTAAGACTCCATCAAAAGCAGACAGTCCACTTAATACAGTCGTAGTATAACAAGAAAAAAAAAACACCACAGCGAGGGAAGAAGAATCCAAAGAATATCTCCACAATGCCAAGCAACAAACGCAGAAACCAAGGAAACAAGAACAAGGAAGACATTATGATGCCCCCAAATGAAAAAGACACCCCAATCAAGATTAGGAAGATGATGAGATAGAAGAAATGCAAGAAGCAGATCTCAAAACATTTATAAGAACATTTAGAAGTTTTCAAAAACAAATGCTTGAGCTACATAAATCCTTACTGGACAGGATAGAAAATCTCTCTTGTGAAAATGAAATCTTAAGGAGGAATCAAAATGAAACGCAGAAACTAGTAGAACAGGAAAGTGTGACAGTGAAGAGAAATCAAAATGAAATGAAGAACTCAATAGATCAAATGACAAACACATTAGAAAGCCTTAAAAACAGAATGGGTGAAGCAGAAGAGAGAATATTGGACTTAGAAGACAGAGAATAGGAAAGTATACAGTCAAACCAAAGAAAAGAAGAGGAAATTAGAAATCTAAAAAATATTGTTGGGAATCTACAGGATACTATTAAAAAACCCAACATTCGGGTTCTAGGAGTTCCTGAAGGCATGGAGAGAGAGAAAGGATTAGAAGGCCTTTTTAGTGAGATACTTGCAGAGAACTTCCCAGGTTTGGAGAAGGACAGAGACATCCTAATACAGGAAGCTCATAGAACCCCTAATAAACATGACCAAAAGAGATCCTCATCACAACACGTTGTAATCAAACTCACCACAGTGAAACACAAAGAAAAGATTCTAAAATGTGCAAGAGAGAAACGTCAGATTACTCTCAGAGGATCTCCAATTAGACTCACAGCTGACTTCTCACCAGAAACCCTACAAGATAGAAGGGAATGGCGAGACATAGCCCGGGTACTAAGAGAGAAAAACTGCCAGCCCAGAATATTATATCCTGCAAAGCTCTCATTTGTGAATGAAGGTGAAATAAAGACCTTTCATAGCAAACAGAAATTGAAAGAATTTGTCGCCACTCGTCCAGCCCTGCAAAAGATGCTTAAAGATGTGTTACACACAGAAACACAGAAACACGGTCATCAATATGAAAGAAGGTAAAGGAAGGAAACCTCACAGCAAAAGATCACAGGAAGTATAAAGCATATATTAGAAAATATCTTTGGGAAAATGGCAGGGCAAAGTCACTACTTATCAATAGTCACATTGAACATTAATGGCCTGAACTGTCCAGTTAAAAGACACAGAGTAGTTGATTGATTAAGGAACAAAACCCATCTATTTGCTGCTTACAAGAAACACATCTTTCCAACAAAAATGCATACAGACTGAAAGAGAAAGGCTGGAAAAAGATATACAATGCCAACAGAAATGAAAAAAGAGCGGGCATAGTTTAACACAAAAACTGTTAAGAGAGACAAAGAGGGGCACTATATAATGATTAATGGATCAATTCAACAGGAAGATATAATGATTATCAATGTATATGCACCTAATTACAGGGCACCGGTTTATTTAAAAGATTTGTTAAGGGACTTAAAGGGAGACTTAGACTCCAATACAGTAGTACTGGGGGACTTCAATACTCCACTCTCAGAAAAAGACAGATCAACAGGACAGAAGATCAACAAGGATACAGCAGATTTAAACGACACTATAGCCCAAATGGATCTAACAGATATCTACAGAACTTTTTATCCTTTACTTAAAGAATTTACATTCTTCTCAGCAGTACATGGAACCTACTCTAGGAATGACCACATACTAGGTCATAAAGCAAGTCTCAGCAAATTCAAAAGAATTAGAATCATACAATGCAGCTTCTCAGACCATAAAGGAATGAAGTTGGAAATGAGCAACCCAGGAATCCCTAGAGCATACGCAAACATATGGAGATTGAACAACATGCTCCTGAATGAACAATGGGTCATAGAAGAAATCAAAAACTTTCTGGAAGTAAATGAGGATAACAGCACAACATACCAAAACTTATGTGATACAGCAAAAGCAGTGTTAAGAGGAAAGTTTCTGTCAATAGGTGCCTACATCAAGAAATTGGAAAGGCACCAAATAAATGAGCTTTCAATTCATGTCAAGGATCTAGAAAAACTGCAGCAAACCAGACCCAAATCTAGTAGGAGAAATGATTAAAATCAGAGAAGAAATCAACAGGATTGAATACAAAAAAATTACAAAAAATCAGCCAAACGAGGAGCTGGTTTTTTGAAAAAATAAACAAAATTGACACCTCATTGGCCCAACTAACTAAAAAAAGAAGAGAAAAGACCCAAATCAATAAAATCAGAGATGAAAAAGGAAACTGTGGGGAGCAACTGGGAGCAACTCGGACTAGACTAAGTTACTGGAATTAAGACTTATTCTATGCATCTGCTCTCCCACAATACGGCGCTGGGAGAGGAGGAAACAGCTTCTACACAGCTGCCTCCAGTTCAACCAATAAACTGTAGGACCTGCTCCTGATTGGAGGAGAGCAGCGTACTCGGCGTGTGGGTAGCAGAGTTGGGATTGGTGGAAGAGGAAGTGGGGAAAGTGGCAGGGGGTGGAAGGGACGGTAGCCAACCCGGGAAGAACCAGCAGCAAACCCGGGGAGGGCCGAGCAGACAAAAGAACAGCGCAGGGTCCTGTGTCGTTCCTCCACGAAGAGGGGGAGCGACAGGAAACGTAACAACAGACACCACAAAAATAAAAAGAATCATCAGAAATTACTACAAGGACTTTTATGCCAGCAAACAGGGAAACCTATCAGAAATGGATAGGTTCCTGGACACATGCAACCTACCTAAATTGAACCAGGAAGACATAGAAAACCTAAACAGACCCATAACTGAGACAGAAATTGAAACAGTCATAAAGGCCCTCGCAACAAAGAAAAGCCCAGGACCAGATGGATTCACTGCTGAATTCTACCAGACATTTAAAGAAGAACTAACTCCAATTCTTCTCAAACTATTCAGAACAATTGAAAAAGAGGGAATCCTCCCAAATTCTTTTTAGGAAGCCAGCATCACCTTAATTCCTAAGCTGGAAAAAGATGCAGCATTGAAAGAAAATTACAGACCAATACCCTGATGAACATAGGTCCAAAAATCCTCAATAAAATTCTCGCCAATAGAATGCAACAACACATCAGAAAGATCATCCACCCAGACCAAGTGGGATTTATCCCTGGTATGCAGGGATGGTTTAATGTACGCAAGACAATCAATGTGATACACCACATTAACAGACTGCAGAAGAAAAACCATATGATTATCTCAATAGATGCTGAGAAAGCATTTGATAAAATACAACACCCGTTCATGATGAAAACTCTAAGCAGCCGGCGCCGTGGCTCAATAGGCTAATCCTCCACCTTGCGGCGCCGGCACACCGGGTTCTAGTCCCGGTCGGGGCACCGGATTCTGTCCCGGTTGCCCCGCTTCCAGGCCAGCTCTCTGCTATGGCCAGGGAGTGCAGTGGAGGATGGCCCAGGTGCTTGGGCCCTGCACCCCATGGGAGACCAGGAAAAGCACCTGGATCCTGGCTCCTGCCATAGATCAGCGTGGTGCGCCGGCTGCAGCGGCGGCCATTGGAGGGTGAACCAACAGCAAAAGGAAGACCTTTCTCTCTCTGTCTCTCTCTCACTGTCCACTCTGCCTGTCAAAAAAAAAAAAAAAAAAACCTCTAAGCAAACTGGGTATGGAAGGAACATTCCTCAATACAATCAAAGCAATCTATGAAAAACCCACAGCCAACATCCTATTGAATGGGGAAAAGTTGGAAGCATTTCCACTGAGATCTGGTACCAGACAGGGATGCCCACTCTCACCACTGCTATTCAATATAGTTCTGGAGGTTCTAGCCAGAGCTATTAGGCAAGAAAAAGAAATTAAAGGGATACAAATTGGGAAGGAAGAACTCAAACTATCCCTCTTTGCAGATGACATGATTCTTTATTTAGGGGACCCAAAGAACTCTACTAAGAGACTATTGGAACTCATAGAAGAGTTTGGCAAAGTAGCAGGGTATAAAATCAATGCACAAAAATCAACAGCCTTTGTATACACAGACAATGCCACGGCTGAGGAAGAACTTCTAAGATCAATCCCATTCACAACAGTTACAAAAACAATCAAATACCTCGGAATAAATTTAACCAAGGACGTTAAGGATCTCTACGATGAAAATTACAAAACCTTAAAGAAAGAAATAGAAGAGCATACCAAGAAATGGAAAAATCTTCCATGCTCATAGATTGGAAGAAACAATATCATCAAGATGACCATTCTCCCAAAAGCTATTTATAGATTCAATGCGATACCAATCAAAATACCAAAGACATTCTTCTCAGATCTGGAAAAAATGATGCTGAAATTCATATGGAGACACAAGAGACGTCAAATAGCTAAAGCAATACTGTACAAAAAAAAAAAAAGAGCCAGAGGCATCACAATACCAGACTTCAGGACATACTACAGGGCAGTTGTAATCAAAACAGCATGGTATTGGTACAGAAACAGATAGATAAACCAATGGAACAGAATAGAAACACCAAAAATCAATCCATACATCTACAACCAACTTATATTTGATCAAGGATCTAAACCCAATTCCTGGAGCAACGACAGTCTATTCAATAAATGGTGCTGGGAAATTTGGATTTACATGAGCAGAATCATGAAGCAAGACCCCTACCTTTCACCTTACACAAAAATCCACTCAACATGGATTAAAGACTTAAATCCATGACCCGACACCATCAAATTACTAGAGAACATTGGAGAAACCCTGCAAGATATAGGTACTGGCAAAGACTTCTTGGAAAAGACCCCAGAAGCACAGGCAGTCAAAGCCAAAATTAACATTTGGGATTGCATCAAATTGAGAAGTTTCTGTACTTCAAAAGAAACAGGAAAGTGAAGAGGCAACCGACAGAATGGGAAAAAATATTTGCAAACTATGCAACAGATGAAGGGTTTTTATTTTATTTTTTTTATTTTATCTTTTTGACAGGCAGAGTGGACAGTGAGAGAGAGAGAGAAAGGTCTTCCTTTTGCTGTTGGTTCACCCTCCAATGGCTGCCGTGGCCGGCGCATCGCCCTGATCCAAAGGCAGAAGCCAGGTGCTTTTCCTGGTCTCCCATGCAGGTGCAGGGCCCAAGCACTTGGGCCATCCTGCACTGAACTCCCAGGCCATAGCAGAGAGCTGGCCTGGAAGAGGGGCAACCAGGACAGAATCCAGCGCCCAGACCGGGACTAGAACCCAGTGTGCCGGCACCGCAAGGTGGAGGATTAGCCTATTAAGCCACAGCGCTGGCAATAAAGGGTTAATAACCAGAATCTACAAAGAGATCAAGAAACTCATAATGAAAAAAAAAAAAAAAAAACCACTTAAGAGATGGGCCAAGGACCTCAGTAGACATTTTTCAAAAGAGGAAATCCAAATGACCAACATACACATGAAAAAATGTTCAAGATCACTAGCAATCAGGGAAATGCAAATCAAAACCACAATGATGTTTCACCTCATCCCGGTGAGAATGGCTCACATGCAGAAATCTACCAACAGTAGATGCTGGTGAGGATGTGGGGAAAAAGGGACACTAACCCACTGTTGGTGGGAATGCAAACTGGTTAAGCCACTATGGAAGTCAGTCTGGAGATTCCTCAGAAACCTGAATATAACCCTGCCATACAACCCAGCCATCCCACTCCTTGGAATTTACCCAAAGGAAATGAAATTGGAAGCAAAAAAGCTGTCTCCACATTAATGTTTATTGCAGCTCAATTCACAATAGCTAAGACCTGGAATCAACCAAATGCCCATCAACAGTAGACTGGATAAAGAAATTATGGGATATGTACTCTATAGAATACAGCAGTCAAAAACAATGAAACCCGGTCATTTGCAACAAGATGGAGGAATCTGGAAAACATCATGCTGAGTGAAATAAGCCAGTCCCAAAGGGACAAATATCATATGTTCTCCCTGATCGGTGACAACTAACCAACCACAAAAAAGGAAACCTGTTGAAGTGAAAGGGACACTATGAGAAACAGTGACTTGATCAGCCCTTGTCCTAACTGTTGATGTACAATTTAATACTTTATCCCTTTTAGTATTTTTTTGTTCTAGTTAATACTATTGGTTGAACTTTGTAATTAACACACAATTATTCTTAGGTGTTTAAATTTAACTGAAAAGTGATCCCTGTTAAATATAAGAGCAGGAATGAGAGAGGGAGATGGACAATTTGGGACATGCTTAATCGGACTTGCCCCAAATGGTGGAGTTTGAAATGTACCAGGGGATTCCAATACAATCCCATCAAGATTGCATGTACCAATGCCATCTCACTAGTCCAAGTGATCAATTTCAGTTCACAATTGATCACACTGATAGGTCTAAGAGTCAAAGGGATCACACAAACAAGACTAGTGTCTGCTAATACTAACTGATAGAATAAAAAAGGGAGAGAACAATCCAACATTGGAAGCGGAATACACAGCAGACTCATAGAATGGCAGATGTCCTAAACAGCACTCTGGCCTCAGAATCAGCCCTTAAGGCATTTGGATCTGGCTGAAAAGCCCATGAGAGTATTTCAGGCATGGAAAGCCAAGACACTCTGGCAAAAAAAAAAAAAAAAAAAAAAAAAACACAAACACCTAAATGAAAGATCTCTGCGAGTGAGATCCCAGTGGAAAGAATGGGCCATCAAAGAAGGAGGTACCTTTCTCTGAAGGGAGGAGAGAACTTCCACTTTGACTATGACCTTGTCTAAATAAGATCAAAGTCAGCGAACTCAAGAGGCTTCCATAGCCTTGGAAACTCAGGACTAGAGCCTAAGGAGATTTCTGACGCCATAAACAAGAGTGTTAAATTCTTAAGTCAATAACAGGAGTCACTGTGTACTTACACGTAATGTGGGATCTCTGTCCTTAATGTGTTGTCCAATGTGAATTAATGCTATAACTAGTACTCAAACAGTATTTTACACTTTATGTTCTGTGTGGGTGCAAACTGATGAAATCTTTACTTAATACATACTAAATCCATCTTCTGTATATAGAGAATTGAAAATGAATCTTGATGTGAATGGAATGGGAGAGGGAGCGGGAGATGGGAGGGATGTAGGTGGGAGGGAAGTTATGGGGGGGGCATTGTAATCCATAAACTGTACTTTGGAAATTATATTTACTAAATAAAAGTTTTTTAAAAAAAAGAAAGACAAAAATAAGTAACATTATATCTAGTTTAGAAGAAGAAGATAATTGGGTTGGGGCTGTGGAACAGCTGATAAATCCAACACCTGCAGTGCTGGCATCCCATGTGGGCACCGGTTCAAGTCCCAGCTGTGCCTCTTTCAATCCAGCTCTGTGCCATGGCCTTGGAAAGCAGTAGAAAATGGTCCAAGTCCTTGGGCCCCTAAACTCACTTGGGAGACCCAGAAGAAGCTTCTGGCTCCTGGCTTCAGATCAGCACAGCTCTGGACATTTCGGCTGTTTGGGGAATGAACCAACGGATGGAAGCCCTCTCCCTTTCTCTCTCTTTCTGCCTCTGCCTCTCTGTAACTCTGCCTTTCAATTAAATAAATAAATCTTTTTTTAAAAAAAGAAAAGAAGCACATGATCTATTCAACTAGAACAGATGTGGGGCCACACAAGGTCCACAAGTCAGAAAAGAAAAAATAGAGAGGCTCAAGATGATAAAGCCAAAAAACAATAAAACAAAACAAAACAAAAAAACAATAAGAAAGTCAACTGATAGAGGAAGAGGACAGAGAGAAGATAAGAATACTCTAAACAATCACTTTTGGGGCCAGAACTTTGGTGTAGTAGGTTAAGCATTTGCCTCTCAAGTAAATAAATAACTTTTAATAAAAAATGTTATCACAAAAATTTTAAAAAAAGGAAAGAAGGAGGAGGAGGGAGAGAGAAGGGGAATAAGTATTATTATATTGGGGGAATAAGTATCATTATATTTTTTAGAGGTATTCTTTTTTTAGAGCCATTCTTTTTTTTAAAGATTTATTTATTTATTTGAAAGTCGGAATTACATAGAGAGAGGAGAGGCAGAGAGAGAGAGGGGTCTTCCATCTGCTTGTTCACTCCCCAATTGGCTGCAATGGCCAGAGCTACCACTGATCCGAACCCAAGAGCCAGGAGCCAGGAGCTTCTTCAAGGTCTCCCACACGGGTGCAGGGGCCCAACCACTTGGTCCATCTTCTACTGCTTTCCCAGGCCATAGCAGAGAGCTGGATCAGAAGTGGAACAGCCAGGACTCGAACCAATGCCCATATGGGATGCTGGCACTGAGGTGGTAGCTTTATCCACTATGCCACAGCGCTGGCCCTCATTATATTCTTAGAATCCTATCTGTGAGCTACATGAAATCTATTTTCTTTATATTAATTTAAAAATTAATTGCAGACTTAAAGTACTTCTCTGAGAGTGTACCATAAGACTTAAGATGGAAAGTACACCCTATTTGCTTTTCTATTATCTCATTTTTAGTAGAAATTTACTCTAAAAATTTTCAGGAAAGGAAAATTACAATATTTTCATCTCTTGCTATTGGGGGTAGACTGTCTCTGTGCAAGGATGAGTCTGTTGCAAGAAGAGCGGGGACAATAAGGAAGGTCAAAACCAGCCATAAGGAAGGAAGTCCCAAAGGCTACTAAGCAACTAGGGTAGGCATCGGGAGGCCCACGCATTAAAGCTGGATGCAAGCATCCTGTGGCAGGGAGTATATCTGTTTTGCTTACCACTGTATCTCAAATGCTTGGAACTAGACCTGACACATTGCTGGCCCTCAGTAAATGTTGTGAAGGCAGGCAGGCAGGGAGCAACGGGGAAGGAGGTTTTAGGATATGAGGAGGGTATGTACTAAGTCATCATGGAATTATGCAACTTCTGATTTGTTTATTATAAATACTCAAATATAAAATGTATGAGATACATAGATATACATTGTCATTTTTTTCACAACTATATTGACTCTAATTCTCCCAACCAGAGACCCTATTAACTTCTTACTTAGCATCACTTTTAGTTTCTTAGGATATGAAATATGAAGAAAGGTCTGTAAACTCTGGGGCAGCTTTTATATAAATTTGCTGTCACATTAAGCCTTCCTATGTCTACCTTTTAAGTTACTGGGGTTTTAAATGACCTGCAGGGAAGCTCTATTATTTTTCCACCTTGGACCCTCTGCCAAAGTGAATATGGGAAAAGTGAGCCCATCCAATCAGAAACTAATAAAGCAGCACTGGCCAAGCTTTGCCCTCTCCTTTTTAGCCACAAGCCAGTAGCCTTCTGGAAAAATCTTAAATAGTAAAATGATTTACCAGGAGTATATATTTTGTTTTGTTTGAGTCCATGGGTCTGGACTAACTTCTCTGCCATGATGAATATGGGCCTCTGGATTAGAATAAACTTGTTGTTTCCAATCTCAAGCTTTTGTCTCATGAAAGTGAATGTTCCAAATCCTGGAATTTGAACACCCTGGAAGGAAAAAGAAGGACAAGGAGAGTAATAAGTATAGTTTATTGAAGAGGTGAAGAAAAGTCATTCTTGTGACTATTATCCAAAACAAACAAAGAGAATCAGCCTAAGGCCTTAAAAATTCAATGATTTCTACGATCCTTTAGAGCTGTAGCACCATATGACTAATTTTCCAAATAAGTTCAATATAAAGTACAATACTGAACCATTATGCTTTACAGATACCAGATTCCTCATCCTTCAAGGACTAAGAAAATGTGCTTTTAACCTATGTCTAAGATTACGCTTGTCCCAAATTCTGTGACATTTTAAGTTTTCATCATTCACCTTTAGAAGAATGTAAGGGGTCATGAGAAGCTTTGCTTTTTCATTCCCAGTCTATATTTTATGTCTCCAACTAAAATCAGGCAGTCCAGCATCCAAGATCCAAGATATATGCTACAATGTAGAACCTTGGCTGATGGGGAGAAGCAAATGGTTTTGGCTTTCAAATTGGGTCTCTGACTCCCTGGTGATATAATTCATCAAGAGTTACAAAAGCAAATGCTTACAGGAGCCAAGAAAGAATGCAAGGGTGCGAAGGTAGTCAGCCAGAGTGTGTGATTGCTAGAGTACATATCCATTTAAAAATTGGATTCCAACCAAGTGTCACCATGTAGGAATAGAAAACTGGCATTACTATATTAGCGGAGTTTTCAACAAAATGGAGAAAATTCCAAAAATTTAAATAAACTCTCCTAATTTTAAGGAGTGGTAACTAATTCAAATTCTTAAAGTAAATTTGAAGGGGGCCATCCTTGTGAGACAGCAACACCAGGATCCCATATGAGCACCAGTTCAAACCTAGACTGCTCTACTTCTGATAAGTTGCCCCCATTAACATGGCTGGGAAAGCAGCAGAAAATGGCCCAAGTACTTGGGCCCCTGCCACCCATGTGGGAGTTGCAAGTGGAGTTCCTGGCTCCTGGCTTTGGCCTAGCCCAGCCCTGGCTGTTGTGGCCACTTAGGAAGTGAATGAGCAGATGGGAGATATTTCTATCTTTATTTTTCTCTGTCTGTCTCTACCTCTCTCTCTCTCTCTTTAACTCTGCCTTTCAAATAAATAAACAAATGTTTTTTAAAAATAATAATTCTGAAGGATGAATTCAGCCTAAGGATTCTCAATGTGCCTTCTAAGTAGAGTATAAATGCTCTACCACATCCAGCTCCCTTGTGCTCCTCCCAAACTTTCTGTCCAGTTCTGTGGCATCAAGTACGAGACTTAACAGTAGAAAATAATCCAACCCTGGGAAAAGTTTCTTATTTTTGGCAAGGTGAGTTTAGTTCCTCACTGTCTTCTTAAATTTCAATCAAAATCCATTTCCTACTGGAGGATTTTTTGTTCAATGAAATAAGTCAGGCATAGATAGACAAATATTGCACATTCTTATTCACATGTGGAAGCTAAAAAGTTGAACTGATAGAAGTGTAGAGTAAAACAGTAGTTACTAGAGCCTGGTATCACTAGAAGGGCAAAACTTATAACTTCATTACTTAAGGATAAAGCCCCCAATTGTTAAACCTATTACCCACAAATCCAGTATGGGGATTGTAAGTCATAGGACTAATAAGTAAAACCAGTGGCTCTATAGTCTACTGCCCTGATACCAGAAAATAAAGGAAATATCTTTTTGACACCTACATTAAAATAAAAGTATAAGTCCTACCTTGTGAAGGGTTAACTGTCGTTCCACAAATTCTGAAACATTGCCCCAAATAAGAGAGACTTCTGCAATTCAAAGGAAACCAAATAATTTGTTTTCAGCACTTATGTGATACTATCTCAGTATTAATAAATAGAAATGTAAATATGAGATGTAAAATGAAATTAGCTAAATGAAATTATATATAACATGAAATTCTCAATTAAGTTAGAATTAACAGGAAATAAGATCATTTCCCAAGTTAATTTTCTTACTAAAGCTTACACCATGGGGTTGGCGCTGTGACATAGTGGGTAAAGCTGCTGCCTGCAGTGCCAGCATCCCATATGGGCGCCAGTTTGAGTTGCAGCTGCTCCACTTCTGATCCAGCTCTCTGTTTTGGTCTGCAAAAGCAGTACAAGGTGGTGCAAGTCCTTGGGCCCCTACACCCACATGAAAAACCTGGAAGAAGCTCCTGGCTCCTGGCTTCGGATCAGTGCAGCTCTGGCCATTGAGGCCAATTGGGGAGTGAACCAGCAAATGGAAGACCTCTGTCTCTCTGCCTCTCATTCTCTCTCTGTGTAACTCTGACTTTCCAGTAAATAAATAAATCTTAAAAAAAAAAAAAGCTTACCCCATTAAGTGTCAAAGATGTGATTTTAATAATAATAATACTTTTTGAAGAAAACCTTTCTAGAATAAAAGGAATTCCTTCATACATTTCCCTTTTTCCTATAAGTAGCTAACCAATTATAATCTAACATTTTTTCTTGATTCATTCAGCCACTATTTGCAAAGTGTTTGTTTTGTGCCACGTGATTAATACGAACTGTATCAGTCAGTCTTTTTGTTGCTACAAAATTCTTGTGGAGACTCCTTTATAAAGAGGAAAGCAACGGAGATGCAAGGTCCAAACAGCATTTCACAGGCCCTTGTGAGGGCCACATTGGCTGCACCACATCATGGCGGAGTGCATGTGTGTACCTCTATGTGATATCTCTCTCCTCATAAAGCCACCTGGATTCAATCTTAGGGCTCTACCCTTGTGACTAAATCTATTCCAATCACTTCCCAAAGACCCTACCTTTAAATACCATAGTTAAGTTTTCAACCTCTTAATACCATTAGAGTGTTGTTAAATAAGACCAAGTGTCTGGTAATAACAACAAATAGAATTAAAAACAAGAGAATGATCCAACATGGGAAACAGGTACACAGTAGGCTCACAGAATGACAAACGCCCTAAACAGCACTCTGACCTCAGATTCAGCCCTTAAGTCATTCGTATCTGGCTGAAAAGCCCATGAGCGCATTTCAGGCATGGAAAGGCAAGACACTGTATCAAAAAATGATCCACATGAATGATCTCTGTGAGTAAGATCCCAGTGCAAAGAAGGAGGTAGCTTTCTCTGAAGGGAGGGAGAGAACTTCCACTAGTGAGCCGTGGCGCCGGCCAGAGCTTGCAATCTTTTAATTCTGTTATATCAGGGTTACCAATATTTTTTGTAAATGCCCAAGAGAGAGGCAGTTTTGTGGGTGAGAAATAGCACTTACTCTCACGAGTGTCTGGGAACAAGTTTGATGATGGAAATGCACTCACCCACCAATGCAACCAGGACTGCATGACATTATGAGCAGGAGGACCAGAATTCTGCTAAATCCCAGTAAATCATGGCTGTGCAGTTTCCATAATCAGGCACTGACCCCAACTCTGCCCCATCCTACTGCATTCTTCATTTCTTGCCCCTATAACCAAAAGTTCTACTGCTTGCTGCTGAGAAATAAGAAAGTCTTTCAATCAGTCCCCATCATATGCCAAATTAAAATTTTCATCATGATCAAAAATGTCCTTCACTCACCATTAATGCAAAATTTCAGTATCCACATTTACATGGAGAATTTTCAATGCTATTAAGTCAAACCTCTTGGTCTATGACTCTAAAAGTCTTTTATGTAGACTCGTGATATGTAGCTCAGGTTTCAGAAAAACAATCTACACCAAAGAGGAGATGATTTAATTAAGGCCAGGAGAAACTGTAGAGTTAGAAACCAGACCCTAGCACAAAAGCATGACTGAGCTTAATTGGAAATTTGAGGATAGTCTTTCTTCATGTGGGTGATATATTCAAGTTACCATATTGTTTTACTCCACGAAATTATATAACTGCAGAATCAATTATTCTGAAATTTTCTAATTGTCATGGAAGAAAAAGGAAAATATGCACAGCATTAGATCCCTGAAATTCCTCTTAGGAAGTATTAGATCCCTGAAATTCCATCAGAATACATTTGGAATTCTTACAGACTGAGATTTCCCACTTTGAATTTTTTTCTTGCTTCCCAGAATGTGAAAGAATACATATCATTAAATCCCAAAATGAAAGTAATTTTAATCCATTTGAAAAATCAGGTTAAAAAATATACTACTTTTATAGTTTAAGGGAAGCTAGATTTACTTACTTTAATCAAACACTTACCAATAAGAATCACTATTATAAAGAACTAATTCAAGCCGGCGCCGCGGCTCACTAGGCTAATCCTCCGCCTAGCGGCGCCGGCACACCGGGTTCTAGTCCCGGTCGGGGCGCCGGATTCTGTCCCGGTTGCCCCTCTTCCAGGCCAGCCCTCTGCTGTGGCCAGGGAGTGCAGTGGAGGATGGCCCGAGTGCTTGGGCCCTGCACCCCATGGGAGACCAGGAAAAGCACCTGGCTCCTGGCTCCTGCCATCGGATCAGCGCGGTGCGCCGGCCGCAGCGCGCCAGCTGCGGCGGCCATTGGAGGGTGAACCACCGACAAAGGAAGACCTTTCTCTCTGTCTCTCTCTCTCACTGTCCACTCTGCCTGTCAAAAAAAAAAAAAAAGAACTAATTCATAGACATTTTTTTTTCAGGAAACCTCCCTCTGGCTTCTAATTCTAAACATGCTGTGAATTCAAAACGGTGCTGAGCAGCAAGAATACTGAGTCTTACATATGATCATTGTAAAGGACTAAGTGTCTATTATGTAATTTTAGAGTAATATATGCTTGAAATAGTTACTAATATCAAAAATAAAAGATAAGTCCAAAGACGTTATAAAAGGTATCTCCTAAAGTTAAAATTCTGATATACAAGGAAGAATGTTAAAGGGTGGTTGGAACAAAGAAACGCTACCAGAGCCTAGGGCAACAGAAAGAGCAACGTGCTATGTGTGTAAGACCTGCAACCTTCCTGCCACCATGGATTCAACAGTTTCACCCTGTTCACATCTGGGAAATAATGACTGGTCTTTCTAAGCACTGTAGCTACATAATACTAAACATTGGCAAAACATAGAGTAGCAGCAGGAACATAAAATGAACACATACAGTGATGAAAGGCAATTTATGTGTTTCGCTGAGGTGTAGAACTTATCCCTGTTCCCTTTACCATAAATCATTTGCGAAAGTTAATTAATAGGGGTCAGCGCTGTGGCATAGTGGGTAAAGCCGCCGGCTGCAGTGCCAGTATCCCATGTGGGCACTGGTTCCGGACCCAGCTGCTCCACTTCCAATCCAGCTCTCTGCTATGGCCTGGGAAAGCAGTAGACGATGGCCCAAGCCCTTGGGTCCCTGCACCTGTGTGGGAGACCCAGAGGAAGTTCCTAGCTTCTGGCTTCAGATCAGCTCAGCTTTGGCTGTTGCAGCCAATTGGGGAGTGAACCAGCGGATGGAAGATTCATTCATTCTCTCTCCCCACCCCCCTTCTCTCTCTGTGTAACTCTGACTTTCAAATAAAATAAATAAATCTTTTAAAAAATTTCCCCAAATTGATCTATAGATCCACTGCAGTTACTTTCAAAATCTCAGTAGGTAGGGGTCAGCGCTGAGGCACAGCCACCCTATGTCGCGCTGGCATCCAATATGGGCACTGGTTCAAGTCCAGAATGCTCCATTTCTGATCCAGCTCCCTGCTAATATGCCAAGGAAAGCAGTGGAGGATGACCTTGGGCCCCTGCACCCATGTAGGAGACCCAGATGAAACTCCTGGCTCCTAGCTTCAGCCTGTCCCAGCCCTGGCCATTGCAACTATTTGGAGAGTGAACCAGTGGATGGAAGACATCTCTTTATTTTTTGACTTTTATTTAATAAATATAAATTTCCAAAGTACAATTTATGGATTACAATGGCTTTTTCTCCCCTATAACTTCCCTCCCACCCACAACCTTCCCATCTCCCACTCCCTCACCCATTCCATTTGCATCAAGATTCATTTTTAATTCTCTTTATATAAGAAGATCAATTAGTATGTATTAAGTGAAGATTTCAACAGTTTGCACCCACACAGAAACACAAAGTGTAAAATACTGTTTGAGTACTAGTTATGACATTAATTCACATTGTACAACACATTAAAGTCCTACATGAGGAGTAAGTGCACAGTGACTCCTGTTGTTGATTTAACAAATTGACACTCTTGTTTATGGCGTCAGTAATCACCCTATGCTCTTGTCATGAGTTGCCAAGGCTATGGAAGCATTTTGAGTTTACCGACTCCGATCTTATTTAGACAAGGTCATAGTCAAAGTGGAAGTTCTCTCCCTCCCTTCAGAGAAAGCTACCTCCTTCTTTGATGGCCCGTTCTTTCCACTGGGATCTCACTCACAGAGATCTTTCATTTAGGTTTGTATGTTTGTTTGTTTGTTTTTTGCCAGAGTGTCTTGGCTTTCCATGCCTAAAATACTCTCATGGGCTCTTCAGCCAGATCCGAATGCCTTAAGGGCTGATTCTGAGGCCAGAGTGCTGCTTAGGACATCTGCCATTCTATGAGTCTGCTATGTATCCGGCTTCCCATGTTGGATCGTTCTCTCCTTCTTAATTCTATCAGTTAGTATTAGCAGACACTAGTCCTGTTTATGTGATCCCTTTGACTCTTAATCCTATCATTATAATCAATCTCTTAAAAAATTCAGGTTATTTTGTGCATATCAACAAACTAATTCTAAAGTTTATATGAGATAGGCAGAAGACACAGAATAGCCAATGAAATATTGAAGAGAAGAACAAAGTGAGAGAGCTGAGACTATCCAACTTCAAGACTTACCATAAAGCTACTCTGATCAAGACAGTGTGGTCTTGGTAAAAGAATAGGCAAATAAATTAGTAAAACAGATTAGAGAGTCCAGAATCAGACCTACGAAATAATAATCAAATGATCTTTGACAAAGTAGCAGGCAATACAATGGAGCAAAAATAGTCTTTTCAACAAAAGGTACCAGAACAATCCACGTGCAAAAAGAAAAAAAAGAAAGAAAAAAAGTAATCTAGACACATAAATTACACCCTTCACAAAAGCCAACTCAAAATCATAGATCTTGGGGCTAGTGTGTGGTGCAGCAAATTAACGCCCTGAAGTGCCAGCATCCCATATGGGAACCGGTTCGAGACCTGGCTGCTCCACTTCCAATCCAGCTCTCTGCTGTGGCTGGGAAAGCAGTAGACGATGGCCCAAGTCCTTGGGCCCCTGCACCAGTGTGGGAGACCCAGAGGAAGCTCCTGGCTCCGTGCAGCTCCGGCTGTTGTGGCCAACTGTGGAGTGACCCATCAGATGGAAGACTTCTCTCGCTCTCTGCCTCTCCTTTCTCTGTGTAACTCTTTTAAATAAATAAATAAATAAACCTTTTTAAAAATCATAGACCTAAATGTAAAATGCAAAACTGTAAAACTCCTATAACATAAAAAATAAAAATAAAACTCCAAGAAGATAACATAGAACAAAACTTAGATGGTCTTGGGTATGATAGTGACTTTTTAGATACAACAGCATAGGCATAATACATGAAAGAAAATATTGATAAGGTGGATTTCAAAAATTCATAACTTATGCTCCACAACAGATAATGTCAGAGAAGAAGACAAGCCACACGTTGGGAGAAAATATTTGCAAAATACACATCTGACAAAAGAGGGGTTATCCAAAGCATAAAAATAACATTTAAAACATCACAATAAGAAAACAATCCAAATAAAAATTATCTAAAGATTTCATCCACCTCACCAAGGATAGACCAAATATTTTAAGATATCTATCTCATTTCATGCATGGTAGACTGTCACCAAAAATACATATGAATGACAAACAAATATATTAAAAAGTGCTCCACATGATATATGATCAAGGAAATACAAATTAAAACAATGACCACCACACCGCCCCATTAGAATGGTTAAAATCTAGAATACTAATACCACCAAAGGCTGGTGATGATGTGGCGAAACAGGAACTCTTACTTAATTTGCTGTTGAGAATGCTACATGGCACAGACCCTTTGGAAGTAGTTTGGTAGTTTTTTACAAAACTAAACGGTCTCTTACCATACAATCTAGCAATCATTCTCCTCAGTGTTAACCTAAATTAAAGATATGTCCGCACAAACACCTCCACACAAGTGTTTATAACAGCTTTGTTCAAACTTGAAGGCAACTCAGTTATCCTTTGAAAAGCAAATGGGTAAATAAACTAGTCCATCTGGTACTGGAATACTATTCAGCACTGAAAAGAAATGAGCTATCAAGCCATGAAAAGCTATGAAGGAAATTTAAATCAAAGAATCCAGTCTTAAAAGTTAACATACTGTATATTTTCAACTATATGACATTCTGGAAAGGGTAAAACTATAGAGATAGTAAAAGATCAGTGGTTGCCAAGGGCTGTGTTGGGGGTAGAGATGAGTTGGAAGAAACTGGGGACCTCTGTATAATATAATGATGATACATAACATTGTACATTTGTCCATTATACACATGGCACAGAATATACAATAGCAAGAATGAACCTTACTGTAAATTGCATACCTTAGATCACTATGAGGTGTCAGTGTAAGCTCATCACTTAACAAATGAACCATACTGATGTGGATAATGCACCAGACTATTTATTTGTCTCTTTCTCTTAATTTTGCTGTGAACTGTAAACTGCTCTTTTAAAATAGTCTTTTGGGAAAAATGTTCTTATTACAGTATTTGCCTCCTCCTTCATAGCACTTGACTCAGTTATAAATTTATATTTTATGTATGATTATTTGATTCATGTATAGTTTCCCCCACTAAACTGAATTCTAAATATTTTGCCATCAAATCTCCAGTGCTCAGCATATAGTAGGATTCAAAACTACATGAACGGGCCGGCGCCGCGGCTCACTAGGCTAATCCTCCGCCTTGCAGCGCCGGATTCTGTCCTGGTTGCCCCTCTTCCAGGCCAGCTCTCTGCTGTGGCCAGGGAGTGCAGTGGAGGATGGCCCAAGTGCTTGGGCCCTGCACCCCATGGGAGACCAGGAAAAGTACCTGGCTCCTGCCATCGGATCAGCGCAGTGAGCCGGCCACAGCGCGCCGGCCGCGGCGGCCATTGGAGGGTGAACCAACGGCAAAGGAAGACCTTTCTCTCTCTCTCTCTCTCTTTCTCTCTCTCACTGTCCACTCTGTCAAAAAATTAAAAAAAAAAAACCTACATGAATGAACATATATAAATGAATAAACATGGGAAATATTTTTGAAAACCATAAAACCATCATCTTTAATGCTTTTTTTGGAATTATTTTGATGGGAAAAATTCAGAGTGATGCAGAGGAGGAGAAAGAAGAGGTATCCATTCCCATTTATTTTCTCTGCTAAAGTCTTTTAGGTAAAACATAGGCAACATTTCAAAGTTAGTAACTAGAGAACAACAATAGCTTCCACTACTGGAACACCTTTCTTCTGAAGGGCCCCTATCACACGCAGATATCAATGTCACTTTAGGGTGAATGTGCTAAAAACAGATTTTTGTCTTGCTACCAGCCAAGCCTAGTGACGTTTTCTATGAGATGCCTCAAGGTCCCCTTCCGAACCTCCACCCAGTATCTTTTTTTTTTTTTTTTTTTTTTTTTTGACAGGCAGAGTTAGACAGTGAGAGAGAGAAAGAGACAGAGAGAAAGGTCTTCCTTTTTCCATTGGTTCACAACCCAAATGGCCACTATGCTTCTCCTGGTCTCCCATGGGGTGCAGGGCCCAAGCACTTGGGCCATCCTCCACTGCACTCCTGGGCCACAGCAGAGAGCTGGACTGGAAGAGGAGCAACTGGGACAGAATCCGGTGCCCCGACTGGGACTAGAACCCGCTGTGCAGGCGGAGGATTAGCCAAGTGAACCCCGGCGCCGGCCTACCCAGTATCTTTTTATGGTCTTTTCATTCTCTTAATAAAACTGGGACATGTCAAGGACAAGAAAAGAGCACTGATGTGTTCCCATGAATTCTGAAAAGGAACTATTTAGGGTCCCTGGATAACAAGTTTTCTCGATAGGCAAAGGGTTGCCATCTGCACCAGTGAGTGAAGTGAGAGTGGATGTTTGTTTTTGTTGTTGTTGTTTTTTGACAGGCAGAGTGGATAGTGAGAGAGAGAGAGACAAAGAGAAAGGTCTTCCTTTTTGCTGTTGGTTCACCCTCCAGTGGCTGCCACGGCTGGCGCGCTGCGGCCGGCGCACAGTGCTGATCTGAAGGCAGGAACCAGGTGCTTCTCCTGGTCTCCCATGGGGTGCAGGGCCCAAGTACTCGGACCATCCTCCACTGCACTCCCTGGCCACGGCAGAGAGCTGGCCTGGAAGAGGGGCAACCAGGACAGAATCCGGCGCCCCGACCGGGACTAGAACCCGGTGTGACGGCACCGCAAGGCGGAGGATTAGCCTAGTGAGCCGCGGCGCCGGCCATGGAGTGGTTGTTTTTAGCTAGCACTTACTTCCTGCTAGTTCCCAGGCTAAGCACTCTGTGTGCATCATCTCAGTTCATTTAAACTCCCAGTTGGCTCCTTGTCCTGATTAGGAGAGCTAGTAAAGAAACTCTGGGCATCCAGCAGCATAGATCTGATGTGATTACCAGCTGGTGGCCAAGGCAACCTAGCTACTCCAAGCCAAGCCAGAGAAAAAGTGTTCAGCCTTAGCCGTAAGTAGATGAAGATCCAGCCCTCAGGACCCCAACCCCATGCCGCTTACCCTCCTGGCTCAGCGACGGCAGCGTGGGCAGCACCTGCCTGCCCAGGTCCTGCAGGGCAGGGACGATGGTGTCCAACATCTTTGGTGCCGGGTCGACCCTGCGCTGGATCCTCAACAGGTCTCGTCTCTTCCTTTCTTATATGCAGTTTATACAAAAATGGTTTTTGCCACTCTCCACCCCCTTCTTCTAAGGGTTTTGGATGTGACCTGACAATAAAAATAACCAAAATCTTGAGTTTCTTTACATTACTTTTCTTTCTTAAATAAACTTAAGTGTTCTTTCTTGCTGTTTGTCCCCCTTGTTCTGTCTCTCCGGCGGCTCCCACGACAGAAATCCGAAAGCCGGCCCGCGTTGAGGCTGAGTGTGAAGATCAAGCCTCCCCACGAGCAGTGAGAAACGCGGGTGAGAGGTTTTGGCGGGAGCCCAGAGGAGGAGAGGCACCCCAGGGAGAGTAAAAGACCCGGCAGAGCAGAGAGAGGCGCGCGTTGCTAGGACGCGACAAAGGCTTTCTCGGTTGCTAGGGCGTCAAAGCAGGAACTCAGCCCCGCCCACTATCGTAGGTTAGCCCCCAGGTTGTCCGGGTGACAGGTGACTCGGAATCCCAAGGCAACGGTGTTGGGAAGTAACTTTTTATTATTAATTGTGTTTTCATTCCCCTCTTAACCTGGGGCAGGAAAGACATTTGGCAGTTCAGGCGGTCGCTAATTTGTATTCACGTTGGACAAATCTGGGAACGCCTTTCGCGTGGAGGGATGGACAGTTGCATTTCTGGATCTACTTGAGGGTTTGGATTTGAACTGCATTTGTTCTTGGGTTTGGTTTCTTCTGGGCTCCCCTCCTAGAAAACGGAGGACTGAAGAATAGCGGAGGTGTCTGTTGACTTGAAAATGACATACACATCTCGAATCTCATCTTGCAGAACTCTCCCCTCTGCCCCTAATTATCCAAGATCACCCAGGGAAACCCCATTCGGTCTAGAGATGGAATGCTATCAGTGTCACAAAAATGTGCCTCATTTCCCCTCCAGGCATGATCCCAACAAATACTACACATTGGCTTCTCCTGTGTTTGAACTTTTGAAATCATACAGTATGTATTCATTTCTGGCTGACTTTGTCACTCACATTGTGTTTGTGATACTCTTCCATGGTTTCTGTGGTAGAAATTTGTTTTTTACTGCCGCTAATTTTTCCCTTGTATGAATGGTGTATTTATTCATTCCAGTGTTGAGTAACTTTTGAGTCTTCCATTTGAGGTTATTAGCAATAATGCTGCTCATGCAAAACCTTTGATGGATATATGTACATACTCATTGCTGATTACAGTTAGTTGTAAGTAGGAGCTGAATGGTGACTTCTGAGAAATGTCTGTGATCAATCTTAACAGATACTGCAAAGTTGATCGCTAAAGTGGTTCTAGCAACAGCAGCAAGTGGGAGGAACTATGGACACACAGTGTGGACAGAGACCAAGGACAGTACACTGTCAGCAATGTGCAAGAGAGTCCTACACAAGAAAGATTGTTTCATTCTCCACCATTTTGAAATATCCCATCAGACTTCCATGAAAGGAAAAACAAAACAACAAAAAAAAAGCTGCATTCTAGCTTGGGGGGAAATTCCAATTTACAGGAAATACAAAGTTTTTGTCCAATTTCAATATCTCTTAAATTTTTCAGAATTCACAATACAAGTAAATTGGGAGAAGATGATTCTTGGTCACTGTTTAGGAATAATTGTTCATCATTTTTTAAAAAAAAAAGTATCATCACAATCAATGAGGATGCTGAAAGTTGATCAGCCAACATCCCTGAGCTAGGCTATATTTGTAAGATGTTGTATTTTAGTTATTATTCCTAAGAATATAGTTTGTAGAGATATTATGTCTTCCAGTACAGTCATACCTGGATATATGTTGAAGTTATAGGGGTGCTTCAAAAATTTTATGGAAAATGTAGTTAAAAGCATGCTTCTTTTGATACAAAAATATTTCAAATACATGCACAGTTTTCTGATAACACACATTTTTCATGAACCTTCTGGAGACCTTGTGCATACTATTTCACCTCACATTGTTTATCTTTAATTTCTGATTATACCACAGTTATGTGTTTATGTTCATTTTAAATGGTATGAATAGATAAAATGTACTATCTATAAACCTCATTACAGGATAACAAGGTATTGTGAAATAGTTTATATAAAAAGAAGCATTGTATCTAATAGGACTAAGAACCTCTGTGTTATAAAATAGCAAACTTGTGGCTGGCGCTCTGGCGCAGTAGGCTAAGCCTCCACCTGCAGCGCCGGCATCCCATATGGGCGCCAGTTTGTAACCCAGCTGCTCCTCTTCAGATCCAGCTCTCTGCTTATGGTCTGGGAAAGCAGTGGAAAACGGCCCAAGTACTTGGACTCCTGCACCCACATGGGAGAGCAGGAAGAATCTCTTGGCTCCTGGCTTCAGATTGGCCCAGCTCCAGCTGGGGAGGTGGGAGTGGCATTTGGGGAGCGAACCAGTAGATGGAAGACCTTTCTCTTTGTCTCTCCCTCTATCTGCAACTCTGCCTCTCAAATAAAATCTTTAAAAAAATAAAATATCAAGCTCTATAACTCTCCCTACTTTCAATACTAAGACACTTAAAACTAAGTTTTGAGCCTTTCTTAAACTGATTTCTTGGGAAATAATTTCCTCCCTTTTCAGCCAGACTCTTGTCATTTAGACTGTTGATAGTGTTTGGTCTTGAAGCACTTGTACTTGCCGAGTAGCCTATCTCAAATCCTTTGGGGAAATAAGCAGAGAATATTATTGGACGGCTCAGCACAAGCAATGGACAAACTCTTTTCTGACTGTTCTCTTGACAGTAGTTCCAATAACAGCAAATTTCAAGCAGCAATATCAGTATGATTGTTCTATCTTACGATAATAATGGAATTATAAAAATATATTCATTTATTACAATAGGTTAGATTTTGAATTAAATATGTTGATGGCACTTGCAGTCTCTGGAAAAACTGTCCATATCTCCAGAAGATGGATATGAATGCTAACTATTAATGAATTGAAGATGGTAAATGGAGGCTCAAAAATAACAAAGACTTTTCTTCCAGGGTTTTCTTGTCCTTTTGTCAAAGGTCTTTTGACAAAAGATGCTGTGAAGATGTGTGGATTCTGTATTTACTAGCAACTCCCAATCCTATATGAGGGGGCCAGTGTTGTGGCACATTAAGCCACTGCCTGCAATGCCAACACCCCATATGGGCACTAGTTGGAATCCCAGTTGCTCCACTTCCCATCCAGCTCCCTGCAAATGAGCCTGGGAAAGCAGCAGAACATGGCCCAAATGCTTGAGCTTCTGTACCCACCTGAGAGACCCAGATGGATTTCCAGGCTCCTGGATTCTACTTGATCCAGACCCATGGCCATTGTAGCCGTTTGGGGAGTGAGCCAGATGTTGGAAGAGTCTCTCTCTCTCTCTCTCTCTCTCTCTCTCTCTCTCCCTCCTCCCTCTTTGTCTCTGTAATTCTGTCTTATAAATAAATAAATCTTCAAAATATATATGTAAATATTATATGTGGGATTTTCAAAAGGTTCATGAAAATGTATATTATTAAAAAACTATGGCTGTAGCCCTGACTGCTAATGGACAACTTAATACATTATCCCTCATAGTATTTTTTTTTGTCTGTTCTACTTAATATGACTGGTTTAATTCTGTAATTAATACACAGTTATTCTTAAGTGTTGAAAATTAACTGAAATGTGATCCCTGTTAAACATAAGAGTGGGAATAAGAGAGGGAAGAGATGTATAATTTGGGGCATGCTTGGGCTGACTTGCCCCAATTGGTAGAGTTGGAAACATACCAGGGGATTCCAATTCAATCCCATCAAGGTGGCATGTGCCAATGCCATCTCACTATTCCAAGTGATCAATTTCAATTCACAATTGATCATAATGAAAGGACTAAGAGTCAAAGGGAGTACATAAACAAGTCTAGTATCTGCTAACACTAACCGATAGAATAAATAAAGGGGAGAGTGATCCAACATGGGAAGTGAGATACTCAGCAGACTCATAGAATGGCGGATGTCCTAAATAGCACTCTGGCCTCAGAATCAGCCCTAAAGGCACTCGGATCTGGCTGAAAAGCCCATGAGAGTATTTCAGGCATGGAAAGCCAAGACACTCTGGCAAAAAGATCTCTGTGAGTGAGATACCAGTGGAAAGAACAGGTCTTCAAAGAGGGAGGTGCCTTTCTCTGAAGGGAGGAGAGAACCTCCACTTTGACTATGACCGTGTCTAAACAAGATAAGAGTCGGAGAACTCAAGGGGCTTCCATAGCCTTGGAAACTCATGACTGGTGCATAGGGAGATTACTGATGCCATAAACAGGAGTGTCAATTTGTAAAGTCAACAACAGGAGTCACTGTGCACTTACTCCTCATGTAGGATCTCTGTCCTTAATGTGCTGTACACTGAGGCTTAATGCTATAACGAGTACTCAAACAGTATATTTCACTTTGTGTTTCTATGGGGGTGCAAACGATTGAAATCTTTACTTAATGTACACTAAACTGATCTTCTGTAAAAAAAAAAAAAAAGAAATGATCAATTCCCAACTTGACTCTCACTGGGATTAAACATGACAATAGGTCTGATCTGATTTCATCATCATTTAAAAAAAATCATCTATTATTTTTCACTTTATGTTTCTGTGTGGGAGCAAACTGTTGAAATCCTTACTTAAGGTATACTAAGCTGATCTTCTGTATATTAAGATAATCGAAAATGAATCTTGATGTGACTGGAAGGGGAGAGGGAGTGGGAAAGGGGAGGGTTGTGGGTGGGAGGGACGGTATGGGGGGGGAAGCCATTGTAACCCATGAGTCGTACTTTGGAAATTTATATTCTTTAAATAAAAGATAAAAAAAAAAACCTATGCCTGGATTTCAAAATTTTTTTGCATCAAAATGAACTTGCCTTTAATTCTGTTGTTTACAAATTTTTGAAGTAGTTTTGTATATTATAGTTTTGTATATTATAACATTGTATATTATAACATTGTTTGTAATACTAGATTTTAGAATTAACCTAAGATGACCATAATAGGGAACTAATTGAGTTGTAAATTCATACAATACATACAAATACCAAGAGTTGCTTAAAAGAATGATGTTTATTTATGTGCTGATATTGAAAAAGTTTCAGGATACATTAAGTAAAAATCAGTTAAAGAATAGCAATATATGTAATTTGATCTTATTTGCCTCAAACATAAGTTTACTTATAAATATATAAATATATATATTCATAAATATGTTTGTAAATACATAGAATAGTGAGAGACCTTGAGGAAGCTCCTGGCTCCTGGCTTCAGACTGGCTCAGCTCCAGCCATTGTGGCCATCTGGGGAGTTACCCAGCAGATGGAAGAGCTTTCTCTCTCTCTCTCTCTCTCCCTCTCTCTCTCTCCCTCCCTTCCTTCCTCTCTCTCTCTCTCTCCCTCTCTCTCTGTAACTCTACCTCTCAAATAAATAAAATCTTCCAAAAAGGGGGTTTAAATTTCATCACATGTTATAAAGAATCCAAATGTCAGAAGGCAACCAAAGAAATCTCTGAGCAATGGAAGAAATCTACCAAATAAATAACTGAAAGGTTAAGTGCTGGCCATAGAAGGCTGGCCATGGAGCCATGGAAGGCTGGCCACAGAAAGATTAACATGGCAGAGTGACAGCTGTTTAGAAACTTTCAATGGTTGAAACTGAAAAAAAAAAAAAAAGCATTCATTTTTCCTGCAACACAATTGAAGAAAGGTAAATTAACTATTAAGACAAATTATCTTGAGAACAGGCTGTGAATGAGCTCCCAGAGAAGTATAGGAACATTCATCCATTCAGACTGTTTAAAAACAGATTATTTCAAGTGAGAGATAACACACTGTCAACCATTCTGTCCTGGACTCCAAGCAGGATAAAAGTCATATAATATATAATAAGACTTTTCTATGTTTAATAGATGTGACTTCAATGAATAATAAATACGATAATGATACTCCTATATGTAACATTATCTATTATGAATAAAAGGGAATGTTAATATTTAAGCCATGTTATCTTACCTGCCTATCTTGTAAATATTTTGTACCTTTCTTCCATTTCACACAAGCTTAAATGAAAATTTGACATTTGAAAAACGAAGTTCAAACCTGGTATCAATATAATGTAGCTGTATGACTGAACAAAATATTAACATTTCTAAGTCTTAATTTTATGCTAAAATAGAAATAATTACAATAAGTGTTAATAGAGGAAATCCTCATATATTTAAAGAAATAATGATAAAAGTAAAAATGAGAAAGAAGACTTTTTGACTTTCAAAAGTTCTAAACCTACAATTACTTGCTCCATTTCCCCATTAGATTACACCGTGCAACAAAGGCAAAACTAAATGTATGTTCTATAAACAAAGGAATAACTTGACTATTTTTGAACAGAGACTACTGATAAATACATATATTCTGAAGTAATTGTAATGGCAGTGACTTTTGGCAGTCTGTGAGAAGTAGCCAACTTATTTCATACCAAATAAATTAACTTAAAATGATCACCGACCCAAATTTAAAACTAAACCTATAAAATTTATAGAATAAATATGAGAAAAATGTTGTGATCTTGCACTTAAGCAAATATTTTTAAGACAAAAAACACAAATCATAAAAGTTAATTAGATAAGTTGAATTTCATCAGAAATAAAAACTTTACTCTTCGACGTCACCAGCAAGAAAATAAAAGGAGAACCACAACACAGGAAAATATTCAAAATTCATACTGACAACTGGTATATAGAATATATTTTTCATTTTTTAAATTCATTTTTTGAAGGGCAGAGTCAAAAACAGAGGTAGAGCCTCAGAGAGAGATCCTCCATGCACTGTTTCACTCCCTAAATGGCTGCAGCAGCCAGGGCTGGGCCAGATCAAAGCCAGGAGCCAGGAGCTTCTTCCAGGTCTCCCAAAGTGGATGGGACTTAGACCATCCTCCTCTGCCCCCCCCCCCCCAGGCACATTAGCAGGGAGCTGGATTGGAAGTGGTCAGCTAGCGTATGAACTGCAAACACTTGGGATGGCGGCATTGCAGGTGGTGGTCCAACTCACCACATCACAACACCAGCCCATAGAATATATTTTTAAATCTCACACAACTCAACAACTCAATATCTTTAATGAGCAAAATATATGGACATATATTTTACAAAAGCAGATGTACAAATAGTAAACAAGGACATGAAAAGATCATCAGTATCATTGGTCAGTAGGAAACATTAAAACTATAGTGAAATACTTCTAAAACATTAGGATGGCAACAATTAAAAAAGATGGGTAATACCAAATGTTGATGAAGATATGAAGCAATTGGAGATTAGATTCTGCAGATAAGAATATCAAGTGATTTAATGTACTTTAAAAATCTGAGTGCTGGTGCTGTGGCGTGGCAGGTAAAGCCACCACCTGCAGTGCCACCATCCCATATGGCTGCTGGTTCAAGTCCCGGCTGCTCCACTTCCTATCCAGCTCTCTGCTATGGCCTGAGAAAGCAGTAGAAGATGGCCCAAGTCCTTGGGCCCCTGCCCCCCTGGGAGACCTGAAAGAAGCTTCTAGCTTCCAGCTTCAGATCTGCCCAGCTCAAGCTGTTGCAGCCATCTGGGGAGTAAACCAGCGGATGGAAGACCTCTCTCTCTCTCTCTCCCTCCCTCCCTCCATCCCTCCCTCCCTCCCTCTCTCCCTCCCTCTCTCCCTCCCTCTCTCCCTCCCTCCCTCTCTACCTCTCTGACTCTCTGTAACTCTGCCTTTCAAACAAATAAATAAATCTTAAAAAAAAATCTGGCAGTCTCTTATAAAATTAAACATATACCTACTGTATGACTAGCCCTTCCATTTCTAAACATTCAACCTAAAGGGGCTGGTGCTGTGGTGTAGCATTTAAAGTTGCTGCCTGCAATGCCAGCATCCCATATAGCCACCAGTTCAAGTCCCGGCTGCTCCACTTCTGACCCAGCTCTCTGCTAATGGCCTGGGAAAGCATGAGAGGGAAAGACAGAGAGAAAGGTCTTCTATCCTCTGGTTCACTCCCCAAATGGCAGGTTCGCTGGAGCTGCGCCGTTCTAAAGCCAGGAGCCAGGAGCTTTTTCCTGGCCTCCCACGTGGGTGCAGGGATCCAAGGACATGGGCCATCTTCCACTGCTTTCCCAGGCTACAGCAGAGAGCTGGATTGGAAGTGGAGCAGCCTGGACTTCAACTGGCGCCCATATGGGATGCCGGCACTGCTAGTGGCAGCTTTACCTGCTACACCACAGCGCCGGCCCCAAACTGCACTAATTTAATGTATGCACTTTGGGCAGACATTATGGCAGGGCAGGTTGAGGCACCACTTGGGATGCCATCATCCCATATGGGAGTGCTGGTTCTAGTCCTGGCTACTCCAGATCTAATTTCCTACTGATGCATCCTAGGAAACAGCTGGTGATGGCTTAGTGCTTGGGCCCCTCGCACCTACTTGGGATACCCAGATGAAGTTCAGAGCTTGTAGTTTCAACTTGGCCCAGTCTGGCTGTTGTGGACATTTGGGGTAGTAGGATGGCACATGGAAGATATCTTTCTTTCTCTCTTTCTGTTGCTATGCCTTTGACAATTGTATCTAGCTGTGAAACCACAACCTCATTTGAAATACAGAATATGCCCATCACCTCCAAAATATTTCTCATACCACCTTGCAGTTATTTGTCTTGATTCTGACCCCCAGCCAACAACTTGTTCTCTTGATGCACTAAATTAATTTTTATTTTTAAGAATTTTTACAAATGAAATTACACAGTATATACTCTGTGTCCTGTTCCTATCAGTCAGCACAATGATTTTGAGGCTCATCCATGTTGTTGTATCAGTTCATTCCATTCTGTTACCCAATAGTGTTACACTTTATGGATGTCCTATTAACTGCTACCTATGAACTTAGCATTTATGGACATATAGGTCCTTTTACTTCTTTGGCTAGTGTGATAAAGCTTCTGTGAATATTTGCATTTGATAGTTTGCATGGTTATATTTTTCTCTAGGTTGAATGGTTAAAGATTGATTTATTTATTTGAAAGTCATTGTTATACACACACAAACACACACACAGACACACACACACAGAGAGAGAAAGAGAGAGAGAGAGAGAGAGATCTTCTATCTGCTTGTTCACTCCCCCCAAATGGCTGCAACAGCTAGGGCTGGGCCAGGCTGAGGCCAGGAACCAGGAGTTTCATCTGGGTCTCCTACACGGGTGAAGTATTTGGGCCACCTTCTGCTGCTTTCCCAGGTGCATTAGTAGGGAGCTGTATCAGAGGTGGAACAGGGACCGGCACTGTGGCTTAAGGTGCTAAACCTCTGCCTGCGGCACTGGCATCCCACATGGGTGCCAGTTCGTGTCCCAGCTCCTCCTCCTCTGACCTAGCTCTCTGATAATGGCCTGAGAAAGCAGTGGAAAATGACCCAAGTGTTTGGGCTCCTGCACCCATCTGGGAGACCTGGAAGAAGCTCCTGTCTCCTGGCTTCAGAACCGCTCAGCTCTGGCAGTTGCAGCCATTTGAGGAGTGAAACAATGGATGAAAGATCATTCTCTTGTCTCTCCCTCTCTTGGTCTGTAACTCTACTTCTTAAATAAATAAAATATTTAAAAAAAATATTTATTTGTTTGAAAGGCAGAGAGTTACAGTCAGAAGCAGAGAGAGAGAGAGAGAGAGAGAGAGAGAAATTCTTCCATCCATAGGTTCACTCCCCAGATGGCCGCAATGGCCAGAGCTGGTTTGATCCAAAGCTAGGAGCCAGGAGCTTCTTCTGGGTCTCCCACGCAGGTGCAGGGGCCCATGGACTTGGGCCATCCTCCACTACTTTCCCAGGCCATAGCAGAGAGTTGGATTGGAAGTGGAGCTGCCAGGACTAGAACCAGTGCCCATATGGGATGCCGGTGCTTCAGGCCAGGGCTTTAACCTGCTGTGTCACAGCGCCAGGCCCCAAAAACTATTTTTTTAATGTTAAACAAACCATTATACTTAGGGAAATAAGCCAGTCCCAAAAAGAAAAATATCCTATGTTTTCCCTGATTTGTGTTAATTACTATACAGAGCACAAAAAAATGTAATGTATATGAATGAAATTGACATTTTGAGATTTGATTATTATTTATAGCCCTTGTCTGTACTCTTGAGGAACAGCGGTTTTTCTACTTACTACTTGTTGAACTTCATATTTGGTGGATGGTTAAGTTTGTGATTATAAAATAAACAAAGTATGTCATTGTAAAAATTAAATGGAAGGAGGAGAGAGGGTGGGAGCATGATCAGGAGGCAAGATTTGGTAGGAAGCATCATTATGCTTTTAAATCTACATATGTGAGATACATGAAATTTGTCTACCTTATATAAATAAAATTTTTTAAAATATAAAACAAAGTATCCTTTAGAGTAGCATCAAAAAGTCTAATTTCTAGGAACAAATTTAAGAAGAAGTCCATAAAGCAAATATAAAAATCCCAAAATATTACTGAGAGAAATTAAATATGGCCTAAGTAAATGAAAAGCCATTTCATGCACATGAATAAAAATTCTGGATGTTGATAACATGTCAGTTTCCCATAATGTGATTCATAGATTCAAAGCAAAACTAATCTACTAAAATCCACAGAAGTATTTGGCAGAAATTCACAGGCTGATTCTTAAATTTAGACAGAAATGCAAGGAACCTAATAACCAAGAACAATCTTAAAGAAGAATAAAGTTGGAGAACTTCACTACTAGAGTACAAGAATGACTCTAAATCTATTGTAATTAAGACAGTGTGGTGCTGGTGGAAGGAAAGACAAGGAGAACAATGTAACAAAGCAGTCCAGAAATACCCTCTAAACTTGATTTTTGACAAAGGAGTCACTTCACAGGTAAATGATAGTCTTTTCATGAAGTGGTGCTTCAGCAATTATACATCTGTACAGGGAAAACAATAAGCCCTACCTTATACCAAACCCCAAAATTAATTCAAGGTAGATCATAAACCTAATATGAAGGCTCCGAAAGACCTAAATATGAAAGTTCTGTAAGAAAACAGAAAAACAACTTTACAACTTTGCCATAGACAGCAACTTCTTAAACATGGCAGAAAAATCACTAATTTTAAAAGAAAAATTCATAATTTTACTTCATTAAAATTAAGAATTTTTACTATCAAAACACATTAGAAGGAAATTGAATGGGCAATCACAAACCAGGAGAATACATCTGCAGTATAAGCAGATACATCCAATAAAGGATTATATTTAAATATAGAAGGAAGTCTACATAATAATAATAATATTTTGTAAATGGGCAGAACCCTCAAATGGGAACTACTCAAGAAAGGAGGGGGACCATTAACCTACCCTATGATGCAGAAGTTCTATTGATCAGTATATCCTCTCCCCAGTAACATACCAAGTGTATCTATAAAACCTTGAAGAATGTTTATAGAAGCTTTATTCCTAACAGAAATCAGCATTCTCAGGTAGGGGCAGTTAAGTATCTACTAGAAGGTAACACAAGAGAACTTCCTTGGAGGCTAAAAAATGCTTTATATTTTGGATGGTAGTCACACAAGGGTATATATTATTTAAAATACATACATACTTAAGATTTCTTTATCTTCCTCTTTTAAACTTTTTTTAATTTTATATATTATTTTATATGAAAGGCAGGGATACAGAGATGAACCAGAGATCTTTCGCCTGCTAGTTGACTCCCCCAAATGCTCACAGAATAGCCAGGGCTGGACCAGACCAAAATCAGGAACAAGGAACTGAATGCTGATCTCCCATGTGGGTAGCAGGGACCCAAGTACCTGACTTATCATCTGCTGCCTTCCCAAGGTGTGCATTAGCAGGAAGCTGGATTAGAAACAAAGTTGGATCTCACACTAATATGGAACATGGGCTTCTTAACTGCTGTGCCAAATCCTGCCTCTAATTTTAAAAGTATAGACCACCAATGTACATAGTTTGGCAAATTGCATGCCAAACTTTGGGCAGGCTACTATTTCATACCAGGGCACTGAAAATTTAAACCTTCCTAACCCTCTATAGAGACAAAATATAGCATAGAGGCTAACAGTTTGGGTCTGAGAGTCGACCATTCAACAAAAATTTGTTGAGCTACCTATGATATGCCAGACTCTAACCTAGTAGTGGTGTAAAAGTATCAAACACACCAAGAGCCTGCTCTTACAGCGATGGCGGTCTGGTAGGGATACAGACAATAAAAATATAAACAAGGTAATGCTGCTACAAAGTAAAATAAGACAGGACAATTGGTTGCAGAGTCAGATGGCTACTTTAGATAGGTCAGTGTAGGCTTCTCTGAGATTACATCTGAGCAGATCTGAATAATACAAAGAAGAGACTCTTCAGAGGAATACTAAATCCTAGGCCTTTTATTTTCTATTCTGAAACCCTGTGACAAGTGGTTTTATTTTTTGTGTTCCAATTTTACTGTCCATAAAATGAGAATCATGATAATTCCAGGTTGTATGTGGATTAAATTACATTTATAAAGTGGTAACACAGTATCTGACATATCATAAGGACCCAATACATAATGTTTGCTTAAGTAATGAGATAGGATACAAACAGAATGCATGCATCAATCCTTAAGAGTTGGAGTTTTTCTTGTGCTGCCATATAAAGAGCATAAGTGTTCCATAAACATTTGGAGGGCAATGTACTTAAGACAATACCTGTTTTGCAATGAGCCTGTTCCAGTATACTTCTAGTACAGAGAACAAGAAAATGGGGAGGCTGGAGAACAAAGACTGTCTAAAGGAAGCAGGGGGGATTCTGAGGGGCAGAAACAAGGTAGTAATTCAAAAGAGATGATCTGCTTCTACAAGGTCAGGACATAGGGTACAAAATTTAGACAATCTCAGTAATAAGCTAGACAATTAAGTAGCTACCATTTTATCTAAATCTATGCACACATTTTACACACCTTTGTTCATCCTGTTTCCTCTACCGGGGGCACTCTGCTTCTCTCCATTCCCAATGCACCATTTGCTATTTCTAGAAGGCATTGTGTTTTCTCAAGACTCTACTTAGAGAGATTCTTAAATTGGAATTCCTCTCCCAAATGCTAGCTTGTCCCTGCACCCAAGTCTCAGCTGTTGTTAGGAAACCTTTCCCACCCTATCTGTACAGATGTAGAGGTTAAGGGTCCCTCATCTGCGCCCTCATTTCCTCAATATTTATTTAATCATTGTTAAGCAAATGAGCTTTTAATCCTGCAGGTGTTTAAGAACTCCAAGATCCCTGTTACACTAGCTGTACATAAAGCACCATCTGGTGGTAAAAGAGAGTAACGCTACATCTAGATCACCAAGATGTGGATCTTTGTGTGTTTTCCATTGCTGTAATGAAATATCTGAGTCTGGGTGCTTTATAAAGAAAAGAAGTTTGTTGGGGCAGGTGTCATGGCACAGCGGGTTAAGGCACTGCCTGGGATGCCTGCAACCCATATCAGAGTGCCAATTTGAGAACTGCCTACTCCACTTCCCATCCAGTCTTCTGCTAATGTGCCTGGGATGTCAGTGGATGATGACTCAAATACTTGAGTCCCTGCCACAAAAACTGGGAGGTCCAGATGGAGTTCCTGTCTCCTGTCTTTGGCCTGGCCCAGCTCCAGCTGTGATGGGCATTTGGGAAGTGAACCAGCAGATGGAAGAGAATCTCTCTCTCTCTTTCTCTTTCCTTTCAAATAAATAAGTAAATAAATCTTTTAAAAAGAAAGAGGCTTATTCAGAAAGGCAAGGGATTTCCTTTCTGTGGCACTTCTCGGCAGATGGTGTCACAATGACAGGAGCATGTTTGAGGGGAAAAGATCACATGGCAAGAGAGGAAGCCAGAGACCAGCAAAGGGTCCTGTGAGAACTACCTAATCCCTTCCAAGGGTGATGCCCCCACTGTTCTCACCTCTTCCACTAGGTCCTACCCCTTTTTTCTTTTCTTTTTTTTTTTTTTTTGAATATTCTCCCACCTCTCAATACCATGACACTGGGAATCAAGCTCCCAATACATGAACCTTTGGAGAACAAACTACATCGACACCATAGCAACATGCTTCCATACCCTTGTGCTCTCAGATAGCCTTTAAGTTCAGGCTACACATAGAGTTAACCATATATGTATAAATTTAATTGAAAATATATCTTAGTAAAGAACAAGAGTGAGAATAAGAAAGGGAAGAAGAAAAGGGGTGGGAGTGTGGGTGGGAGGGCAGGCATGGTGGGAAGAATTACCAAGGTCCTAAAGTTGTAATTGTGAAAATGTATGAAGTTTGTAGCTGCAAAGCAGTAATAGTCCTGCATATATTCCTATGGATTTCTAAGGGTACAGCTTAACAACTTGACATAGGACCCCAAATTCCCTTAAGCTGGCTGGTAAAAATAGCAGCTTAAGTGTTAGAAAGATCAAATGGATAGGATTAAGTGGTAAAGTGACCGCATAGATAGGATCAAGTGTTAAACTGATCATGTAAATAGGACTAAGTGTTTGGAAACAATAATAGACAGAATTCAAATGGAGTGAAGCCTCCAACATGGGAAGCAGTCCATACAACAGACTCATAGAATGACAACTGCTTTAAGTAGCACTCTGACCTCAGAATCAGCCCTCAAGGCCTTCCAGTCTGGCTGAAAAGCCCAGGGGGAGCATATCAGGCATAGAAGCACTCTGGCAAAAAATATCCTATATATACTACTCCTGTGGGAGGAGAGAATTTAGACTTGTCGAGCTAGTGGATCCAAGAGGCTTCCATAGCTGAGGCAACTCATGTGAAGAGCCTTGAGGGGGCCGGTGCTGTGGCTCACTTGGCTAATCCTCTGCCTGCAGTGCTGGTACCCCAGGTTCTAGTCCTGGTTGCTCCTCTTCCAGTACAGCTCTCTGCTGTGGCCCGGGAGGGCAGTGGAGGATGGTCCAAGTGCTTGGGTCCCTGCACCCGCATGGGAGACTGGGAGGAAGCACCCTGCTTCTGGCTTTGGATCGGCACGGTGCCAGCCATAGCGGCCATTAGAGGAGTAAACCAACAGAAGGAAGACCTTTCTCTCTGTCTCTGTCTATAACTCTACCTATCCAAAAAAAAAAAAAAAAAGAGCCTTGGGTGATCACTGATGTCATACATAATAACAGTGTTATTTGTTAAATAAACAACAAGAGGGGTCAGTGCTGTGGCATAGTGGAGCTGGCATCCCACATGGGGACTGGTTTGAGTCCTGGCTGTTCCACTTCTGATCCAGCTCTCTGCTATGGCCTGGGAAAGCAGTAGAAGATGGCCCAAGTCCTTGGGCCCCTGCACCTGCATGGGAGATCTGGAAGAAGCTCCTGGCTCCTGGCTTCGGATTGGCCTAACTCTGGCCATTGCCACCATTTGGGGGAATGAACCAGCAGATGAAAGACTCTCTCTCTCTCTCTCTCTCTCCCTCCCTCCCTCCCTCCCTCTCTCTCTCTCTGCCTCTGCCTCTCTGTAACTCTGCCTTTCAAATAAATAAATAAATAAATCTTTAAAATAAATAAACAAACAACAAGAGTCACTGTGCACTAACTTCCCATGCAGGACCTCTGTCCCCAAAGAGTTGTATCATGAGACTTAATAGTAAAACTTACTTGTTCTCAAGAATCACTTCATTTTAGTGTATTAAATGGAGGATATTATGATGTCTCATAAGTTAGTTATCTCTAAGAGTCCGAAAAAGATGTATCATCCTTGGGTTCTTCTTTAAAGACAATTAAGTTTCTAACAGGAAAGAAGGGGAAGGAAAGAAGGGAAAGAGGAAGGGGGGAAAAAGCGAAATCATCTTCAAGAAGCAATAACATAGAACAGCCCTTGTCTAGACTATTGGGGAACAGTTCTCTTAGTTTTTATTATTATTATTAGTAGTAGTAGTATTTCATTCTTTCTTTTTTCTTTCTTTTTCTTTCTTGGACTGAACAGGAGAGGGAGGAGGAAGCGGTGGGGGAGTGTCGCTCCCCCTCTTCGCGGAGGAATGACACAGGACCCTGCGCTGTTCTTTCATCTGCTCGGCCCTCCCCAGGTTTGCTGCTGGTTCTTCCCGGGTTGGCTGCCGTCCCTTCCACCTCCGTGGAAGGGCGGTTCCCCCTGCCACTTTCCCCACTTCCGCAGGGGAGCGGCACACCGCCGGCCGGCTCTCTCGGGGGCTGCACAGGTGTTCCTTCAGATAGATGTTCCTGGTGCATGTTGTCTCTCTCCTCCTTTATAGTCCTCTTCCACCAATCCCAACTCTGCTACCCACACGCCGAGTACGCTGCTCTCCTGCAATCAGGAGCAGGATCAGCTCCTGCAGTTTACTGGTCGAACTGGAGGCAGCTGTGTAGAAGCTGTTTACTCCTCTCCCAGCGCCATATTGTGGGAGAGCAGATGCATAGAATAAGTCTTAATTCCAGTAACTTAGTCTAGTCCGAGTTGCTCCCCACAGGGGAGAGTGGGTGGGAGGGCAGATATAGTGGGTAGATACTTTGTTCATAATGTTGTATTTATGATATATACAAATTTTTTTAAAAAAAATCATGCTAGAGAAAAAAGCCAAAATGGCTCATATGTTGATGTATCAACTGCTGAGAAACAATTTTTCCCATTCCCATTTTCTTCGACCTCCTTCCCATTTCCTCCCATTCTTAAAAAGAAACCAGGAGTTGAAACTTTATTCTGTGGGCTAAAGGGTGGCTTGTCTAAAAGAAGTCCCATTCTCCTCCATTTCAACTGGTCCATTGAAAACACAGCCCTGGCTGGCATTTTGTTTTGCTTGGAATGCGCTAAGACCATGCACACTTCCTTTTGGAATTTACAAAGGGAAATTTTGTAATCTTGGTGAGCAGTAATTCCTCGTGGCCACATTCATCACTGATGCTGCAGGAAACAGACCTCGCCCTCCTTCACTCAGCAGGGCCAGGGGCTGAACCTGTGCTCAGTTCTCAGATGCTCTTTGTGTGTCTCAGACTGAAGGGGGTGGGGGGACACACGTGCAGCAGGAAAATGTGGGGCATACTCAGGCAGGGATGACCTGCACTCCTCCCTTCTGGAGAGAGGAAACTGCCAGTGTTCCTACTGCCCACTCCTTCACAGCCCCACTTGAATCCCGCTCATTTCCAAACCTGAATCTCCTGGCTCCCATCACTTTTTCCCAATAGTCCTCCAATGACTCTCCTGTGCCTAAGTTAGCCCAAGTCAATATCCATGCCCTTGTCTGCTTACGAGTTTGTGAAACAACCAAACATCACACTAGTGTAGTGGCATGAAAGGAAGCTATACAGGTTTCCATCCCATTATCAGGGACTAAGCCTGAGGATTAGAGACATTTAAATCCTAGCTTTAATCAATCAGATGGCTGAAGCAGAACCATGTGCAGGGGCCTTTGAAATGAAAACCAGAGGGGGAAAAAAGGATAAGTGTACAGAAGGTTAGACATTTCTAATGTAGATGAGAGTCCTGGAATGGAAATTAATCCTCATGATGGCACACGGATTTGTGGTACATTAGCAGAAGAGCAGCTGCAGCTGGGGAGCACTCGATTCCCTCCTGCTGCCCTCCCCTCCCCTCCCCTCCCCTCCCCTCCCCTCTTTATAGAGCCAAACGGAGGCAAAACACAGAACATGTATATGACCAGTGGGAATACCAAACAAGAGAATGTATGAGACACAAAAGAAACTAGGAACTGAAACTTTATTCTGTGGACAAAAGGGTGGCTTTTCTAAAAGAAAAGAAAACATGGAGAATCACTCGTGAGACGTGTGTCATTGGATGGCTCACGTGGTGAGGGCCCACCCTGCTCTCGGGGAGGTGGGAGGAGAGACTAGACCCAGGCTAGTCTCTCCTGTGGGCTCCGAGTGATGGGAACACTCTCCTGGCCTGACAGGATCAGCTTAACATTCACTGAAGGTCTCATCTGCACTCAGGGAAAAGATCCTACTCAGAACTAGGAGGCAGAACAGCCCTCTGTGGCTGCTGACTGCCTCCCTTCTCACACAGAGGAGTTGAACCCGTGAGCTGTAGAGATTGTTGGACTGATTCCCTCTCTGATTCCCTGAGTGACCCCCTTCCCAGAAAGACAGACACTGTCTGTGAGAACTGACCTTGAAAATAAACAGGACACATCCACACGGTCACTGGTGCTCAGCCCAGTGCTTTAGCAACTGCTTCCGTTACTGTAGGCTTGAAGAACTAAAGTTGTTCATGGATCCTCTAGATCAGGCTTTGACAAGATGATCAGCTGTGTCTGGGTTATCATTTTTAAGGAGAATACACATAGATAAGCAAACCATTTGAGAAAATGATAAAAGCACAGGCATAAAACAGAGTAACAATATTTTTAAATTATAAAATGCTACATTGCTTTTAAATATACACATAATTGTATTTCACAATTCAAATGCTAAAAAGGTTTTTGGATTTTGGTGAAGTTAATATAAAAGCCAATAAAAAATCAAAGTTCTACCAAGTACTCTAGGAAAAACATTAGTGAAAAATAGTATGATGCCCTTATAATTTTTAAGATTTTATCTTACTATATGAGTTCAAATTTAACGCTTCAAGTTTTATAAAGCCAAGATAAATGACACGCAAACTCAATATATTTAAACTGAAGTCATCAACTCCTCAAACAAGTTCGTATTTCTTTCTTCTAAATATATCTTCCTTGCCTGATGAAACTTTCACCATTCTCTCAGGTCAGATCAAATATCTCCTTGTCTAACATATTTGGTCAGCCTTCAGAAATAAAACTTCAAAAGATATTACACCATGGACAACTTTCTATATGCCAGATCCTGATTAGCAATATGTTCCCCTGTGATCCCAAAGGACCTTGTTCATTCTTCCTTCACTGCACTTCCCACATCACACTCATTGCATCAGTGTCTGTTTCTATAGCAGACCAGGAGGTTCTCTAAGGAGGGAATTATGTTATACGCATCTTTTCATCTTCGTATCCACATCACCTTACCACAGTGTCTGGCACATAAAACATAATTTGTGATGACTTATTGTTCTTCCCTGATGAAATGTAATGGAGATGCTCTCATGTCAAGGAAATATAAGTGTCACCCAAGAATTTTAATTCTTGCTACAATCCTTTCAAAGGCTTTATCAGAGGCTACTAATCACATTTCCAGGGCTTGTTTCACAGCCACCACATGCAAATTTAAGTGGTTAGTTTCTTCCTAGGAAACCCCTTATCAATATCATTTGCTGCTACACACAAATGTGTCTCATTTACAATATTGGCAGGACTGCTTTAAAATGGTTCTCTAAATTCAAATCTCTAAAGGAGAATTTTACATTTGGTATTCTTTTGCCAAGGCTGATATCCCCTTCTCTCTTCCTCCCTCCTCTCTCTCTCCCCCCCCCCCCTTTTTTCACTTACAAAAGCCATCACTACTGCTATTGGCACAATACAAGTATGGCTTAGAAAACCAATATTTTATCAGCAAATCTTCACAAATTGCATATGGAAAAGCTATTATCTCCCTTTCTCCAGCTTGGCCTTTTCCCAACACCAGAGCTCTCCAAGTACGACCTAACCATGAACAGCTGCTTAGATAATTTTGTAGTCTTTCACTGTGTTGCTAGCTAAAGATCAGTAAAAGCAAAAGAATGAATCAGATACACAAAATAACACAATTACAACAAAAAATAAGGCTAGAATACAAAACAAAAGTAAACTTTTGAAAACTTATGGTGACTTTTGCTGCAAGCCTTTTTTATTTTCAATTGTAATGAATACACATAACACAAAATTTACCATATTAACCATTTTTAAGTGTATAATTCAGGAGTGTATAATTAAGTATATTACAGTATTGTGCAAGCAATCTCCAGAACTCTTTTCATCTTATGAAATTGAAACACTACATGTATTAACTCTACCTCCATTTCTCCCTCTCACAGTCTCTGACAATCACCATTCTACTTCCTATTTCTATAAATTTGACTACTCTAGATACCTCAGATAAGTGAAATCATACAGTAATTGTCTTTTTGTAACTTTTATTTCACTTAGTGTAATGTCCTAAAGGTTCACCTAAAATTATAGCATGTTTCAGAAATCCCTCCCTTTTATATGATAATAATCCCATGATATGTATATACCACACTTCATTCATCCAATCATCATCAGTGCATACAAACCTATCTTCACATGGCTGGAAAAATTTGATAACTTAGCCCAGGGCTTTACAATCTTCACCACAATGGTCATCCTTTTGCTCTGTTTTGCTTTGCTCAGACTACTTTTTAAGAGTAGTTTTAGGTTCACAGAAAAACTGAGCAGAAAGTACAGAGTTCTCCTATACCTACTGCTCTGCAAAGACACACACACACAACTTTCCTCATTATCAACATCCCACACCACAGTGCTGTATGGGGTTTTGTTTGTTTTTATAAATCAGTGAACCTATACTCATAATTATGATGCAAAGCCCAGAGTTGACATTTGGGTTCACTCTTGATGAGTGATGTAAGGTGATGCAGATACAAAGGTAGAAAGAAAACTAACACATAATTCCCTCCCTCAAGAAGCTCCTAGTTTGATGTAGAAACAGATGCAACAAATACAATATGTACTTATCATTATAGTACCACATGGAGTAATTTTGCTGACCTAAAACCCTTTGTTTTCTGCCTGTTTATCCCTCTTCCCTTTAATCCCTGGCAATTAATGATCTTTTCACTCTCTCCATAGTTTTCTAGAATGTCATATAGTTGGACTTATACAGTAAGTAGCCTTTTCGATCAGTTTCTTTCACTTTATACTATGCATTGGAGCAACGGCTGGATAGCTCTTTTTTTTTTTTTTTTTTTTAAGTGCTAAAAACTATTCCATTGTAGTATCTGTTTAATTTTTGTGAGAAACTGTCGCTGTCTTCCAAAGGGGTTGTACCATTTTGCATTCCTAATAGCAAGCAATGAGAGTTCCTATTGCTGCACATCCTCACGGGCACCAGATGTTGGGAGTATTCTAGATTACAATGTTCCAGTAGGTGTGTGAGTGGTATCTCCTTACTGTTTTAATTTGCACTTTGCAATGATATGTGATGTGCAGCATCTTTTTGAGTGCTGTATCTACCTCTCAAATAAACAAACAAATGTTAAAATATATAATGCGTACTTAGTATAGTTACCCACCAGTCCTGCCAAAGAAGCCCCAAAGATATATGACAGTTTGAATAGGTCTTTGAAGCTGTGCTTCAAAGGTATGTGCTAGTAGGTCACTTGGACAATGAATGTCCTTGGTTTATCAAATCTGGTATTTATTTTTAATTCTTTGATATCAAATCTAAAAAGATTTTTTAAAAAAGATTTATTTTTTTAAAAAAGATTTATTTATCTGAAAGACAGAGTTACAGAAAAAGGTAGAGTCAGAGGGAGAGGTTTTCCATCCACTGGTTCACTCCCCAAATGACTGTAACAGCCAGAGCTGAGCTGATCCGAAGCCAGGAGCCAGGAACTTCTTCTAGGTCTCCCCACACAGGTACAGGAGCCTAAGAACTTGGGCCATCTTCTACTGCTTTCCCAGGTCATAGTAAAAAGCTGGACCAGAAGTGAAGCAGCCAGGACTTGAAATGGTGCCCATATGGGATCTGGCGCTGCAGGTCAGGGCCTTAACCCACCATGCCACAGCACTGGCTGGCCTCTATTCCTAATTCTTAACACGCACATAGGGTGTATCAGGGACTAGTCTAAGAGTCTTATGTAAATTTATAACTTAGAACAAGCTTCTAAGGTAGATATTGTGGTCACTTCATTTTACAGATGAAGGAACAAAGAGAGTCAGATTAACTTGATACGATCATACCAGTAAACGGTATAGTCAGTCAGGTTTTGAACCCAAGCTACCTGCCTCTAGAGAATGTAACCTTAACCACTACACAGTAACACAGTTTTATTGTCCTCTGTGCATCACTGCCAACAAAAACTCACACTGACTCTTTAGGAAAGTGAAGCCAAGTACTAGTGCTGATTATATATAAGAAAACTCTGGTTCTTGGTTAGAAAATAATTATTTTTGATCATTTAAATAAAAAATGTTTAATTTAGTGATGCCTCGGATATCTGATACATATTAGACTACCTCATGCTCTAAATGGGAAAAAAATAGCAGATCTTGAAATACAGAAATGACTTTTATTCCATATTAAATTTAGTGCCTGGAAGAGTCAATTCTCTTATATCACTAAATTTTTCAATCAGAATTAAAATGGAATTCTATAATCAAACAAACTAGAAAAACAAGTTAAGCACATTTAAGTAGATTTTCAGTAAGGATGTTTCAGTCTTTGGGATGTAAATAAGTTGCGTGATGAATTTTTTTGAATAATTAAAATTTTTATTATTTAAAGAGCAGAGAGACAAACTGAGATCTCTGCTGTCAGGTCATTCCCCAAATGCCTGCAAGAGCCAGGATGAAGCCAAGGGTTAAGAAGATAATCTGGGTCTACTAATTTTAAGAGATGGGAAGATCATACTGTGATTCCTAAGCTATATGGTCATGGAAGACTTTTTCCATAGAATATCTAACAGAACTAGTGTTTCAAAAAATGCAATTTGAGGGGCGGATGCCGTGGCTCACTTGGTTAATCCTCCACCTGCGGCGCCAGCATCCCATTTGGACACTGGGTTCTAGTCTCGGGAGCCCCTCTTCCAGTCCAGCTCTCTGCTGTGGCCCGGGAGTGCAGTGGAAGATGGCCCAAGTGCTTGGGTGCCTGCACCCGCATTGGAGACCAGGAGGAAGCACCTGGCTTCTGGCTTCGGATCAGCACAGCGCCAGCCGTAGCGGCCATTGGGGAGTGAACCAACAGGAGGAAGACCTTTCTCTCTGTCTCTCTCTCTCTCTCACTGAATATAACTGTACCAGTCAAATAAATTTAAAAAAGAAAAAGAAAAAAAAAATGCATTTTGAAAAATACCATCTTCTGTGTGTATATTAAAGAAACCAGGAATAAATTAAGGTCTTGGAAAATATCATTCCATATGAAAACAAGGCCCCAACCATCTCTCATACTTTAACCTATACTTTTATAAATCATTCCGAAATCCTCAAGCAAGAGGCCACTAGAATATAAGGCCATTTTATTTCATTTTATTTGAGGAAGCAGTTACTTCTCTGCAAAGCATACTGCCCTTGTATCTCATTCAGTCTTTCAAAAATATCTATTGAGAATCTATTGTTTTCCAACAATTAAAAAAAGAGTTAGCCTAGCAGTTAAAATGACAATTAAGATACTCATGTTCCACATCAAAGTACCTGGATTTGATACCTGGCTCTGGCTCCTGATTCCTACTTCCTGCTAATGTTGACCCTCGGAGGCAGTGATGACAGCCAAAGTACTTGGGTCTCAGTCACCCACATGGGAGACCTAGAGTGAGTTCCTGGCTCCTGGCGTTGGCCTGGCCTAGCCTCAGCTGTTGCAGGCACTTAGGGAGTGAACCAGCAGACAGAGGTTCTTCTGCCTATTTGTCTATGTCTCTCTGATTCTCAAATTTAGAAGAGAGTTTTTGTTCTTAAAAAATCTAGCATCTATCAGGAAAAAAAGGCAAATAAATAGGCGATCAAAGGAGCCAGCACTGTGGTGTAGCATGGGTAAAGCCACTGCCTGTAGTGCCGGCATCCCATATGGGAGCCGGTTCCCATAATGTTTGAAAATCTGGTATCCAAATTGAGGTGTGCTCTAAGTATAAGATACACACAAGGCCCAGTGTTGTAGTGCAGTGGGTTAAGCCACCACCTATAATACCAGCATCCTATACAGGTTCGTTTGGATCCTGGCTGTTCCACTGCTGATTCAGCTCTGTGGTAATTCGCCTGGGAAAGCAACAGAAAATGACTCAAGTGCTTGGGCCCCGTCCCTACATGGGAGACCCAGATTAGACTTCAGGCTCCTGGTTTCCGCCTGGCCCAGTGCAGCCTGTGGCAGGCAGCCATTTGGTAAGTGAATCAGTGGATGGAAGAGCTCTCTTGCTATCTCTTGTTTTCTAACTTTGCCTTTCAAATAAATAAATAAAGCTTTTTTAAAAAAAAAATAAGATACAGATTTTGAAGACTTTGTAAAAAAATGTAGAATGTTTCATTGATTCTATTACTGATTACATGTTGCAGTAATATTACACATATGTTGGGTTAAAATGTATTAAAATTAAATTCAGCTTTTTAAAACTTTTGAAACTATGAGACATTTGTAAACCATATGCATGGCTGACATTCTTCTATTAAAAACCATATGCATGGCCGGTGTCGCGGCTCACTAGGCTAATCCTCTGCCTTGCGGCGCCGGCACACCGGATTCTGTCCCGGTTGCTCCTCTTCCAGGCCAGCTCTCTGCTGTGGCCAGGGACTGCAGTGGAGGATGGCCCAAGTCCTTGGGCCCTGCACCCCATGGGAGACCAGGATAAATACCTGGCTCTTGCCATCGGATCAGCGCGGGGCGCCGGCCGCAGTGCGCTGGCCGCGGCGGCCATTGGAGGGTAAACCAACGGCAAAGGAAGACCTTTCTCTCTGTCTCTCTCACTGTCCACTCTGCCTGTCAAAAAAAAAAAAAGTGGGTGAAATAACTGGACCCAAACCTGTATTTCCCTATGGGTTGTGGACTCCCAAGCTACAACACATGGTATCTTCTTAATGTAATTAATTACTCATCAGCAGAAATGCTTGAACCTGGAACATATCCAACTAGAAAACACTAGTTCCAGATTTCAAATACATCTTTAATAGGTTCTATTCATCATTACATTCTGGTTCTTCTTGTACTTTACCATCAAAATGCAATACTTGAATTGAAAATTATTTTATCTATGACTTCATATTGAAATACTTGAAGAACTGACAGTTTATCCTGTTGAGAGGAGGTATCCTCTTAACTCCATAGTTGTAAAACATTTCCATCTCAGACTTAAAATCACCAGTTAAATGAACAAGGACTTTTTCATTTCTGCACATTGTTTTTCCATTACTTTTGTTCACACATCTGCTTTCAGCATTTGTCCATTTTATTTAAAAAACTGTAAGTCATATACAATTCGCCCATTTGAAGTGTACAATGTTTATTCAGTGTTGTGCATCATTACAATCTAATTTCAGAACATTTTCATCCTCCCTGAAAGAAGCCTTAGACCCATTAGTAGATAATCCCTACCTTTCAATCCTCACAAGCATTAAGCATCCATTAATCTAGTTTAGTCTCTGCCATTTGCCTATTTGGGATATTTATACAAATAGAATCATGAAAATGTGTGGTCTTTTGTAATTGGCTTCTTTCACTTAGCGTAACGTTTTCAAGATTCATCCATGTCATAGCACGAATCAGTACTTCGTCCCTTTCTATTGCTGATATTAGTATGATTACACCACTATTATCTACACGTCAGTTGACAGACCTTTGGGCGGTTTCCATTTTCTTGATGATTATGAATGATATAAACATACATGTACAAATGTTTGTGGTTTTGTATATGCCTTATTTCTCTTAGGTTTTGTCTGAGTTTGAGCTACTGTAATAAAGTACCATAGTTTGCAGCACAGCAAATGATATTTCCAGTATTTTCTACAATACACTATACCCATCTCAACACTTAGCTTTCACCTGCCTCCTATACAATTATCCTGTGTATATAGAATAAGTTTAAGAAACGTTTTTTTAGGTATTTAAAACCCCTTTCCTTTTCAGTGTACACTTCTCTGAGAAGGATAACCAGACTTCCAAAGTGAGGCAGGGATAGGCTATGCAGGAGAGCTAGCCATAGCTAGCTCTTAATATATAATATACATGATACTATTCCAACAGCAAGAATAATACAACTAGAAAAGGTGATCCAATGCTTGACTTTCATCATCTGTTTTAGAAACCCACTAGACAGGTTTAACTTCGCCATCCCGGGTTGTCATGAACACACAGTCTTTGCTTCCCCTTAGCAAGTCAAGAGGTGCTTTAAGTTAACACTATTATTCCTCTACAAAAATCACTGGACAGGTAGAACAGATTCGGACTTGGCTAAAAGAAGAGGTTACCTAACTCTGTAGAATAGACCCACCTGGATTTTGGGACATGTATTTCAGGCATGGGTTTGGCAATCTGGACTCCTGGGTATAAGTTTTAATACAAAAATATTTTAATTCTGATAATTATAATACAATTGGTTGATGCTTTCTTTTTAATTTTTAAAGATTTATTTATTTATTTGAAAGGTAGAATTACAGAGAGGAAGAGAAAGAGAGATCTTCTATCCACTGGTTCACTTCCCCAAAGGGCTACAACATGGGGCGTGGGACCAGGCAGAAGTCAGGAGCCAGGAGTTTCTTCCGGGTCTCCCATGTGTGTGCAGAAGCTTCACTGCTTTACCAGGCACATTAGCAGGGAGCTGGATCGGAAGCAGAGGAATCAGCCAGGACACAAAGTGGCACCCAAATGGGATGCCAGCATCACAGGTAGTGGCTTAACCTGCTGCACCACAACAGCCCTGGTTGATGCTTTCTATCAAGAGTATTAGATGTTGTGTAGCCATTGTCAAGTCACATAATTCAATAATGATCATCCATTAAGAAGACCTGAAGCTAATCACTACCATTGAAAAACTGACACATAATCATAATCTAGTGAATAGCAATACAAATCTGGATTAATCACAATTCCAGAAGATAACAATCTATCCTTCGACAAAGGACTGAGCACAACCTGCAAAATGCTTAAATCTAACCAAACTTTGACAATGCAAGAAACTACCTAAGCTCAAACTCTCAACATTAGCTCAACTAGATCCATGTTTCAAAGCAAACCACTAACTGACTTAACAAGTAACTCTGCACAGGCTTATGTGTTCTAAAAGCACTTCACCAGCAACCTCTAGTTCCCAAATTTTCACCAGTATCTACCGAGGCAATCTAAAACTAACTACAGGCCCCAAACTCCTATACTTGCATGTACCCTTCCCTTTGGGGATACTTCATTGTTCCTCTGGTGTACACACTCCCTTGGTTCAGCAGCAGGCTAATAAACCTAGCTTTGATTACAGGTGAAATCCTGTTGGTCTCTGGCCAGCGGGCTTCACCAGTACAAATCAGTCAAAAAACTACCTTTTAAATGAGACACAAAGGTTTTATCTCCATATTCAGAAGTAATGAACCCAATATTTTATATAAAAATGCCTAGTAACATTATCAGTATTAAAATTCATTAGTTTTAACCACGGCAATTTCATTACACAAATAGAAATATATGAAACTGCAAATATAAAAACTGACAGCTAGCCTGTCCTGACAAAAACTGCAACCTTAAATAGTCCTGGAAAATAATTTTTCCATATCCAGAAATGTATATTTGGTGTTTTTCAAAGGTCTCCTAATTTTGAGATGACTGATTTGAAGTTAAGTACTCCAGCAAACCACTGTAAAAATAAATGTATCATTATATGTGCAATGGCATTTAGCACTCTACTGGGTTGAATGGGCTTTTTTTTTTTTTTTAAAGTAAACAATGAATGATGGCCAAAGCAAACTTTTGCCTTTGAGTAGAATTCTAAGCTTAAGGGAAAAAAATTCATTAATGATGAAGGTATTCTTATTTTTTAATGTTTTTAATTTTTTACAAAGATTTTTAATTAAGTTTCACAGTCACTAAGCAGTTTTTACACTTAGGCTTCATGATTCTCTTGTCTTCTTGCTTTCAAATGGAGTCATCTTCCAAACATGACAAATTTCAGGATCCATCATATAGTTTTTTATTCAAATTATGTTTTCCAAAAGAGAGGATTCTGTGTTAGTCGCCTTTGAAAGTTCTCATACCTAGAAAACAAAAAATGTATTTATATTTACAAGGAAACTGAAATATTTCATAATCTACAAATTTATCAAAAACAATTTACATGTCAATTTCTGAAAAGCTATGCTAAAAAGATAATCTGGAAGCTTAATTCTTATAAACAGATAGCAAGCATAGTGATTCAAGTAAAGAAGCAGCTTTGATTTTATCAGAGAGCACAAATCATAATAAATTTTAGTAATCATTTATCTTCCGCAAATGTGACAGAAAGGTCTAAGAAAAAAATCAAACTGAACAACTCCTCCCTCATTTCAGATAAGCATATGAGAGTAATTTACAGAGTCACATAGTTGCATTGTGAAAAAACTCAAACCTAGTATGTCCAGTGCTCTCCCTTGCTACACCAAGGTACCACGTCTCAGACATCTTCCTAAGGATCCCCCCTCCACCCCGCTACTGGGATATCTAAAGTGAAAAGAAATATCCATAAAACAAAGACATGGCAAGTAGAGAAAACAGACACATTAACTGATCACATTCAGGATGCAGTGTAAACCACCTTGATACCCTACACACGTTTACTTTAAATCAAGACTGACTTCCTATACAAAAAAAAAAAAAAAGCTTTGTCTGATATTTTAATTCCCATATACAGAACTTCTAATTCAAAACATAAAAAAAAATTATGGTCTTTAATAGTGGTCCCTAAAACAAAGGTAATTATATTTTCCTATCTTTATGAGTTCACAGTAGCTACTATATAACAGAATACATAGGGTAAGGACTTTTTCTGATCTGTATTTTATAAGACATACTTAAAGGCATAAAAACATTAATGTAGTCTGATGTCCACAACAAAAGAATATGTTTAAATGTCAATATATATATATACATATACACAGTTACTAAAAGCTTTAGAAACAGGGCTGGCACTGTGGCACAGTGGGTTAATTCTCTGCCTGCAGTGTTGGCACCCCATGTGGACGCCGGTTCTAGTCCCGGCTGCTCCTCTTCCAATCCAGCTCTCTGTTGTGGCCTGGGAAAGCAGAAGATGGCCCAAGTCTTTGGGCCCCTGTTTGGGTCCCTGCACCTGCATGGGAGACGGAGAAGGAGCACGTGGCTCCTGGCTTCAGATCGGCGCAGCTCCAGCCATTGCAGCCATCTGGGGAGTGAACCAATGGAAGGAAGACCTTTCGCTCTGTCTCCCTCTCACTGTAACTCTACCCTCAAATAAATAAATTAAATATTTTTTAAAAAACTAAGAAATAGAAAAAGCTTCATACCATTTCAGAACCACATTTGCTGGAATGAACATTTCAGATGGACTTGGTGTCATCTGGGCCTGAGAGACAGCAAATGATGAAGCAAAATTGTAGAAGTTGTCCAACATTTTTTGTGTGAACTGTAAAGTTAACAATTAGTAGATTAGCAAATACTAAAGACTCCATTTAGGCCTCAATATTTTTAATTAAAAATGTTCTTGTACTAACCTGGTTTTGAAAAGTAAGTTCTAAGGCAGGATAATGATAAAAATTGAGTGTGCCCATACAATGACTTAGTGGTTATATGGTACTTTTTTAAAAAAATATATTTTTTTCCTTACTTTCTTTCATCTCCATGTCTGTAGTCACTATGTCCCCTTCCTCAAGCACCTTTCACCTCAAATCAACCTATTTTCTCAAATAAAAAGTAACCAGAAATCATTTTTCTTGACAGAAAGATAAAGGCTTAAATCTAATTTTTAAAAAAATGGTTACTTCTCATTAATTCTAAATGATCCAAAATAATTAACATTACCCAAATCTCCTTGGTAGAAATTACAAATAAACTGATTTGTATTTCATGAGAACCAATGAGTTTAAGCACTAAACATAAAAGTAAATAACTACTAATTCTACTCACTAAAAATAATCTTCCCGCATCACTTTCTCAAAAATACAAAACCAGACATGAAGGCTACTCTGTCTCTTCTATACATGAGAGGAATTGTCTTATTAGTTTATTTGTTTAATTATATGAAGCCAGTATTAAACCAAGAGACTCTGTTAGCATTAAGGAACTTGAATTAGTATCAGAATTCAATAAGGTCACTAGTTAAAAAATCATTATCAAGAAAAAAAAAATCAATAGCACCTTTTCTTCCAGTAACAATATTTTTTAAATACAAGGTTACTTGAACCAAATAAACTTATCTTTTCTTTCAATTTTTCCAGAATTTTTTGAAGTATCCTCATCTAACTTTAAAAAAATTCAATTCAGAATATAAAGTCTTCCCAATAACAATGAAAAGTGCTAAAGCATGCTGATAAAACTTCCAGTCCAGCTCTCTGCTGTGGCCCAGAGGATGGCCCAAGTGCTGGTGCTTGGGTCCCTGCACCCGCATGGGAGACCAGGAGGAAGTACTCGGCTCCTGGCTTTGGATTGGCGCAGCACTGGCCGTAGTGGCCATTAGCAGAGTGAACCAACGGAAGGAAGACCTTTCTCTCTCTCTCTCTCACTGTCTATAACTCTCTCTCTCTCTCTCTCTCACTGTCTAACTCTGCCTGGCAACAACAACAACAAACTTTTGTGGAAAATATTTTAAGACTGTACTGAGAGAAAGGAAACAACCAGTATGCCAATGGAAAGACTAAGTCACAGATAGAAAGACAATGTGTAAAGGTATCACATTCTCTCCTTATCTATTTACAACAGAATTCCAAATCTAATGATTTGAAATCATGTTTCATATTCAGTAAGGTAACAGAAAATGAAATCCCATCAAGTTTTCTCATGGAAATTGGCAAACTGATGAAATTCTTAGGATGAATACCCACACCTATTTTGAAGAGTAGGAGGAGGAACCTGGCTTAATGCATACTATAACTTACTGGCAAAGGGAACACAAATAAACTTACAGGAATAAAAGAGACATCCAGAAACAAACATAATGAGATATGACAACATGATGATATATAACAAAGACACCATTAATCAAGAAAAGAAAATGGGACTAACAACCTAATTAATGGGACTAGGACAAACAGCTTTCCATAAGGAGAAAAACTCATTTAAGGTCCTTCCTAACTACACACAAACATAATTCAAAAATAAAACCTATGGCTTTATGAACTACAGAGGAACATCTTTGGGGCCAGTGTTGTGGCACAGTGAGTTAATCTGCTGCCTTGCAATGCTGGCATCCCATAAGGGTGCCAGTTTGAGTCCTGGCTGCTCTGCTTCCAATTCAGCTCCCTATCAACAACCTGGGAAAAGATGGTCATTATCACCTGTAGTCAAGAAATACAAACTAAATATGATATACTAGCTTTCACTCATCAATTTGGCAAAAAATTAAGTTAGAAACAACATAGAAAGACACAAACACACACACACAACTAGTACTACACATATCTTCGGGAAACATAGGAATTTTTTTTTTGAATGATAAAATATGGATAGGAAAGAAACATAAAGTTAGAAAAAGAGTGGCCCAGAAAATAAAGGATAGAAGTGGCAGTGATAGGCTATAATGCTTTATTTCTTTTTGAAAAACAAATTGGTAGCAAACATGATATGACAGTTAAATCAAGGTGGAAGGGAGTTGGTGCTGTGGCATAACAAGTAAAGCCACTGCTTGCAGTGCTGGCATCCCATATGTGTGCCAGTTCGAGTCCCAGCTGCTCCATTTCCGATCCAGCTCTCTGCTATGGCCTGGGATAGCAGTAGAAGATGGTCCAAGTCCTTGGGCCCGTGCACTCACATGGGCGACCCAGAAAAATCTCCTGGTTCCTGGCTTCAGATGGGCACAGCTCCAGCCATTGCGGCCAATTCGGGAGTGAACCAGTGGATGGAAGACCTTTCTCTCTCTCTCTCTCTGCCTCTCCTTCTCTCTCTTTGTAACTCTGACTTTCAAATAAATAAATACATCTTTAAAAAAAAGAACAGATCTTTATTCAACAATAAACATAATATTAAAAAAAATCAAGGTGGAAGACACTAGAAAGTCTTAGTGTATATACCCCACTATAAGAGAGCTCTGTATAGTAACACCTAGTATTACTTTGTCTACCTATTTGTATCTACTTGTGCTTCAAACACGCCATCACAAGCATACAAAAATATTTGTGTAGTATACAAATAATTCTCTGTACTTTCTTTTTATTTAAAATATTTCAAATGGGGCCAACATTGTTGTAAGTGGGTTAAGCCACTGCTTGTGACACCAGCATCCCAAATCAGAGCACCAGTTCAACTCCTGGCTATAATCTACTTCCAATCCAGCCTGGTGCTGTACCTAGGAAGGCGGCAGAAGATGGTTTAATTACTTGGGCCCTTGCCACCTATGTGGGAGACAAGGATGGAGTTCCTGGTCCCTGGGTTTTGATTTGGCCCAGCCCCAGCTGTGCAGCCATTTAGAGAATAAACGGGCAAATAGAAGATCTCTCACTCTCCGTCCTTCCCTCTTGCTCCCACTCTCTGCCTTTCAAGTAAATCAATACAACTCTTACATATTTCAGTACTACAAGATGGCAGAATAGGGAGACAGCATATTATTCTAGTCTAGGGAAGATAGTTGGAAAAAAAAAAAAAAAAAAGTATGGCCGGCGCTGTGGCTCAATAGGCTAGTCCTCTGCCTGCGGAGCCGGCACCCTGGGTTCTGGTCCCAGTTGGGGCACCGGATCCTGCCCCGGTTGCTCCTCTTCCAGTCCAGCTCTCTGCTCTGGCCCGGGAGTGCAGTGGAAGATGGCTCAAGTCCTTGGGCCCTGCACCCGCATGGGAGATGGAGAGAGGCACCTGGCTCCTGGCTTTGGATCAGCGTGCTGCGCTAGCCACAGTGGCCATTGGGGGGTGAACCAATGGAAAAGGAAGACTTTTCTCTCTCTCTCTCTGTCCACTCTGCCTGTCAGAATGAAAGAATGAAAGAAAGATAGATTAAAAAAAGTAGAGAGAACAATCTCACAGAAGAAATGCCACACAAAGTAGAGGGACACCACGGACCTTCATGGACAGTGTGGACGGACACAACTCAGGACCCCAGCAGCTGAGAGCCTCAGCATCAGCTTTGGAGAGTGAGGTGAGACCAGACTGCAGCAGCCCAAGCCACTGGTCAAAAAGCTGCGGGAAGGGCCTAATGTGAGTCCAGCTTGGAGCTCAAGCTAAGAGCTCAAGCTAAAGGGAGAAAAATGAGGCACATCTCTCTCTCCCTGAACACCTGGCACTGACATTCTGTAACTAGCCAAGAGAGGGTGAGTGCCAATTTAGACATACGTAACAGCTGTACCAGCTGTGTCCATGCACGCAGCAACTAGTCAAGAGGAGACGCCTGAGTCTGGCTGGGAGTACTGAAAGGGTGCTGGGTGCTCATGAGTGTGGGAGCCTTATGTGTTGGGACTATGAAAACACTGTGGCTACATGGGAGGGTACAGGGTGTGGCTGGGTCTTTGGGCAGTCACTGTGGGTGGCTCCACACAACTGGGGCTCCCTGATTCCCTGGTGAGAGCCATTACTGTGGGATCCATGATCACACCAAGGACTGCACGGATCCATTGTGTAGTTCTTATGGAAGCACAGATGAACACTGTACCCACCGAGGCCAGTGCAAAGGCATTAATCTCCTTTGAAGAGAGGAAGTGAACATGAGACTCTCAAACTGGAGCACTGAACAGAGCTCCCTGACCGCACTCAGCATAAACCTCTGGGAACTCACTGAAAAAGTAGACATTCCACTAAGCCACAGAGGCATAGTCCAAAGATAAAAGCCATCACTGGGGAAAAAAACAAGTATCTAAACAAATGCCTAATAATAAATACAGCAATTAAAGAAATAAGGAAGACAAGATGATGCCCTCAAAAGAACACAACACTTCAACACCAGAATGTGAAGATAAAGAAATTGAAGAAATGCCATATACAGAATTCAAAAAATTGATCATAGGATTACTCAGAAGTAATCAGAAACAAATCCACAAACCAAAGAAATCCATACATGGCATGAATGAAAATTTTCCCATGAAACTGAGATTTTAAAGAGAAACCAAAATGAAATATTGGAAATGAAGAATTATGGCCAGTGCCGTGGCTCACTAGGCTAATCCTCCGCCTTGCGGCGCCAGCACACAGGGTTCTAGTCCTGGTCGGGGCACCGGATTCTTTCCTGGTTGCCCCTCTTCCAGGCCAGCTCTCTGCTATGGGAGTGCAGTGGAGAATGGCCCAAGTCCTTGGGCCCTGCACCCCATGGGAGACCAGGATAAGTACCTGGCTCCTGCCATCAGATCAGCGTGGTGTGCTGGCCACAGCGCACCGGCCGCGGCGGCCATTGGAGGGTGAACCAACGGCAAAGGAAGACCTTTCTCTCTGTCTCTCTCACTGTCCACTTTGCCTGTCAAAAAAAAAAAAAAAAAAAAGGAAATGAAGAATTAAAAAAATGTAGTGGAAAGCTTTAACAACAGACTCAATGAAGCAGAACAAAGAATATCCAATTTAGAAGAAAACTCTCTGGAAATGTTACAGTCAGACCAAAAAAAAAAAAAAAAAGAAATTAGAAACTAAAAAAGTGTTGGAAATTTATGGGGTACTATCAAACATACAGGTCTTAGGAGTTCCTGAAGGTGTGGAAAGAGAAAATGGATTAGACAGCCTTTTTAGTGAAATAATTACAGAAAACTTCCCTAATTTGAAGAAAGAAAGGGACATCCAAGTACAGGAAGCACACAGAACTCCTAATAGACATAACCAAAAAAGATCTTCATCATGACACATTGTAATCAAACTCTACACAGTAAAACATAAAGAAGAGATTCTAAAGTATGCATGAGAGAAATGCCAGATTACTTTCAGAGGATCTCCAATTAGACTCACAGCTGACTTCTTATCAGAAACCCTACAGGCTAAGAGAAGGGCAAGATATATTCCAACTCTAAAGACAAAAAGACTGTCAATCCATATAATTGTACCCTGCAAAGCTCTCATTTAGGAACAAAGGTGAAAAAAAAGACCTTCCATAACAAACAGAAATTTAAATAATTTGTCACCACTCATCCAGCCTTACAAAAGATGCTTAAGGATGTACTACACACAGAAACACAGAAACATGTTCATCACTAGTCTCAACCAAGTCTCAGCAAATTTAAAAAAAAAAAAAAATCATATCATGCATCTTCTCTGACCACAATGGAATGAAGCTGGAAATCAACAACTCAAGAATCTCTAGAACATATGCAAATACATGGAGACTGAACAACATGCTCTTGAATGGACAGGGGATCACTGAAGAAATCAAAACATTTCTGGAAACGAATGAAGATGACAATACAACAACTGAAAGGGAGAGAATCCTCCCAAACTCCTTTTATGAAACCAGCATCACCTTGAATCCTAAACCTGAAAAAGATAAAACAGAAAGAGAACTACAGATCATTATCTCTGATGAACACAGATGTAGAAAGCCCCAACAAAATACTAGCCAAAGGAACCCAACAACACATCAGAAAGATCATTCACCCGAACCAAGTGAAATTTATCCCTGGTATGTGGGTAGAATTAAACATTTGCAAATCAATGAGATACATCGCATTAACTGAAGAACAAAAAGCATATGGTTATCTCAACAGATGCAAAGAAAGCATTTGATAAAATACAACACCCTTTTACAATGAAAACTTTAATTGGGAATAGAAGGAACATTCCTCAACAAATCCAGGCAATTTATGACAAACCCATAGCCAGTATCCTATTGAATGAGGGAAAGTTGGAGTATTCCCACGGAGATCTGGATCCAGACAAGGATGCCCACTCTCATCATTGTTATTCAATATAGTCCTGGAATTTTAGCCAGAGCAATTAGGCAAGAAAAAGAAATCAAAGGGATACAAATTGGGAAGGAGGAAGTCAAACTATCTCTATTTGCATATGACATGATTCTATATGTAGGTGATCCAAAAAATTCCATTAAGAGACTATTAGAACTCATAGAAGAGTTTGGTAAAGTAGCAGAATATAAAATCAACACACAAAAATCAATAGCCTTTGCATACACAGACAACGCCACAGCTGAGAAAGAATTCTAAGATCAATCCCATTCACAATAGCTACAAAAAAAAAAAATACTCTGGAATAAATTTAACTAAAAATGTTAAAGATATCTACGATGAGAGTTACAAAACATTAAAGAAATAGGATACAAAAAAAAAAAAAAAGGAAAAATCTTCCATGTTCATTTACTAGAATAATCAATAACATCAAAATGCCCATACTACTGAAAGCAATTTACAGATTCAATGAAATATCAATTAAAATATCAAGGGCATTTTCCTTAGATATAGAAAAAAATGATGCTGAAGTTCATATGGAAACATAGGAGGCCCCACATAGCTAAAGCAATATCATATAACAAAAACAATGCCAGAGGCATCACAATACCAGATTTCAAGATATATATACTGAAGGGCAGTAATAATCAAAACAGCCTGATAAAATAGATGGATAGACCAAAGGAACCAAATAAATGCCAGAAATCAACCCATGCATCTACAACCAATTTATCTTTGACAAAGGAGCTAAAATCAATCCTTGGAGCAAGGACAGTCTCTTCAACCTAATGGTGCTGAGAAAGCTGGATCTCCACATACAGAAACAGAAGACCCCTACCTTATATCTGACATAAAAATCCACTCAAAATGGATTAAAGACCTACATCATGACTGATACTATCAAATTATTAGAGAACTTTGGGGAAGCCCTGCAAGATACTGTCACAGGCAAACAGATCTTGTGAAAAATTCCAGAGGCACAGTCAATCAAAGCCAAAATAGACAAATGGGATTACATCAAATTGAAAAGCTTCTCACTGCAAAAGTAACACTCAGCAAGGTGAAGAGGCAGTGTGGGAGATATGATTTGCAAGAAATGCAATTGATAAAGGATTAATAACCAAAATATATAAAGAGATCAAGAAACTCAACAACAACAAAACAAACAACCCAGTTAAGAAATGGGCAAAGGACTTAAACGTTTAAAGGCATTTTTCAAAAGAGGAAATCCAAATGGCCAATATACACATAAAAAAGGCTCAAGATTATTAGCCACCAGGGAAATGCAAATCAAAACTGCAATGAGGTTTCATATAGAAATCAACAAACAAATGCTGGCAAGAGTGTGGGGAAAATGGTGCCCTAATCCTCTGTTGGTGAGAATGTAACTAGTATAACCACTGTGGTAGACAGTATGGAGATACCTCAAAAATCTGAATACAGACCTACCATATGACCCAGCCATCCCACTCCTGGGAATTCACCCAAGGGAAATGATAACAGCATATGAAAGAGTTATCTGTATGCCCATGTTTACTGCAGCTGAATAATGTCCATTAATGTCCATTAATTGAAGACTAAAGAAATTATGATATTATGCACACCATGGAATACTAACCAGAGGTAAAAAAAAAAAAAAAATCCTGTCTTTCATAGCAAGATGGTCACAACTGGAAACCATTATACTTAGTGAAATAAGCCAGTCCAAAAAGACAAATACCATATGTTCTCCCTGATCTTTGGTAACTAATAGAGTTCCTAAAGTTCCTGATCTATAGAAGTGAAATTGACACTTTGAGATGCAATGACTTTGAACAGCCTTTGTCTTCACTGTTGAGGAACAACTTTTTTTTTTTCTTTCATACTATTTGTTGATATAATTTGTTGATTAACTCTCGGTATTGAGTTAATCATATGTGTATAAAGTTAACTGAAAATAGATCTTAGTAAAAAATAAGAATGGGAATAGGAGAGTGAGCAGGAAAAGGGGTAGTAGTGTGGGAGTGGTGAAAAGAATCACTATGTTCCTAAAGTTGTACTTATGAAATGCATGAATTTGTATTCCTTAAATAAAAGGTGTCTGGGGAAAAATGTATTTCATAATAAAGCATCTAATAAAAACACATATACTTTAGCCTTGCTGCATCTACCAAGAGAATGAAAACTTTATCAGCAATCACACTGTCCATATTCCAGAATAGGAACAGCACAGTTTTTTGTTGTTGTTGTTGTTTTTGACAGGCAGAGTTAGACAGTGAGAAAGAGACGAGAGAAAGGTCTTCCTTCCGTTGGTTCACCTCCCAAATGGCTGCTACGCCCAGTGCGCTGCACTGATCTGAAGCCAGGAGCCAGGTGCTTCCTCCTGATTTCCCATGTGGGTGCAGGGCCCAAGGACTTGGGCCATCCTCCACTGCACTCCCGGGCCACAGCAGAGAGCTGGACTGGAAGAGGAGCAACCGGAACAGAACTGGTGCCCCCACCAGGACAAGAACCTGGGGTGCCGGCGCCGCAGGCAGAGGATTAGCCAAGTGAGCCGCAGCGCCGGCCAAGTAGCACAGTTATTGTGAAGGGTCTCAGAGAAACTTTCTGGAGGAACTTCAATGACAACAATGTAGAATTCAGCCTCCTCGGGAAAAAAAAAAGTCATCACTCCAAGTTCACAAATGGTGTGGAATAAAAAGGAATTGGCAACAATTTGCACTATCTGTAATGATGTACAGACTATGATGAAGGCGGTTACACTAGGCTTCCATTACAAGATGAAGTCTGTGTGTGTGTTCACTTCCCCATCAACGTTGCTATTCAGGAGAATGGGTCTCTTGTTGAAATCTGAAATTTCTAGGGTGAAAAGTTATGTCCGAAGGATTTGCATGAAACCAGGTATTGCTTGTTTAGAATCTCAAGCCCAGCCGGCAGCGCGGCTCACAAGGCTAATCCTCCACCTGCGGTGCCGGTACCCAGGGTTCTAGTCCCGGTTGGGGCACTGGGTTCTAGTCCCGGTTGGTACTCTTCCAGTCTAGCTCTCTGCTGTGGCCTGGGAAGGGTCCCTGCATCCGCATGGGAGACCAGGAGGAAGCACCTGGCTCCTGGCTTTGGATCAGTGCGGTGCACTGGCCGTAGCAGCCATTTGGGGGGTGAACCAACAGAAGGAAGACTCTTCTCTCTAACTCTGCCTGTCAAAAAAAAAAAAAAAAAAATCTCAAGCCCACAAACATGACTTAGTCTTTGAAGGAAATGACAGTGAACTTGTTTCAAATTCAAATAAGAAAACTTTCTGGATGGTATCAGGCAATAAGAGTTTAAAAAAAGATAACAGAAAACTTTTGGATGGTATCTTTGTCTCTGAACAAGAAAAAGTTCAGAAGGTTGATGAAGAAGATCTAAAAGTCGTCTGGCTACAGAAACAAGAACCCAGATTATAATTTGTGGTATTTTAATAATGCAATGAAAGATCTATTGATTTAAAAAAATGCTTTACCAAAAAGTTCAATTCATAACACACACATACACACACACATATATAAAATGTATATAAACACATACACACACAGACTAAAAATAAAAAGTCTTCTTCCCCTTTTCCAGGGATAATTTAACACTGGGGTATACTTTCCACAAAATTCTGTCTCTATGGAGTATTGTTTTACAGTTTGTTTTCAATACAGTTTATTTTAAAAATTACCAGAAAAACATCTGCGAGATCTGACTCTGTCTCTTAATCCATTCCCAAGAGATCATGTGACAAATTCGCCTGTAAATTCATGACCACAACTTTCAAAAGCATGCTTCTGGTGCTATTCAGCATTTTCATTCCTGACTACCAGCTTGGTAGTTCACCCTCTTCCTCTCCTTGATGACTTACGGTGCTTTTTCTTTAGATTTAAAATACCTCTTTCCCCTTCCATCTTAACTAATGATCTTCCATTCTAGTTCACTGAGCAAAGAGAAGGAATCAAGAGAGGACCTACACAGATTTCTCATCACCCCATCTATCAACCTCCTATACCTGTATCAACATACCATCATCCCATCTAAAGTGAACCTCTCCATATGTGTTCCTGATCTCTACTCAAATATGCTGCTTTGGCAATTCTCCTTGCTCTTCTGCATCATCAAAAATTTCCCTCTTAATTATGCTAAGTGAAATAAACTAAGCAAAGAAAAATACTGAATGACCTCATTTACATGTGCAATAAAAAGAAGTGGAACTCAGAGCTGGCAGTGTGGTATAGCAGGTTTAAGCTTCCACCTGCAATGCCAGTATCCCATATGGGTGATGGTTTGAGACCAGCTTGCTCCACTTCTGATCCAGCACCCTGCTAATGTGCCTGGGTAAGGCAGCAGCAGATGATGCAAGCACTTGGGTCCCTGTACCTACAAGCAGGGGAAGAAGGGCTGGCCTCTGGTTTTGGCATGGCCCAGCCCCAGCTGTTGCAGCCATCTGGGGAGTGAACCAGGCAGGTGGAAGATCTGTCTCAGTGTGTGTGCCTCTCCTCCTCTCTCTTTAACTCTGCCTTTCAAATAAAAAACAACTAAGGTTGGCGCCGCGGCTCAGTAGGCTAATCCTCTGCCTGCGGCGCCGGCACACCGGGTTTTAGTCCTAGTTGGGGCGCGGGATTCTGTCCTGGTTGCCCCTCTTCCAGGCCAGCTCTCTGCTGTGGCCAGGGACTGCAGTGGAGGATGGCCCAAGTGCTTGGGCCCTGCACCCCATGGGAGACCAGGAGAAGCACCTGGCTCTAGGGCTTCGGATCAGCATGGTGAGCCAGCCGCAGCAGCCATTGAGGGGTGAACCAACAGAAAAGGAAGACCTTTCTCTCTGTCCACTCTGTTAAAAAAAAAAAAAAAAAAAAAAGCTAAATATATAAATAATTCTTTAGGAAAAAAAAGTGGCACTCACAGAAGCAGAGAACAGAATGGTAGTTGCCCGGGATTAGGGAGTAGAAAGGAGGGAAGTGAATAGATGTTAGTCAAAGGGAACAAGGTTTCAATTAGAAGAAATGAGTAAAATTTTGGAGATCTATTGTACAGTACAGCGACTACAGTTAATAAGTAATTTATTGTACATTTAAAATCTACTAAGAGATTAGGTATAAAATGTCCCCACCACAAAAAAAAAAATATGGTGAGGTGACAGATATTAGTACAATATACTTGTACCACAATGTCAACATATCAAAATAGTATTTTTGTATACCATAAAGCACACAATTCTTAAAATTTATTCATTTCAGAGACAGGAATAGAGAGAAATCTTTATCCACTGGCTCAGTCCCCAAATGCCTACCACAGCTGGGACTGGCCAGACCACGCTGGTAGTCAGGAACCTAATCATCTCCCAGATGGGAAGGAGGGACCCAATCATCTGAGCTACTACTGTCTCCCAGGGTGGACATCAGCAGGGAGCTGAAATTCAGAGTGGAGCTGGGACTCAAAACAAGGCACTTGACATGGGATGCAGGGATCTCAGGACGCATCTTACCACTATACCAAATGGTGCTCACCCCAATATATACAATTTTGTCAATTACACTTTCATTCAGTGGGCTGAGAGGAGACAAAAATGAAATGTGTATTATATTACCTGAGTGAATGAGTCAACTGAGGATACAGCAGCATTGCCTACTGGAGTCTGCTGAGCCAAACTGTCCAACAGTTCCACTGAAATTCCAATCTGAGCAACAGACGGAGTCCGGACAATATTCATGGTTCCAAAGGGGTGCTGGCTTCCTTCTCCTGAAAGAAATTAGTCCATGCCATATTTTAACTTGCATTCTTATAAATTCCTTTCTAAATATGTGAAGAATTTCTGATCTACACACTCACACATACACTAAGAAGTTTTAGTATGTGCAACTTTTCAGATAAATGCAAAAGTTCTCAGCATGTTAAAAAAAGAACTAGGTTTTACTTTCTTAAAATTTATTAAAAATGACCTACAGCTAGCTACAGTCAGCAACAGAATGAGAATTACATAAGACTCTACAGCTAACTCTGAAGGATGCTTTAAGATCTTCAGAATTAGCTTTAACATTCTGATTACTAAAGGAAGATCATTAAATTCCCATGATTACCGTAAGTAACATGGCATATTTTACTGTCAATGAGCTTTCAACACCTGATAATCCATTATCAAACAGGCAACAAAGAAATCTGAGATTGGGGATGGGTATAGACTAGTGGTTAATACGCATATGCCCAATATCAGAACATATAGGCTCAATACCCACTTCTAGCTCCTAACTTCAACTTCCTGTTAATTCAGACCTTGGGAGGAAGTAATAATGGCTCAACTAATTGTGTTCCTGCCACCCACTTGGAAGACCTGGACTGTGTTCCTGGCATTTAGCTTCAGCCCACAGATCTCCCTTTGCAAGCCTTTGTGGAGCAGACTAGTTGACAGAGGAGCTCTTTCTCTACCTTTCAAATTAAAAAATAATAAAAATTTTAAAAATAAGTTCACAGCATATTCATGAAAAAATTTAATAACTTTTACCTTTTATACAAAAGTATATTAAGCACAGACCTAGGCTACCACTAAATTATACATGGGAAATTATACATGGGAAATACAGGTCAGTTTTACTAATTCACAGAGACATAATAAGACTGATGATGGAAAAAAATTATGATGAATAGATTTTTGTGTTATCTGTTCTGATAATAAAATATTTAATCAAATACCAATAAACAAAACTCTGGGACAATACAGATTTCTACTAACAACATTCACTGCAAGTATCAAAACATTTTTAAAATTTTGAAGTATATTAACAAAAACAAATGTTTTTGCTATGCCTTAAAAATATACATATAGGGGCCAGCAGTGTGGCATAACGGGTAAAGCTGTCACCTGCAGTGCCAGCATCCCATATGGGTGCCAGTTCAAGTCCCAGCTGCTCCACTTCCAATCCAGCTCTCTGCTACGGCCTGGGAAAGCAGTAGAAGATGGCCCAAGTCCTTGGGCCCCTGCACACGCATGGGAGACCTGGAAGAAGCTCCTGGCTTCTGGCTTCGGACTGGCGTGGCTCCAGCCATCATGGCCAACTGGGGAGTGAACCAGTGGATGGAAGACCTCTATCTCTGCCTCTCCTTCTCTCTCTGTGTAACTCTTTCAAATAAATAAATCCTTAAAAAAAATACACAGATAGGGACAACACTTAGGGTCTGGTGGCCCTACTTCCCATCCAGCTTCAGATTAATGCATCTTAGAAGTCAGCAGCGGATGGCAGCCCAAGTGCTTGGGCCTCTGCCACCGACGTGGGAAAGCAGGTTGGAGTTCCTGGCTCAGCCCTGGCTGTAGCAGCCATTCGTGGAGTGAAACAGAAGGAAGGTCTCTCTCCCTTTCTATCTGACACTCTTTCATATAAGTAAATGAATCTAAAAAAGCTTTTTTTAAACAAACTTATACATATCCCTTATTAAACAATTTAGCTTTCAATATTTTAAAATTATTTTAATCTCCACATTTTTCCACTTTCCTTCTGATACTCCTAATTTAATATTTTGTATGATTTCAATCATTTTAAATATAGACACTCATTTATATACAGTCTCTTTAGGAAAACATTCCACAATTATTTGGGAACAATATGTATTCTATAACTACTGAGTGAAATGTTCTGTATACATCTGCTAGATCTAGTTGCTTAAGTACTGTTCAAACCTGCTATTTCCTTGATGATATTGTATCTAGTCAGTCTATCCATTTATTGAAAATAGAGAATTGGAACTCTGCATTTCTCCCCACCAATTCTGTCAGTTCGTGTGTCACATATTTTAAGGTTCTGCTGTTAGGCACAAAAATGTGTGTAAGTTATCTTTCTTGACAGATTGATCTTTTGATCATCATATAATGCCCATCTTGGACTCTTAATTTTTGCCTTTAGTCTATTTTGGTTGGCTTTAATATAGCCACTGTTAAGACTAGCCACTCCATTTCTCTCTTGATTACTTTCATACACACAAAATATATATATATATATACACATATATATACACATATATAAATACATATCTGTGAATCTTGTAAGAGCATATAGTTGGATCATATTTTTAATATATCCTGTCAATCAATGCACTGTAAATGGAGTTTAATTTTTCTGTTAAATAGACATTTGCTAGTAAACCATTTAAATGCCTTGTCATTTCTTTTCATTATTTATTCATTAAAAGATTTATTTATTTATTTGAAAGTCAGAGTTACACAGAGAGAGGAGAGGCAGAGAGAGAGAGAGGAGAGGAGAGGAGAGGAGAGAAAGAGGTCTTCCATCCGCTGGTTCACTCCCCAATAGGCCACAACGGTCAGAGCTGTGCCAATCCAAAGCCAGGAGCTTCTTCCGAGTTTCTCAAGCGTGTGCAGAAGCCCAAGGACTTGGGCCATCTTCCATTGCTTTCCCAGGCCATAGCAGAGAGCTGGATCCAAAGCAGAGCAGCCAGGACTCAAACCGGCGCCCAAATGGGATGCCGGCACTGCAGGTGGGGGGCTTTACCCAATATGCCATAGCACTGGCCCCTCATTATTTATTATTTTGCTAGTATTGCACTGAGAATAACATTTAACAATTTATACAAGTCCAGTTTGAACCAATACCTAATTTCAATGGTATACAAAAACTCTGTTCTTACATAATTTCTCCCTGTTAGTCACAAATTTCATCTTTACACACTGTACCCATCCATATAGATTTAAAATGTCTTATTAAACTTTTAGGATGGAATAAAAGAAGCTACAAACAAAATGTATATTAAAATATTAACATTTATATTTACTAATATATTTATCACTGTGGTATTATTTCTTCATATGATTTTAATTACTCTCTTTTATTCTCTCATTTCAATCTGAAGGACTCCCTTTAGCATTTCCTACAGGGCAGATCTGCCAGTTTTTGTCTATCTGGGAGTGTTTTAATTTCTGAAAAATAGTTTTATTGGATATGGAAGTCTTGGTTCAGAGGTTTTTTTTTTTTTTCAGAACTTTGAATATACTTAGATTTCTAGGCTCTATAATCTCTGAGGACAAAATAACTACAAAATTATCCTTTTATGCCATGTGTTACTTCTCTTGATGCTTTTAAGATTCTCTCTTTAGTGATCTGATTATATCCTGATGTGAAGTTTATCCTACTTGGAATATGTAGAACTTCTTAAATATGCAGATTAATGAGTTTTTTACATTAAATTTGGGGAGTTTCTAGGCATTGGTTTTTTAAATGTCTTATACTTGTTTGGGCTGCTGTAATAAAATACCAAAAAATGGGTGGTTTATTAACACTAGAAATTTATTTCTCAGTTTGGAGGCTTTGAAGTCCAAGATCATGACACTGGCAGATTTGGTGTCTGATGAAGATTTATGTTCTGGTTCACAGACAGCACCCTCTTGCTGTATCCAAGAGCAAGGGATATCATGCTTTTATGAAAAGGCACTAATCTCATTTACAAGTGCTCTTCCCCATGACTAGTCATTAAAGCTGCATCTACTAACATAAAAATTTTAGGGAGGTACAAATATTCAAGCCACAGAGAATATTCTTTACCCCTCTTCTCTTGGTCCTCTCTATGACTTTATACTGTGTATGCTGTATCTGTGTATGATGTACGCTGTGTATGATGGTGTCTCTCAGGTCTCTGTGTTCTGTTCATTTTTCTTCATTCTTTTTTCCTCCCAAATGATATTTCAATTAAGTTATATTCGAGTTCACTAGTTATTCTGCCTCATTGGATCTGACAGTTAAACCCACTAGTTAACAACCTTTCATTTCAGTTACTACATTTTCCATATCCAGAGGTTTTCTTCTATTTAATAACTTCTATATTGATATTCTCTATTTGACTATATATCATTCTTTTGGTTTCCTTTAGCTCTTTGAGCATATTTAAAAGTTTACTTAACATTTTTGTTTAGTAAGTCTAATGTTTGTGGCTCCTTGGGGATAGTTTAAATACTTCTGCGTATGGGCCTTACTTGGTTTCTCTCTGTCTCGTTTTTTATAGAAAACTGGAGATTTTGAATTTTATAATGTGGAAACTATAGAAATCAAAAGGTTCCTGCTTCTCAGTTTTTGTTAATGGCCTTTTTGTAGTTGTTTCCTTAATGACTTTTCTGAATTAATTCTGTAAAATTCGTTCTTTGCTATGTGGGCCACTGAAAACTCTGTTCTATGAGTTTAGCGATCAGTTAGTAATTGAAGAAAGCACCACATCAGCAACCAGAAGTCTCCCAGACTTTGCAGATGGGCTTTCTGGGTTGGGACATGTCTTCAACACTCAGCCATCATAGCTTTCCCTCCTTCCTGTATAGAGCATTAAAGTTAAACACAGGGGAGTGCTTAGGACATTCCTAGGCCTCTCCTTAATAAGCATGTGCAGATCTCTGGTGCATATGCTTTTCCAGAATCCCAGAAATAGGTCAGAAAACTCAAAGCCCTTATTCCTCAAAGTATGTCACCTCCAGACTTCCCTTGCAAGTTCTCTAGTTAGTCTATTGTTTTCTCCCCAACAGTTGTCCTTTGCCTCAATCAACAGTGATTAGTAGTATCAGGGTACTTCAAAAAGTTTATGGAAAAATGAAACTAATTTAGGTACCAAATTTTTTTTAAATCCATGCATACTTTTTTATTAAATGCATTTTCCCAGAACTTTCAAAAGATTCCTTATGTGCATGGATTTAAAAAATGTTTTGCACCAAAATAAAAATATTTTTAATTCCACTTTCCAGAATCTTTTTGATGTACCTTAGTATGTTTCTAAGTAATTTCTGAAAATACCCCCAAGGAAGTCACTTCAACATTGAGAGTTCCTAAGATAAAGGCAATCTTTTTACTAGTCTTCTGGGTAGTCACAAGATAGTTAATTACAATTCTTTGTGAATGAGGTACCCTGCACAAGTACCAACAATGGAGACAGTTAATTTCCAGATTACCACTGAACTCAGGAGCAGGGGGATAGAACCAAGGTAAGTTAAAATCCCACAAAGAGGGGTCGGCACTCTTTGTAATGTAGGTTAGGCCTCTGCCTTCAAGTACTGCATTCCATATGGATGAAGGTTCAAGTCCCGGCTGCTCCACTTCAATCCAGCCCCCTGCTAATGCACCTGGGAAAGCAGCAGAAGATGGCCAAAATGCTTGGGCCCCTGCGCCCACATGGGAGACCTGGATGAAGCTACTGGCTCCTGGCTTTGGCCTGCTCAGCCCCAGCTGTTGTGGCCATTTGGGGAGTGAACCAACAGATAGAAGATCTCTCTCTCCTTTTCTATTTCTGCCTTTCAAACAAACAAATAAATCTTTAAAAATGAATAAACAGAATACCACAAAGCTCACAGTTCTGTGATTTTTCTTCCTTAAACTTCTGCTCTGGCTATCACAAGTGTTTAGTTGGTTGACAGTTTTGACAGTTGATTTTGATAGGTTTTAAACATTTTGTTATTACTTTTATAAAGGGATACATTTTTAATTATTTATTCCACTATTCTATTTTCAACCTCGAATTTGCTAGTCCAGAAAATGCACTGCTATTTGCCTGACTGGGTCCAGTGATCTCAATTCATGGAAGAGTTTCAATTGTCTTCATTCTACTACCAAAGAAGTGATCTGCACATGTAGAAAGCCTTGTCATCACTGACTTGCATTTTTGTCATACACAGCTCTTAGCAGATGAGTTGAACCACTAACTAAAATTGGCTAAGGCCAATCCTAAGACATGGAATGAAGAAAACATTATGGGGCCAGAGCCATGGCGCACTAGGTTAATCCTCTGCCTGCAGCGCCGGCATCCCATATGGGCTCTGGTTCTAGTCCCGGTTGCTCCTCTTCTGTCCAGCTCTCTGCTATGGCCTGGGAAAGTAGTGGAGGATGGCCCAGGTGCTTGTGCCCCTGCAACCATGGGAGACCAGGAGAAGGCTCCTGGTTCCTGGCTTCGGAACCAACAGAGGGAAGACCTTTCTCTCTCTCTCATTGTCTGTAACTCTGTCAAATAAATAAATAAAATCTTTAAAAAAAAAAAAAGAAAATATTACGACATTTTCTTCATTTAAAAGTTCTCTGCTGGGGCCGGTGCTGTGGTGTAACAGGTAAAACCATTGCCTTCAGTGCTGGCATCCCATATGGGCGCTGGTTCAAGTCCCAGCTGCTCCACTTCCAATCCAGCTCTCTGCTATGGCCTAGGAAAGCAGTAGAAGATGACCCAAGTCCTTGGGCCCCTGCACCCACATGGGAGACCCAGAAGAAGCTCCTGGCTCCTGGCTTCAGATCAGCGCAGCTCCGGCCGTTGCGGCTAATTGGGGAGTGAACCAGCGGATGAAAGATTTCTCCCTCCCTCCCTCCCTCTCTCCTTCTCTGTGTAACTCTTTCAAGTAATTAAATTAAAAAAAAAAAAAAAATGTTCTCTGTTATCACAACAACCTAAGGGGAAAATTTAAAAAGACTCAAGGTCTTCAGCAACCTTTAATCTACATATTCAAATATATCCATTATATAACTAAATCATTCCCCTAGTCTTCTCAAATTGACCTGACAGTTTTTTATGCCATCCTAATACAAAGGTTATTTCTTATAAACTACAAAATAAAACAGGAAGAAATATTAGATTTACAATAAATATTTAATTTTGGATATGTAAAAAAGGAAAACACGATCAGTTTCATTTAGTGTCATCAAAACAAAAACAGTAGAATAAGTAAACATCTGACATGGTCTTAAAAATACATTAGATCAAGTTCTCAACAACATTCTACTGGCATATACAGTAAAAGATTTTTAAAGACTGTTTCTCAAAGTACCTCTCCTACTTGTAAATCAGCATAACTCAGAGAAAGAAAACCTACCTGAAGAGGCTAGTTCTGGATTTTTAGTACCCAAGAAAAAGCTGTCCTTACCATTTGTTATCTGATTTTAATGGAACCGTAGGTAGGTAGGTAGGTAGGTAGGGAACCTGAGACATAGACAGACAGTTGACACAGAATGTTCAGACTAAAGATAGTAGAAAATAAATTTTAAAAAATTATTTGGATGGATAGGGAGAGTGAGCATATGTACTCTTATCTGCTGGTTTACTTCCCAGATGCCTGTAACAGTCAGGATTGTGTCAGGCCTATACTGGGAGATGGGAAGTCAATTCAGGTCCCCCACATGGCTGGGATCCAACTACTTGAGCCACACCTGCTGCCTTCTAGTGTGTGAACTGGCAAGAAGCTAGAATTTGGAATGTACTTAGGTCTTGAACCCAGGCATTCTGACACGAGATGTAGTTATCCTAACTGGTGTTTTAACAACTACACCAAACATCTGCCCTGAAAACAACTTATTAGACTTTTTTAAAAGCATCTAACTACAGCAAACACAGTCATTTCACATTTAACTGTTTTTAAATTATATGACTTTGCCAAAACAGGCTATGTCCTCTGAATACAACTGCTCATCAACAATCATCGATGAACATGGAACGTATCCAACTCATAAGCCTTTTACAATCACTAAAAGACTCTGGTCTATGGTTACTTCTCATGCTTTTCTGGTATATGCATTATCAAAATGCAATAGAAAGTTCAAAACCTTTAATGGGTCATAATTTACTGAAAGATGGTCATCATCTCCGATCCATAACTTGCAAAATATTCTTATGCTTAGATTAACAAACATTTAGAATTATCAATATTTCTATACTTAACTCCCTTTAATCATCTTTGTATACACACCCACTTTCAATATTTGTCCTTTTACAAACCATACTCAGTAAAATTTGGAACACAAATTTAAAAGATAAAGAATACCAGCAAACATCCTTTTATATGTCCAAAATGTCACAAAATACTGTGGGATAAATTCTTTTTTTTTTTTTTTTAAGATTTATTTATTTATTTGAAAGTTAGAGTTACACAGAGATAGGAGAGACAGAGAGAGAAAGAGAAAAAGGGAGGAGGGAGTCTTCCATCTGCTGGTTCACTCCCCAAATGGCTGCAATGGCTGGAGCTACACCGATCTGAAGCCAGGAGCCAGGAGCTCCTCCCAGGTCTCCCACATGGGTGCAGGGGCCCAAAGACTAGGGTCATCTTCCACTGTTTTCCAGGGCATAGAACAGAGCTGGATCGGAAGCGGAGCAGCCGAGACACGAACCGACGCCCATATGGGATGTTGGCACCACAGGCGGCAGCTTTACCTACAACACCAGAGCGCCAGCCCTAAATTCCTTCTCTTATATAAGTAGAATATCATATTTTCTTCCAGTTCTTGGAAATAATCAACAATTTAGTTGAGAAAATTCAGGTTATCATCATCTAAATATTCATAGTCTTGAGATTTTGCTTACATGATCAACTTCACCATCATCCCTATCTAGAATATATGTACCTCTTTGTATTGCTTGATTTGCCCAAAAATTATAAAACATCCTCCTATATCAATTATTTTCTTTGCCATTATAAACATGAAAAATATGAATTCCACATTGTGTTTAGCAGTAATTAAAAAAAGACCACTAAGATGGTACTCCAGTCTCCCTTTATTTTTCTTGAATGATGGCATAATCCTTTGAGTAATGTAATACGAAAATTATAGGTAAAGGACAGAGGTCCACAGGCCGAATGTGGCCCACACCAATTTGTGTATGACCTAGAATTGAAGAATCATTTTAAAGAGTTGTTCAGAAGGAGAATAACATACCACTGAGACATTTGTGGCCTATTAAAATATTTACTATCTGACTCTTCACAAAAAAGTCTGACATCCTCTGCTCTATGGTAATTTCACCATTATTATTATTTGTGCCCTTTTTATTTTTAGCACAGTTAAGTATAACTGATAATGCTGAAATAATTTCCTGGATAAAATATCAAAATGTTTCAACAGACAGGAAAAATAAGATCATTAATATCCCCAGATATATCTTAGAATTATAAAATGGTGGGGCCGGTGCTGTGGCCTAGCAGGTAAAGGCACCATCCACAGTGCCGGCATCCCATATGGGCACCGATTTGTGTCCCGGCTGCTCTACTTCCAATCCAGCTCTCTGCCATGGCCTGGGAAAGCAGTAGAAGACGGCCCACGTCCTTGGGCCCTGTACCCATGTGGGAAACCTGGAAGAAGATCTAGGATCCTGGCTTTGGATCGGCCCAGCTCCAGCCATTGCAGCCATTTGGGGAGTGAACCTGTGGATGGAAGACTTTCTCTCTCTGCCTCTGTCTCTCTGTAACTCTGCCTTTCAAATAATAAATCTTTATTTAAAAAATTATAAAATGGTTCAGTGGATTCATATGGTAATTATAGGATAAAATGAATTTTATTCTGTTAAAAATATAAGTACATGTTCTCTGTGTTCTTTGTAAGATTTCTAAAAAGAGCAAAACTCGTGAAATGTCAATCCTTTTAATAGATGTGCTCAAAATACAAAAAAAAAAAAAAAAAAATCAACTGGTTAAGATAGTGTAGGTATGTGAGGCAGCAAAGGGATAAAGACCAGAAAAAACACATGAAAGTAACTTATTATGCAGTGTCACTGGAATGATGACATATGCCAAAAAGATATATAAAAACAGATTAATTTTGCCTGCTTAAGAGCATGCTTAGTATTAAATATAAAAATCAAAGATAGATTTCTAAAACCCCTTTGTTCCATTTCTATATGAACCTAACAACCCCGAAATTACATTTTTCAATAATGCATATTCTCAAAGTAATGTAACTCATCAAAATTCATCAGCAATAAATATCTTAAACCAGATAAAAATAACATCTGGGGCCGGCGCTGTGGCATAGTAGGTAAAGCCACCGCCTGCAGTGCTGGCATCCCATATGGGCACCAGTTCAAGTTCCGGCTGCTCCACTTCTGATCCAGCTCTCTGCTAGGGCCTGGGAAAGCAGCAGAGCATGGCCCAAGTCCTTGGGCCCCTGCACCTGCATGGTAGAACCAGAAGAAACTCCTAGTTTCTGACTGGTGCAGCCCCAGCCACTGCAGCCAATTGGGGAGTGAGCCAGCGGATGGAAGATTTTTTTCTCTATTCCCTCTTTTCTCTCTGTACTTTCAAATAAATCTTTAAAAATTTTTAAAAAATATTTAACATCTGACATTGCAATGTCTGAACTGTACTGAAAGAAGTATCTTAAGTCCATGATTGTTCTCTGTACAGCACAAAGTAAAAGACAAAAACAGTCCTTACATGGGTCTCAAGAATCTTACACTCTAATGGAGGCAGTTAACAGTCACTTAACTGTTCTGAATTGGATTCATTATCCCAGTGATTTCTAATATTCCTTCCTGTCCTGATATTCTATGATTTCATAAAAACACAACTAGGATTTATTAAGCACCAACCATGTGCCAGGTACTATTAGGCATTTCACATATATTATGTCTAATGCTTAACAGAAACACTTTTAATGTGGGTATTATTATGACCTCCTTTTTTACCTGAATTTTCCTACAAGGTAGTGTATTTTGGTTAATATTATAGATCCAATAACATGTATGACTAATATTCAAAACAGATTTAGTTCCAAAGTTGATGCTCATTCCAATTCATTGTCCTACCTGTTTAACATGAAATTCTATAGCTGAATCCATAATTGATTTTCATTCATTTCTTATTTTATAATCGAGCCACTCAAGAAAGCAAGTCAAGAAATGTCAGAAAGTAGGGGATTCCCATTCTGGTTCACTAGCTCTACTTCATAACAACAGACTAACAGTAGTATCTTAAGCTTTTACTGTCCTTTCTACCCCTTGATTTTTTTTAATTTATTTTATAACAAAACTAGAATTAATTTAACAGCTTCTTCCTGGCCACAGTGGATGAAATGAAACCATAAATGGCACACAAAGTGAAAGCTAAAAGTGATAACACTAAAACATGGTAGACAGCCCAAAAAGAACAGTTATAACAAATTTTAAATGTTGGTTTATAAAAATGCTTATTTTAGCACCTAAAAGGAAATCTGTAGAAGTGAAATTGACACTTTGAAAAGCAATGACTTGAACAGCCCTTGTCTTGACTGTCAAGGAACAGATTTTTCCTTTTTTAATAGAGAATGGGACTGGGAACAGGAGAAGGAGGAGAGGATGAGGTGGGAGTGCGAGTATGATGGGAGGAATCACTATATTCCTAAAGTTGTACTTATGAAATTTGTACTCATTTAAAAAATGGTTTCTTTGGGGAAAAAATGCTCATTTTAACATTCTTTAAAAGTTCTTTTGTGCTAAGCCTTTATTCATGCAGGTTTTTTTAATAATGTTACTGTCATGAAAGACAAAAGCTAAGCAATTATGATAGTTCAAAAGTAAAAGTATAAAATTAAATGCAATGTATGATCTTGATTAGATCCTAGATGGAAAGAGAATTGTGATAAAGGGCATTACTAGGACAATTAGCAAAACTTTACTGTAGACTGTATATGTTAGACAAGAGTATTATATTTATGTTAAATGTGCTGAATTTGATCATTAAACTAGTTATGTAACAAAGACTATTATTGCACTAGGGTATACGAGTATATAGTAATATGTTTAGGGATAAAAGGGCATGACGTCTGTAACTTATTCTCAAAAATATCAGGGGTCTGAGTTGTGGCACAGATGGTTAAGCCATTATCTGTGACAACGACATCCCACATGAGTAGCAGTTCAAATTCCAGCTGCTCTACTTCCAACCCAGCTCCCTCCCTGTTAATGTACCTAGTGCTTGGGCCCCTCCACAACTCATATGGGAGCCCCCAGTGGAGCTCCAGGCTACTAGCTTCAGCACAGCCCAGTCCTGGCTGTTGTGTACATCTGGAGAGTGAACCAGCAGATGAAAGATATCTTTCTCTCTCCTCCTCTCACTCTGCCTTTCAAATAAATAAACCTTTAAAAGAAAATTTCTCCAGAAAACGATAAATAAAATGTAGCAAAAACTGATGAATATGAGAAAGAATGTATAGAATTCTTTATACTATTCTTCTAATTCTCCTCTCATTTAAATTTTTTAAATACAGTTCACTTAAATCCCTAAAATAATTTTTAATTTCACTCCATCTCATAGAACATTGGCTAAAAAAAATAAGGTTAAAAAAAAAAATCAGGTGCCCAAGTTGCTCTAAAGGCATTAGCCTTTTCTCCTAACAAGGATATTCAATAAAACTATCACATTACTCATTCACATAAACATATACTCCCTCCTTCTTATGCAATTTGAGCAACTACTACTTATTCTTCTATTGTACAATCATATAAGGAAAGTGCTATAGAAACATTAAGAAATATTTGTAAAGCTCAACATGTTTTTATTGTATCTGACCTAATGTCCTACTCCCCCACCTGCTCTTCCAATCTTGGCCTCTTCTGTTTCCCATTCTCCATATAATTCTCCACTGCAGATGTCACTGGAATTCTCCCTGCCTGAGGCATTGAGCCATTTCCTCTTTGTCTCTTGCAACACTTTACAAATAGTTAACCTACAGAGAAAAGGAAGGTTTTGTATGAAAGACTATGTGGATGTGGTTTAAACAAACTCTTCATAGTATATGAACTCTACAAATATTATTTTTATAAACTTTTAAATGCACATAAACATGCATAAATACACATAAATTTTTTAGTTATTTATATTTGGTAAGAGAAAATACTTTCCCCTTCCAAATTCAGAAACAAATTTTTAAACTTTAATTTAAAAGGTACTATACTCATGTTTCTGATATATCCTAAACCAAAACTTAAAGTAACTATTACCTGGCAATCTCATTATTCATAGTGTTACAGGTGTTTAACAGATACTTAAGTTATTATCACAGGAAATCAGTGTTCTGTCGACCCTCTAACTGAATCCTGAAAGGACAATCACAATTTTCTTTTTCATCTACAATTTAATGATATTCCTAAAGCTACATACCAATTTCAGAACTTATTTTTTTAAGGAAAAAGAAATCAAGAAACACCAAAGTTTTCACATAAACTTAGAAAAAATATTTAGGTACATGTGGAAAACAGATTCCTAATTCTAATTACAGGTATCACTTGCATTAATGATATGGACACATTAGAGAAGCAGTTACAGTTAGTAAAAGGACTTCACTGAAAAAAGCAAAGATGAAGTTCAACGGGAAAATGCTTAGGACAACCTGGACCTGATTATCAAATATTTCTCTGGGTCACACTGAGTTTAAACAAAAGTGAATAAATAATTCTTTTTGCCTCTGCTACTCAACTCTGAAGGAAATGGAAATTAGAAACCCTAGGGAAACACATTCAGAATATCCATGAGTAATAGAACTTTTGGCTTCCTATTATCTGGTACTCTCACATGCTATCAAGAGTTGTGATGTTAAACTTTCGTATGAAGATAAAAACAGATAAACACCCTAATTCAAAATAAAGCACCAAAAATGTGACTCTGCCCTAAAATTTTTGTCATTCTGATATCAGAATATGGGGTGCCAATTATGATATCACTAAGTGCTTACTAATAAATTCCCAATATTAATAAGCCTATGTGGGTTCCTGCCTAATATTCAGAGAATTCTGAATACAGGCATAAATGAACAAGGCAGCATGATAAGTTTTTAAGCTTTTTATTGAGAGAAATACATAGGAGTAGGCCGGCGCCACGGCTCACTAGGCTAATCCTCTGCCTTACAGCACCGGCACACAGGGTTCTAGTCCCGGTCGGGGCGCGGGATTCTGTCCTGGTTGCCCCTCTTCCAGGCCAGCTCTCTGCTGTGGCCAGGGAGTGCAGTGGAGGATGGCCCAAGTGCTTGGGCCCTGCACCCCATGGGAGACCAGGAGAAGCACCTGGCTCCTGCCTTCAGATAGGCGCAGTGCGCTGGCCGCAGTGCACCGGCCGCGGCAGCCATTGGAGGGTGAACCAACGGCAAAGGAAGACCTTTCTCTCTCTCTCTCTCACTGTCCACTCTGCCTGTAAAAAAAATAAAATAAAATGCTTTAAAAAAAAAAAAAAAGAAAGAAAGAAATACATAGGAGAGTGAAGGCCCTATCTAAGAAAGAAATCTGGATTCATACTGAGTACCAGGAGCCAGCCACATGGAGGAGCATGTAGACTAAGAAGCATGGAACAGGTGGCCCAAAGGCCATGCACCTTGGAGATGCAGGGCAGCAAGGGCCCACAATGGCAAAAGGTCAAGGGAAATAAAAAAGGGCTGGGCCCACCGTGTCCCAGGCCTTTAAACCACTTCCAAAGGAGAATAGTTAATTAGCTTGATTGGCCAGTGGGCACACAGGTGAGGTCAGGTAGGGCATAAGGTCACACAGGGGCATAGTGAAGGCATGGCCTTCCAGCTCACAAACCTAATCAATTTTATCCTATATGTCTGCCTACAACAATTCTATTCAAACTTTCATTAAGTGAACAAACAAGGAAACCTGGAGATCCTATAAAACTTATCAAATCTAGTTTCACAGCAAATCTATATTTGATGTGCATCTCATATTGTAGAAATCACTTAAAAACTAACGCAAAGGTACATGAGTCTACTTAAAAAATGTTCATGAACAATGAAATTAAAAGATAGTTTATTCTGGTGCAAAAATATTTTGAAATCCAACCAAATAACAGGTCTTCAAAATGTTCGTGAATTTCTCAACTCTGAAGTGCTAGTTAGCAAGTTTTGCCCAATATGATCAAACCTAAACCCCTAGGATCGAAACAGCACCTCAAAGATTAAAAAAGATCAACTCATTACATATCCACCTATTCTTTTCATGATATATCCAACTTTTAAATACTAAGTCTATTCTTTTATATATATAAATTAAGAAATTTGGGGCCAGTGCTTAACAGTAGGTTAAGTCTCTGCCTGCAATGCCAGCATCCCATATGGGCGCTGGCTTTAGTCCTGGCTGCTCCACTTCTGATCCAGCTCCCAGCTGCTAATGGCCTGGGAAAGCCGCAGAAGCTAGCCCAAATCCTTGGGCCCTTATACCCACGTGAAAGAAGCTCCTGGTTTCAGATCCAGTCCAGCTCTGGACATTGCAGCCATCTGGGAATTGAACTAGGGGATAGAAGACCTCTCTCTCTCTCTCTCTCTCCCCCCCATCTGTAACTCTCATGTAAATACAATCTTTTAAAAACTAAAAAAGAATTTTAACTCTTCAAACATTCAAAAGGTATTGTTCCAAACTTAGTAAAAAAAATCATCTATTTTAACAGATTTTACCATGTTTAATATTAATATTTTAAGCTTTTTCTCTAATAAAGCATTGTTTCACGATCACAAATACTGCCTTGAAAATCTGTTTTCGGGGCTGGTGCTGCAGCGCGGCAGGTTAAAGCCCTGGCCTGAAGCTCCGGCATCCCATATGGGTGCCGGTTCTAGTCCTGGCTGCTCCTCTTCTGATCCAGCTCTCTGCTATGGCCTGGGAATGCAGTGGAAGACGGTCCAGGTCCTTGGGCCCCTGAACCCCCGTGGAAGACCCAGAAGAAGCTCCAGGCTCCTGACTTCGGTGCAGCTCCAGCCGTTGTGGCCATCTGGGGAGTGAACTAGCGGAAGACCTCTCTGTCTCTCTCTCTCTCTCTGTAACTCTTTCAAATAAATAAAATAATTCTTAAAAAAATTTGTTTTCACAGATAAAACTATCAGTCACCATGTTATCATGTAAATAAGAAGCAATTATTTTTTAAAAATCAAAAGAATGCTGGGGCTGGTGCTGTGATGCCGGTTGGGGACCTGGCTGCTCCACTTCCAATCCAGCTCTCTGCTATGACCTGGAAAGGCAGTAGAAGATGGCCCAAGTCCTTGGGCCCCTGCACCCGTGTGGGGAGGCCCAAAAGAAGCACCTGGCTTCAGAACGGTGCAACTCCAGCTGTTGCAGCCAATTGGGGAGTAAACCAGCAGATGGAAGACCTCTCTCTCTCCCTCTGCCTCTCCTCTCTCTGTGTAACTCCTTCAAATAAAAAAAAAAATTCAGGGCCGGCACCGCGGCTCACTAGGCTAATCCTCCGCCTTGTGGCGCCGGCACACCGGGTTCTAGTCCAGGTCGGGGCGCGGGATTCTGTCCTGGTTGCCCCTCTTCCAGGCCAGCTCTCTGCTGTGGCCCGGGAGTGCAGTGGAGGATGGCCCAAGTCCTTGGGCCCTGCACCCCATGGGAGACCAGGAAAAGTACCTGGCTCCTGCCATCGGATCAGCGCAGTGCCCCGGCCGCGGCGGCCATTGGAGGGTGAACCAACGGCAAAGGAAGACCTTTCTCTCTGTCTCTCTCTCTCTCACTGTCCACTCTGCCTGTCAAAAAAAAAAATAAATAAATAAACCCATTTTACCATATTAGATCAGGAATTATTCTGGGGTTGGTTTTATATTTTTTATCCGCTCTGCAACAGAAAGTACATCTCAATGAAAATTTTTTATTCCAGTTTTGGTTATAGTAAATTAATTAACTCGTTTTTTTAATTGGCAGAAAAATTTTACATTTTTATGGGGTAGATGTGATTTTTCAAAACAAGTGAACACTGTGTACTGTTCAAATCAGGGTAAGTGTATCTGTTTCCTCACCATTTCTTTTATGGTTAAAATATTCACAATACTTCTAGCTTTCTCTAAATATATCAGTATATAACTGTTAAAGTCACCACTGTGCAACAGAATACCAGAATTTATTTCTCCTATTTAACTGTAACTTGGTAACTAACTACTATGTGATTCTTCCCCCACTCCTCCCTTCTGTATACCCTACCTAGCTTCTAGTAACGATTATCGTGCTACCAATTTCCAAGAAATCAACTTTTTTAAGATTCTACACGTGTGATCATGTGATATACATCTTTTTGTGCCTGACTCATGTTACATGTCAGTTCCATCCAGATTGTTATAAATGACAATTTTGTCCTTTTATGGCATTCCCTTGTGTGTGTATATCAAATTTTTGTTAGCCAATCATCAACTGACATACACTTAGGTGATTCCATTTCTTGGCTACTATCAATAGTGCTGTAACAAACATCAGAGTGCAGATGTGTTTTTGACACACACTGACTTATGTTTTGGATACATAACTAGTCGGGGTTACCAGAACCACATAGCAGTTGTGTTCATTTTTTACGAATCCACCATACTGTTTTCTATAATGGCTGTGATAATTTACATTCCCACCAGAAGTGTATTAGGGTTGCCTTTTCTCCATGTCCTTGCCAGCCCTTACTGTGATCCTGATTGTGTATTGCTCTGTTTAGAGATAAAGCATTTTTCATATACCTATTGGCCATTTTTGTTTTCTTTAAAGAAATGTCTATTTAAGTTTATTACCTGTATTTTGGTTTTTGGGCTTTTTTTTTTTTTTTTTTTTTTTTTTTTGCTACTGGGTTCCTTATATATTCTGGATCTCAATCCATTATTGGATGTATAGTTTGCAAATATTTTCTCCCATCCTGTAGACTGTCTCCTCATTCTGTTGACTACTTCCTTTGCTGTACAGAAGCTTCTTAGCTTAATAAAATCCCATTTGTTTTCCTTTTGTTTTTGCCTCCTGTGTTTCTGGAGTCTTATCTAAAAAATCCTTGCCCATTCCAATGCACTGTTCTCTTCTAGTAGTTTCATAATTTCCAATCTTACATTTAAGTCTGTAACCCATTTTCAGTTGACTTTTATATACAGTAATGGATAGGGGTCCAGTTTCATTCCTCTGTACATTGATATCTAATTTTCCCAGCATCATTTATCAAAGAGATGGTCCTTTCTCCAATGGGTGCACTTAGCACCTTTGTCAAACATCAGTTGGCTGTGGATTTGTAGGTTTACGTTTAGGTTCTCTATTTTCTTCCACTGGTCTATGTGTTTCTTTTTAAGCTGATATCGTGCCGTTTTGATTACAATGGCTTTGTACTTTACTTCATGGTCAAATAGCATAATGCTTCCTGCGTGGTTCTTTTTGTTCTGCACTGCCTTCATTACTAATGATATTTTGTGAATTTGTGAATATGAATTTTAAAATGTTTTTTCTAGTCCTGTGAAAAACACCATTAACATTGATATAATTAACTCATTTCTGATTGTTGGCTTTTCTCCAGATTGAATGAAATAACACAATAAGGAAATGGTCCAAGTTTGTATGATATTGAAGTGCCTCCCCAAGCTCTTAGGTACCACAAGAAAAAAATGGAACGCAGACAAAGGCAGTGCCAAAATGACAGGAGACTGTTCACCCTTCTCAAAGCACCTACTGCATGGAATATAGTGTTCATCACAAATGAAAAGGAATGCTGTGCCCCAACTGCAATTCAAAATGTGGGCAACTTAAGGCATTCGGATATGGCTGAAGAGCCCATGAGAGTATTTTAGGCATGGAAAGCCAAGACACCCTGGAAAAAAAAAGGAAGACCTAAATGGAAGATCTCTGTGAGTGAGATCCCAGTGGAAAGAATGGGGCCATCAAAGAAGGAGGTACCTTCCTCTCAAGGGAGGAGAGAACTTCCACTTTGACTATGACCCTGTCGGAATAAGATTGAAGTCGGCGAATTCAAAAGGCTTCCCATGACTAGAGACTAGGGAGATTACTGACACCATAAACAAGAGTGTCAAATTGTGAAGTCAACAACAGGAGTCACAGTGTACTTACTTCTCATGTGGGATCTGTCCTTATTGTGTTGTCCAATGTGAAGTAATGCTATAACTAGTACTGAAACAGTATTTTACACTTTGTGTTTCTGTGTGGGTGCAAACTGTTGAAATCTTTACTTAATATATACTGAATCGATCTTCTGTATATAAAGAGAATTGAAAATGAATCTTGATGTGAATGGAATGGGAGAGGGAGTAGAAGATGGGAGGGGTGTGAGTGGGAGGGAAATTATGGGGGGGAAGCCATTGTAATCCATTAACTGTACTTTGAAAATTTATATTTACTAAATAAAAAAATAAATAAAAAAGAACTATTCACTAAAAACCACAGCACTATCAATGCTTTCTGATTTCTCCTTGAAGTTCCTTTATCAAGGGCAAATCTATCTGTACATTGATTTTTTTCTGCCTGTAGGCTTCTAATGTCTCCTTTTTGATACCCCACTTATTAGAAACTAAAATTACTCTAGAACTTCCACCTTGACTATGACCTTGTCTAAATATGATCAGAGTCGGTGAACTCAGAAGGCTTCCATAGCCTTGGCAACTCATGACAAGAGCCTAGGGTGATTGATTACTGATGCCATAAACAAGAGTGTCAATTTGTTAAGTCAACAACAGGAGTCACTGTGCACTTACTCCTCATGTAGAATCTCTGTCCTTAATGTGCTGTACATTGTGATTTAATGCTATAACTAGTACTGAAACAGTATTTTTCACTTTGTGTGTCTATGTGGGTGCAAACTGTTGAAATCTTTACTTAATATATACTAAACTGATCTTCTGTATATAAAGAGAATTGAAAATGAATCTTGATGTGAATGGAAGGGGAGAGGGAGCGGGAAAGGGGAGGGTTGTGGGTGGGAGGGAAGTTTTTTTGCGGGGAAGCCGTTGTAATCCATAAGCTGTACTTTGGAAATTTATATTCATTAAATAAAAGTTAAAAAAATAAAAAAAAATGTGGGCAAAGCTGTGGCAAAAGGGTAAAATGGGCACAATTAAATAGGTAATTTAACAGTTATGTCTTCAGAAACAACCAATGTCTCCTGATCTATTGACCAGTATGAAATATTCCAATAGTTACTATAATCAATGCATGAGTGTAGGTACAAAATAATCCTGAATTCTACACTTCCCAATTATGTTTAAGGTCAACAGCCAATTTGTAGTCAAATAAAACAAAACCACTTTATACTTGAGGCACTATTATCATGTCCTACAGGCTTCTGAAAAACAGCATCTTTTTCTCTTCTATATTAGTTGCTCCTTTTCCTATATTGCTGATTATCAAATATTTACCACTTAGTGGTTCACTCTTTAAAAAAACTATATAAAGGTACCTACTTCCAAGTATTTCTTTTCTAATACATAAATAATGATTTATATGTGTTTATATTTTACCTTAAAGCAGTCTGAGAGCTTCCAATAGAATATAAAATAAAGGTATTTGATAATAGATACACAAAAATGTGTTCATGACTTTGTCTTTTTTTTTTTTTTTAAGATTTATTTTATTTATTTGAAAGACAGAATTACAGAGAGAGGTAGAGACAGAGAGAGAGAAGTCTTCCATCTGCTGGTTCACTCTCCAGATGGCCGTAATGGCCAGGCCTGCGCCTATCCGAAGCCAGGAGCCAGGAGCTTCTTCCAGGTCTCCCACGTGGGTGCAGGGGCCCAACGAGTTGAGATATCTACTGCCTCCCCAGGCCACAGCAGAGAGCTGGATCAGAAGAGGAGCAGCCGGGACTAGAACCAGAGCCCATATGGGAAGCTGGCGCTTCAGGCCAGCGCTTTAACCCACTATGCTACAGAGCCGGCCCCTATCTTTTCAATAGTACTGAAAACACTGGATATTCACTGGTTAAGAGAAAAAGAGAATTTTGATTCATACCTTATACCAAATTCAAAATTTAATTCAAATTGGATCCCAGAAACACATGTAAAATCTAAAATGCTAAAACCTCTAAGGGTAAATCTTTGCAACCTCGAGCTAGGCAAAATTTCTTAGTCATAACATCAAAAGCACAATCCAGAAAAGAAAATTTTGGGGGCCGGCAATGTTGTGCAGCAGGTTAAGGTGCTACCACCTACAATGCCAGCATCCCATATGGGCACTGGTTTGACTCCTGGCTGTTTCATTTCTGATCCAGCTCTCTGCTGAGGTCCCTGGGAAAGCAGCAGATGACGGCCTAAGTTCTGTCAGCCCCATGAGAGACCCAGATGGAGTTCCTGGTTTCCAGTGCAGCCATCTGGGGAGTGAACCAGTGGATGGAAGAAGACCTTGCTCTTTGTCTCTTTGTGTAACTCTACCTTTCAAATAAATAAATAAACCTTTAAAAAAAATAAAATTAAAAAATTGGACTTCCTCACCATAAAAACTTCTACAAAAGATCATTAATGGATTAGACTGAGACAGGGAAAAAATTTTTTCAAGTTTCATATGTGATAGAGAACTTGTACGGAGAATACCTAGAGAACTCTCAAAACTTTGTAAGAAAACAACTCAGTTAAAAAAAAAAAGGCAAAAGATTTGAACATTCACCAAGGAAGATAGACAGCAAATAAATACTTGAAAATATGCCCAGGGGCTAGCATTATAGCATAGCGGGTTATGCTACTGCTTGCAACTGCTGACATCCCATGGGGGTGCCCATTCGAGTTCTCGTTGCTCCACTTTCTAACATGCTCCCTGCTCATGTATCTGGGAAAGCAGCAGAAGACAGTCCAAATGCTTGGTCCCCTGCACCCACATGGAAGACCTGGTGGAAGCTCTTGGCTCCTGGCTCCAGCCCAACCCAGTCCCTGCCACTGCAGCCATTTGGGGAATGAACCAATGGATGGAAGATCTCTCTCTCTCTCTCTCTGCCCCTGTAACTCTGCTTTTTAAATAAATCAATCTTGAAAAACAAGACTGCTTGAATTTTTTGCCTCGCTGATTTTAATCCTTATAATTCTTTGTTCTCAACTAGACAAGGATGGGAAGGGACTGGAACTTTCAGACACTGTTGACTGAAATGTAAAATACATCAACCTAGGTAGAAGACAGTCTGGCAGTTTCTTGAAAACATTCAAGTACCACATGATACAACTAAGTACTTTCATTCCTATTAAATGGAATACTACTCAGCAGCAAAAAAGAAATGAGCTTATTAGATCACTCTAAAAACAGTCATGCTGAATAAAAGAAACCAAGTAATAAAGGCACATACTGTATTGTGGGGAGCAACTCGGACTAGACTAAGTTACTGGAATTAAGACTTATTCTATGCATCTGCTCTCCCACAATATGGCACTGGGAGAGGAGGAAACAGCTTCTACTCAGCTGCCTCCAGTTCAACCAATAAACTGTAGGACCTGCTCCTGATTGGAGGAGAGCAGCGTACTCGGCGTGTGGGTAGCAGAGTTGGGATTGGTGGAAGAGGACTATAAAGGAGGAGAGAGACAACATGCACCAGGAACATCTAAGGGGAACATCTATCTGAAGGAACACCTGTGCAGCCCCCAGAGAGCCGGCCGGCGGTGTGCCGCTCCCCCGCGGAAGTGGGGAAAGTGGCAGGGGGAACCGCCCTTCCACGGAGGTGGAAGGGTCGGTAGCCAACCCGGGAAGAACCAGCAGCAAACCTGGGGAGGGCCGAGCAGACAAAAGAACAGCGCAGGGTCCTGTGTCGTTCCTCCACGAAGAGGGGGAGCGACATAATGGTGCCGTGACTCGGATAGGAAGCCTAGGCAGGGTTTAGTGTCGTTCCTCCATGAAGAGGGGGAGCGACACTGTATGATTTCTTTTATACAAAACTCTAGGAAAAGCCAACTATTTCACAATGACAGAAAGCAGTTCACTGTTTCCCAACAGTGGGGAAGGAAATAAGAGAGATGGTTACAAAGGAGTACCAGGAAACTTTCAGGGCTGAGACACACATTCACTATCTTGATTGTGATGATAATTTCACAAATGTGTACACGTATCAAAATTTAGACTGTACACTTAAATATGTGCAATTTATTGTGTATCACACCTACATAAAGCTATTAAAATCTACTCATAACCAGATTTCTTAAGACAAAAACCACGAAATATCAGTCTGCTTAAAAAGGAAAATGAAAAATATTGGATTCAATAGGTTTTGACTGTATAATAATGGTTAAAGTACATCAGACATCAATCACATATACACAAGCATATATGCATGACTTCATAATTCTTTTTAAAAATCAATGTTTGGAAGGTGCTATGGAATCAATTCATTTTCTAATCCTCATACAGAAAGAATCACACATTTATCCCATCTTTCTTATAATTATACCCCTGAAAAACCAAACAGTAAATGTGCAGGTTTCTCTTTACAATAAACAAAATTAGAATACCATCATTTTGAACCTCTAATGAATTAACTGATCTAGACACTATATATAAATGGCTGCTGTGTTCGTAAGAGATACCCAAATATGTGCTATCTAATGGAAGAACATACCACCTTCTATATGACACACCAAAAAAATTTAATATCAACAAACTGATCAAATCTGTAAATCCATCTTGGAAACAATTAAGCTTTTAACTTTTCTAAAAGATACTTGAGAGATTCATCAATTGCAATAAAGGATTCTTACAAGGATATTGATTCAAGTATTTTAGAACTTCAAATAAACATAAAATTTTAAGACCACTGGAAATTTGAATAGTAATCCTAGATATACTATTTAATACTGAATAATTACTATCTGATTTCAGGTATGGTAACAGATTGAGCATTCCTAACCCAAACTTTTGAACATCAACTTGAGATTCTGGAGAATTTTAGATTTCAAATTCTCAAATTACTGATCTTTAGCTGGGAAGCCAATGCAAATATCCCAAAACCTGAGGGGGGGGGGATGTTTTTGATCCTCAGATAGGATTATTGAACACAGTATCATGTTTTCCTTTTTCCATTGGTTCACCCCTCCAATGGCCCAAGTGTTTGGGCCTTATACCCGCATGGGAGACCAGGAGGAAGCACCTGGCTCCTGGCTTTGGATCGGCGCAGCGCGCCGGCCATAGCAGCCATTTAGGGGGTGAACCAATGGAAGGAAGACCTTTCTCTCTAACTCTGCTTGTCAAAAAAAAAAAAAAAAAAAAAAAAAAACTCACCTTGAAGTCTCTCTGTTTTTATTATATGCTTGGTCTGTTTACATTTATTTTCATATCAGATAAAGTTGAAATTATTCCTACCATCCTATTGTTTTTCATTTGTAGCACTGTTTTTCCCCTTACTTTTCCCCTTTTCCTTCCTATTCTGTATTCTAATGTACTACTTTCTCTATCACCTTTCCTCTAACTTACTCTAAGTATTAAAAGATGTAAATCTTATTTTCTTAAAATTTTTAGCAGGATTACTTAAAAGTAGAATCAATATTATCACTCTCTGCAAACTTTCAGAAACTGGGTGAAGAATCTAGACTTCAGAAAACTTTTTTTTTTTAATTTATTTGAAAAGCAGAAAGAAAGAGAGAGAGTTAGAGAGCATGATATCCACAGGTTTACACCCCAAATGGCCACAATGGCCAAGGCTGGACCAGGCCAAAATCAGGGGCCTGGAATTCCATCTGGGTCTCCCAAGTGGGTGGCAGGAGCCCCAGTACTTGGGCCATCTTCCACGGTTTTCCCAGGCACATTAGCAGAGAGCTAGATTTGAAGTGGAACAGCAGGGACTCGAAAGAGCACCCATATGGGATGCCAATGTCACAGATGGTGGCTAAACCCACTATGCCACAACACTGACCCCCACAGAAAACTTTAACTCAGATCACTACTCCTCTTGCCTTGTATTTTCTAGAATAGTATTTAATTCTTGGCTGTATTTTGAGTTCTTTAATTGCACTGTTTCATACAATCAGGTTGTCCAGATTTGTCTACTTGTTTACTAATTCCTTTAATAACTTTGTATCTTGTATCCTTTTCATCTCATTCTAGGTTCATTTTCCTCTCTAAAGTATAACTTTTCTTCAGAAGTTCTTTCAATAAGTCTCTGAAAATATAATTTAATCTTCCTTCATTTCAGAATGACAATTTTCAGTTTTTGTTTTTAGTTGGCACTCTGAAGATACTAACCTATTGTTTTCTGGCCTCTATTAATGCTCTTGATAAGTCTGCTAACCTAATTAAAATGCTATTCAGCTATAAATGACATTTTTCACTGGCTGTTCTGTTACTTTCTCTATATTTACTGTTCAGTAATTTCATTAGATAAATGGAATTATATATTCATATCTTTTCTACTTACAGATTGTCCACCGTTAGGTACAGACACAGAGAAAAAGTGATGTGGGAGTGATTACTTAGTTGTCCCAAAGGCTGCTCAGAACTAAGATGATGATATTATGTATCAAAGGCACTAATTCATTACATAACATGATGATATCATGCATAAAAGGCGCTAATTCATTACATACTGCGGACAGTGTTCAGAACAGGCTCTCAAATTTTAGCAAGCAACACAGATACCTAAAACCAAATACAGACTGCTAGATTGCACAGTCAACTTCTGTTTTAGTAGGTCTAGGGTCCTTCCAGTAATCTGAATTTCTAGTTAAGATCCCAGACCATGCTGATGCTGATCAGGGAACCAGGCTTTAAGAACCACTGCCTTAGAGTAAAGAATAATTATCTCATGGAACTCCCACTAAGAAAGACTATAGGGACTTATCCTGCCCCTCAAATCTGGAGATTAGCATTTTAAATCAATTCTAAACAACTCTAACTCTTAGCTTTAACTGTTGTTATCTCTAATATCTTCTTGTAGGACTCCAAATAAAACAGTCTACCATCCAGCCAGAACTACTCTAGTTCATTATTCAGAGTCCTCAGCCTAAAAATCAATTATTATTCACTAGCTCCTGTATACCTACTGTAGTAAAGTTCTTTTGGGGGAAGGATACATGAATGGGCATCAGAGTAGAAATAGATTTTCAGCATTTACATTATGTTAACTTTTTTTCATAATACTATCAAACAGGTCTGTAATCTAAGCATGTTAAAAATTATTGAACTGGGCCGGCACCGTGGCTCAGTAGGCTAATCCTCCGCCTTGCAGCGCCGGCACACAGGGTTCTAGTCCCGGTCGGGGCGCCGGATTCTGTCCCGGTTGCCCCTCTTCCAGGCCAGCTCTCTGCTGTGGCCAGGGACTGCAGTGGAGGATGGCCCAAGTGCTTGGGCCCTGCACCCCATGGGAGACCAGGAGAAGCACCTGGCTCCTGCCTTCGGATAGGCACGGTGCGCCGGCCACAGCGCACCGGCCATGGTGGCCATTGGAGGGTGAACCAACGGCAAAGGAAGACCTTTCTCTCTGTCTCTCTCTCTCACTGTCCACTCTGCCTGTCAAAAAAAAAAAAAAAAAAATTATTGAACTGGCCAGTCCTTATGCTTGATGGTTAATAAGCTGCTTAAGACACCTACATCCAAAACAGAGTGCCTAGGTTCAAATCCTAGCTCTGCTGCCGATTCCAGCTTCTTTCTGGTGTGCATCCTGGGAGAAGCAGGTAATGGCTCAGGTAATTTTGTTCCTGTTACCCAAACAGGAGACCTGAATTGAATTCCTGCTTTTGGCCTGGCCCAGCCCTGGGCATTACAGATATTTGGGGAGTGATCCAGTGGATGGGATCTCCCTGTCTGTGTATGTATGCATGTGCCTCTCTCTCGCTGTCACTCAAATTAATTTTTTTTAAATCAGTGACCTATTAAATATCAACTGAATCAGTGTTGTGCATAGAACATTACAGATCCACGTCTATCCTTCCCATACACACTCTGCGCCTTGTGCCATTCTGAGCACATCATGCTTTCAAACTCCTGCCCAATACCCCTATTACCTACTTAGAGAAGAACGCACAGTAGCTCTCACAGTCCTGACAAACTCTTATTTGACTTCCCAAGAGCTCCAATGTCATCTCCTCCAAGAAACCTTCCCCAACCGACTTAAGGATTAATTGCTTCCTTTTCTATTCTCTCAGCACTTTGTACATGCACCAATTCTTTTCACTCTTCTGAACACTAGTCCGCAGAACTATCTTCTATAAGAATGTAAGTCAGCTCAGGCAAGAACTTAACCATTATCTTTAAATCCTCACAGTAGACACCCAAATGTTTGTTAACCATGATATATAAACATGCTATATACATGCTGCCTATATAAAATTTTTCCTTGGACTTCATAGACAATTTCTAGCAGAATGTATATTTTAAGAATTTTCATGTCTGTCTTCATCTAGGTTTTCAAGGGAATCAGAGATTTAATGGAAGTAAATGGCACCTTATCTTGTTTTCGTCCCCTCTATTTCTTCACAAAAAAGTATGAAAGTAAGGATATGTGCCTGCTATTTCAACAGAACCAAAGGAAAAACATTGGAGCATTCAATTCCAAGAATTCAAAAATCTTAATGGAAGAAAAGAAGCACTCCCAATCTATTCCCCATGTAAGTCTACCTGGTTCATCTCTGCACTTAAAACACAGATGTATATTATAAATTATAAGAAGATTCTTCTCATTATTTATTAAAACACACACTAATAAAATAATCTCTTTATACAAGTTAATACCATACAGACATCTATACATGAGTGGCTCTCTCCATCACCAGAGGGCAAGAGTGAGGAGCCACAAAAAATATTTCACTATTTTTCAATTGCTTCTGTATCTTTTAATTTTGGGAAAAAAAAAAAAAAAAGGCATGTTACCTCAGCAATAAAAAAAATGGGAAGTTTAAAAAGCCATGTTCCATATAATGATATTTAAGAAAAAGTTTAATTATAAAACTATTTCAATATATTATTCTTACCAGATTTAAGTCCTGAAATTTTGAAGATGGCACTTGGTTTCCCATTTGTGACAAATCCTAGGAGTTGCCATACTGGTATTCCATTTGAATCAGGATAGGAAAAGTAGACAGACCCTCCCATTCCTTCAGGAAATGGGATTGTTCCAAGCATAAAAACAACAACATGGTTGATATTTTCATAGTCAGGCAGGTCAAAAACAAATTTATCCTCTGCTACTTGCTGTGCAGCTGTTTGCACCTAGAAAATAAGAAACTCGTCTTAGTTCAATAGTTCAATGAGTTCCTGTAACTCTTAAAATATTACTGAAAGTTATGTTTCCAGTATACTATAGTTATTATACCAGGTAAAATGTTATATGCATACAACTTCATAAAGCATGAAAAATTATGGTGTTGATGAGTCCTGAAATAATCATCCAAATATTTCTTAATATTTTGCTACTAAGCAGACATTTTGTAAATGGGGAGTTAAAAGGATATATTGAGCCTTAAATGATCATCTTATTAATGCAATCTTTACAAAAATATGCTATTTCTGACATGCCCTGAAAAGATTTTACTCAGATTTAGAATGTTGAAAAATGAAAGATTCAGAATACCAAACTTTTCTCCTTCAGTCTCAAAGTAGAGAATCTTGGGTAATTACAATGGGTAAGCAATCTAGAAGCAATTAGTCAATCCTCTTTATCCTCAGATTCTGTATTTATGAATTTACCTATTCACAAAAGTTTATTTGTAACCCCAAACCAATGTTTGCTTCACTTCTGTGGCCTCTCAACAACTACTCTGCAGGACAAAACAGCAAAAAATGTGAGTTGCCTGATTAACATTCCCAGGTGAGGTAGCAGGTGGCTATGCTCTGCTTTGTTTCAGTTCTTATAGTTATGAACGAGTCCCTTTTCTTACTCTATTAAGCGTGTCTGCTGGCATTTTTTGTTTTTTGTTGGTGATTTTGATGTTCAAAAAGGCCAAGCTAAAATGCCGCTTGGTATTCCTAAGCCAACTAATGCTAATAAATGCCTTTCAGAGAAAATAAGTGTGTTGGATATGTTTTATTCAGGTATGAGTTTAACGCTGTTGGCCATAACATGAATATTAATGAATCACGAATACATGTTAAAGTATCTAAATAGAAACACACCTAAAACAAGGTTGTTATAGGCTGACTGAAAATGCTGTAACTAGAGGCCGGTAGGAAGTCCCAATTGAGGCAATGATAACTATATAGAAAACTATGTGTGTGTGTAGAGACTATAACTGTGACCATTCATACATACACACCCACACACATACATAGAGAGAATATATAACTGTGACTTTAGTGGTCACAGAAACCTTCTTTATAGAACATAACTACTGGGAAGAATGAGAATTGATTTTATATAAGAAAAATTATTTTAAATTGATTAAATGTAAAAATTCTACCTTGAACTTGTGGGAACTTCTAAAGTTTCTTGATTCATTTCAAAAAACTAATTTTCTGCTCTAGAATTAAACAGTTTATAAAATAAAACCATATTATCTTATTTTGATGTTTAAGAAAATTTACTTTCAAGGAAAAAATTTGTATACTTTTAGAAAGTTACTGAAAATTGGTATTTTCATCCATTAGCAAAAAGTAATGGAGCCTGCGCTATGGCCTAGTGGGTAAGGCCTGCGTCTGCAGTGCCAGCTTCCCATATGGTGCCAGTTCGAGACCCAGCTGCTCCATTTCTGATCCAGCTCTCTGCTATGGCCTGGGAAAGCAGTGGAATATGACCCAAATCCTTGGGCCCCTGTACCCACATGGGAAGACCTGGAGGAAGCTCCTGGCTCCTGATCAGCACAGCTCCAGCTGTTGCGGCCATCTGGGAAATGAACCAGCAGATCGAAGACCTCTCTCTCTCTGCCTCTCCTTCTCTCTGTATAACTCTTTCGAATAAAATAAATCTTGCCGGCGCTGCAGCTCACTAGGCTAATCCTCCACCTGCAGCGCCAGCACACCAGGCTAGTCCCAGTCGGGGCGCCAGATTCTGTCCCAGTTGCTCCTCTTCCAGTCCAGCTCTCTGCTGTGGCCAGGGAGTGCAGTGGAGGATGGCCCAGGTCCTTGGGCCCTGCACCCCATGGGAGACCAGGAGAAGCACCTGGCTCCTGGCTTGAGACTGGCGCGACACACTGGCCGCAGCGCGCCAGCCGTGGTGGCCCATTGTGGGGTGAACCAACAGAAAGGGAAGACATTTCTCTCTGTCCCTCACTGTCTACTCTGCCTGTCAAAAAAATAAAAATAAAATAAATCTTAAAAGAAGTATTAATTCTGAATTATACAATTCTGTAAAAATTATATAAGATCTTTTCTCTTGTTTATTAATTGCTATTGTAACTCTCATCACCAAAACACCAAATCTGAATTACCATTATCATTTTTTTTATAAAGGGAATTTAAAAAAAAAAAAAAGATTATTTATTTATTTATTTGGAAGAGTTAGAGAGGTAGATACAGAGAGAGGTCTTCCATCTGCTGGTTCACTCCTCAACTGGCCGCAACGGCTGGAGCTGCACCAATCCAAAGCCAGGAGCCAGGAGCTTCTTCCGGGTCTCTTACGTGGGTGCAGAGGACTTGAGCCATCTTCTACTGCTTCTCCAGGCCTAGCAGAGAGCTGGATTAGAAGAGGAGCAGCTGGGACTAGAACCTGCTCCCACATGGGATGCCGGCATTTAAGGCCAGGGCATTAACCCACTGCACTACAGTGCTTAACCCACCATTATTATTTTTTAAGACTAAATGGTCAATTACTATTACCTAGACTCCAACTTATTTTCTGCTGCTATTTCTGCTCTTATTATTTGCTAGTTGTTACTAAAATACTTGTTTCCTTTATAATAGACTGTCAACTAATATAAAGAAGCTTAAGAGAAAATATACTGCAACATAACTTCATAACTAGTTATAAAGTACTATCAACTGCTCTGAATTAAATCCCACACTGAAGTTGAATGTTCTTAAAAGTTCTCATTCTTTCTTCTGAAGTTTTCTGACCCGTTTAAAACCCTCCAATTTAAGTGTAAAGAATAAAACAAAGAATACAATTAGTCAAACTGCTACTATTAGTATTAAATCCAATTTTACCACCATTTAGCATACATATAACTTCAGAAAGCATGAAAAACTATGTTGTTTATGAGTCTTGAAATAATCATCAGGCCAAATAAATATTTTTAAGTGTCAATTCTGTACAAGGCTTCAAACAATCTGTAATTCTGTATTATGACATTCTAATCCTTGACATTAAGAAAAAAAAAAGGACCTCCCTACTTAAGAAAAACTTCTGAGTGAAAACTAGGTTCATAACTTCAAACGTGGATTTTACTTGAAAAAAATAATAGTTAAGTTTTGAGATGTTGCTAAGACTATTTGTCCTTCATTTTCATTAATGCATTCTAACATACAGAAATAAAGAACCAAACACTTTCAAGGAGTCCTGGCTTGAAGAAACTTCTACTAGTTATACATCATAGAAATCAGGTGCTGGGTAAAAAGCCATGGGTGTTGCTATAACTAAATTTCTTTCCAAATTAGTTGACGACATGAGATGCATGAATTGCCCATAGCCTTTTATTCTTATAAATACATATTATTGATAACATCGTTCATTAATGGCACTCATCTGAGTACCATAATCACCCCAGGTTGGCTCTTTCATTTTTCTCTATCATGAGCAAGGGCAATCCAAAATGATCTCACCAGGATTAGCAACTACCACCATCCCCACCTGGGTCTCCCAGTCATTCAAGAGACACACTTTCTAAAGCTAGTTGTCTCTACTTTCCTTTCAATTTCTTAGAATCCTGTGCAGAATACAACACGTAATCAAAAGCTGATAAAGACAAATAAAAAAAAAAAAGACTATAACGTTTAATAAAGCAAGAAAATTTTAAAAAGAGACAGAATTCTAGGAGAAAGGAGTCAGGTGTGGAAAACTATGCCTGGGTAGTTTCTAAGGAAACAAGATTCACTCTCCAGACTCTGGTTCCAGTTTGTTGCTAAACAATTCCAGGTGCTGATCTCACTGAATTCTAACAATCCAGCAAGGCTGGTTATCTCTTCTGACCAATTACAAACCATTTTGCTGGCATCATTCTCCGGGCATCTCAGATACGGCTCACACCTAAGTTTCGGGTTTTTCCCCAAGCTAACTTCAAATTACATTAAGTACATTGGTACTAAGGTCCTTCCAAAGGGTCTTTAAAATACACATCGCCCGAAAACATTGGAAGTTTGAGTACAGCTTAGATTGGATTCCCAGGTTCACAAACAACTCACGTTATGGGCCTGGAGAGCATTTATATACTGCCAACTGAACCGAAGTTCCTCAACTGCAAAATGGGAACGATAAAGACCTTCTCACAGGTTATGAGGGTTAAATCTGAGCTGTCAAGAGCTACACAAATTACTAAAACAACTGAAGACAGGCATGCATGGCACTAGGCCCAGCAGTTGTTACAAAATGCATACTCAATAAATGGCAGTTAATAATGCTACTACTCAAACCAATCTGCACAGAGTTGGGTAAATTAGAGCATCCCAAAGTCCTGTTCTCCATCCGTACACAGCCAAAAAAGTAGACCGCGAGTGGTTTCACCGCATCCCTAGCAGCAACGCACTCCGCAACCCCATCTCCCGGCCCTAGGCTTCGCCCTCACCCTCCTGACCTCTTCTTGACACCACCAGCCCCATCCTCACCAGCCTCCCCGCCACCAAGCAGCCAAACATGGCGTCGGCGGCGGCACTGCTCAGCCGGCAAGGTCTTGATGCCGACGACTAAGAGTCCTGGAGATTCTGCCCTAATCGAGCCCAAGAACCTTCCAGAACTTGCAGGAGGGAGCCTGCCTCTCCACTACATAGCGACTGGGCCAGCGGCAAGAACGCCGTCTGCCCCGACGACCTCTGACCCTCCCTCCCTACCCAGCATGCCGCTACGGCGACTACTACTTCCGGGACTTCCGGCCACTTCCGCTTGCGAGGTGGGGCGGGAAAGGCGGGACAATGCGGTGTAAAACTACGAGTCCCAGAGGGGCGTGCGCCGGTTCTGGGAGGGGAATTAGCCGCATGTTGGCGGCTGATAGTCCGGATCCCAAATTTGCAAATACAATGCTGGCGCGAAGTGTTTCTGACGTTTGTCTTAACAGTTAAGTACGCTTTACAGCCATCACTTTACTAGATTCTTAGAAAACCCTGTGAGGTAACATGATACCTGTTTCATAGAAGAGGAAATTGAGCTGCAGAATGACCGGCCCCAAGTCTGAAAACCGCAGTAATTATTGCAACCTGAATTCAATTCCTGATCAATGTGGGGTTCTTTCTGCTACAGCGTCAGGAGTACTCACATTTAACTGATTGTTTTGTACTTGTATACAATATTGTAGTTCTTTCTAGCTTTACTTAGTTCTCCCATTAATTTGCTGTACAGCTAGGCAAGTTGTATATCATCTTTGTGCTTCCGTGTCCCTATTTGAAAAATAAGAATAATAACTATTTCCAAGGGTTCACGTGAGAATTAAATGAGTGAATGCCTGCCAACACTTGATTAGTGGGAGTTTCATTGTGGAATGTCTATTTTTTCATACACATTTTCATGCAAGGTTCATGGGAAGCATAGAACAATAGCCAAAAATAACTAGCATGAAATACTCATTGCCACCAATACTCATTCTCCCGTTTTTAGCTTCAATTCCCTTTCCTCTTCAGTGGGATGAGAGGTGACTCTGACAACTTGAAATTTCTGTGCTGAGGCTGCCTGTAATAAGCAAATCTGGCTTTCCAACCCCAGGTTATATGTGGAGTATCAGAGTTTGGTACAGTCCTCTGGCCTCCACGGTAGCTCCATAAACTCTGACCACCTATCTCATCTCAAATCCTCCCTTGAAATGGATGAGCCAAGGATGAAGAGGAAAGATCTTTCTACCTAACAAGTCCCAGAACCTTCAGAATAAAAAGGCCATTCATGATGAGACTTCTTAATAAGAGGAAGGCACAGTCTCTGGGTTCAGAACACATCTCTGCCATTTATTAGCTATCTAATGTTGATTAATCTCAAATCCCTATGCCTCCTTCTCATCTTTAAAATGGGGCAGTAACCATATCTACTTCAAAAGGTTTCTTACACATGAAGTACTAAATACTCATAGTGGCCAAACTATATATTTCTTAGGGATGTATTTGAAAGAGTCCCAGTTTTTGTAATGAGAGATTTGAGCTTTTTCTCCATTTTTCTGGGTAGCTTACTTCATCTGCCCATAATAGTCACTTGATAATTTCTTACCTCCTCCCACTTTTCTTCAGGAATCTGACTCATATGATAATCATTCCTTCTCCAACATGGCAATCTTTTTTAATCTTAACTGCCTAGCTGAGAAACTGTTTTTGTACGCTACGGTGATTGTTTATTAATTGGCCCAATCTTTGTTATGAAGGATTTGAGGTTTTTTTCCATTCTGTTGGTAAACTGTTAATTACAGGTTATACAAAGAATCACAGGCAGTGAGTTAGTGTCCTTTTTCCAGACTATGAAAGCCAGTCTTCTGTTCTTTGTAACATCTATGGACAGAACTAGATACAACATGTGAAAGTGAAGAAAACATGTGAAAGTGAAGAAAACATGTTTCATGGATAACATCTTTCCAATAATTAGAGCATTCTGGGTAGAAACTTTCATTTTGCTCAGGGAATCAGGAAATCTGGGTTTCACTTGTTTGTTAACTTAGAGTGATAAGATCATTTATTTCATCTTTTTAGATATTAAATTTCCCCCACTTCTAGAACTGAAGAGAGTAAAAATATTTCTGGAAAATATTCCTTTCTAAAACAAGGAGAATACAAAATAGACACAAATGCCATCTTCTTTGAACTAGAGGTTATCTGCAAGTACAAATCACAGATGTTAATGGAAAGTAAGTAAAAGTAAAAGAAAGACAAATTACTTGGCAGAGCAGAGGAAAATCAAACTCCAGGAACTATCAGAGAAGCTTAGGAATTGCAGGTATCAGGGAATGCAGTAATAATTCTTCTAGGTATACAGAAGAAATGCAAAAAAAAAAAAAAAAAAAGGAGAAACACAGAAACTTGTACATGAATGTTTAAAGCAGCATTGTTAATAATAGCCAAAAGGTGGATACAACTCAATGTCTGTGAACAGATGAATGGGAACATAAAATGTGATCTATGAACATGAAATAATTCAGCCATAAAAAAGAAGTATTGATTCACACTATAATATGGATGTACCTCAAAAAAGTGTGATAAATGAAAAAGGCCACATAAGACAACACGTATTATTTCATCCATATGAGATGTACAGACTAGGGGAATCCATAAAGGTAGAAAGTAGGGACTGGCTTTGTGGCACAGGGCATTAAGCCACTGTCTGCAATGCCGGTATCCAGTACCAGTTCAAATCCCAGCTGCTGTACTTTCTATCCAGCTCCCTGCTAATGTGGGAGATCCAGTTGGAGTTCTAGACTCCTGGCTTCATTCTGGCCCAGGCCCAGCTGTTGTGGTCATTTAGGGAGTGAACCAGCAGATGGAAGAGATTCTCTCTCTCCCTCTCTCTCCCTCCTTTCTCCCCCCTTCTCTCTCCCTCCTTTCTCCCCCCTCCCTCTCCCTCTCTCCCCTCTCTCGCCTCCTCTCCCTCTTCCTCTCATAACTCTGCCTTTCAAATAAATCAATTAAAGAGGCAGAAAGTAGGTTGGTGGTAGCTTAGGGAAAGGGGAAAGGGACAGGGAGCAGAGAGAAATGAGGAGATACAGCATGATGAACCTGAAAGAGCCCAAGGTTTTTTCATTATTCAACCATCTTTACCGTTTATAAATATATACTACAGCAGAGCCTACTTCAGTCTTCACATTGCCTTCGTTGTGTCACATCTCACTCTGCCTCCCTTTTTATAGAAATATATAACCTTTATAGTGATCTCTGGATCCCAAGGTCCTTAACCTCATCATATCTATAAGGTCTCATTTGCCAAATAAAGTAGTATTTCTGGGTTCAGGGCATTAGTACATGACTACTTGGGGGAGACATTAGCCTATTACAGAAATCTTCATAAAAACCCCAAATGTGGGTCAAGTAAGACATGAGACATGAGAGTAGAGGACATGAGAGAAGACATGAGAGAATAGGAGTAATTAAAATAGCTAAAATTCTCTTCTAATGTAGGATCTGTCAAAAGTAATGAATCAAAAGAACATCAAGTGCACATTACCTATGAATTACAAGATTAAATGCAAGAAGAAACAGTTAAAAGTTGCTTCTGAGAAATAGAACATGAGCAGAAAATGACCTTTTTTATTTCAAAGCTTTTTTTTTTACTGTTTGATTTTTTAAACCAATAAGGAAATTTAATTTTATAAAAGTTCTAATGTTAAGGAACTGGACTACATCATCTCTAAAATTCCCTGCAGTAAATATTCCAGGATATTTAAATATTCCATGCTTCTTCAATATTGCTGTTTTAAATGACAGCATCACAGCCTCCAACCTTTTGCTGCCTGGAGCAAACGCTATCATCAAATCATCCAATAACAATCATACTAATGTAGGAACTTCAGCTCAGAGTAGACAAGTTGGTGATACTGGTGATTTGAAACTTTCTAAATGACAGTTTTCTCTCTTGATAGCAGATCCAAATGACTTTCCTTGTTGCAATTCGTGGAAAGAGTCACAAATTCTTCTGCAGTTTCCATGCCCTTGGATGTGACTCTGTAACTTTGTAGTTTCTCCTGTCAAGAGATAGAGTCTAGGGGCAGCGTTATTGTACAGCCGGTTGGGCTGCTGCCTGTGATGCTGCCATCCCATGGGAGAATCAGTTCAAGTCCTGACTGAGTCCTGGCTGCTCTGCTTTCAATCCAGCTCCCTGGTATTATCCAGGGAAGGCAGTGGAAGATAGCCTAAGTTCTTTCTTTCTTTTCTTTTCTTTTTTTTTAAGATTTATTTATTTATTTGAAAGAGAGAGAGAGAAATAGAGAGATCTTCCATCCACTGATTCATTCCCCAGATAGCCTCAATGGACAAGGCTAGGCCAGGCAGAAGCCAGGAGCCAGGAGCTTCTTCCAGGTCTCCCACATCAGTGCAGAGGCCCAAGCACTTTGGCCATCCTCTGCTGCTTTCCCAGGCCATTAGCAGGGAGCTGGATTGGAAATGGAGCAGCCGGGATTCAAATCAGCACCAATATGGGATTCCAGCATCACAGGAGGCAGCTTAACCTACTACACCACAATGCTGGCCCAGGCCCAATTTCTCGGGTCTCAGCCACCCATGTTGGAGACCTGGATGAAGCTCTTGGCTTCAGCCTAGCCCAGTCCTGGTCATTGTGGCCATTTGAGGAGTGAACCAGCAGATGGAAAGTCTCTCTTTCTCTCTGTCTCTATAATTCAGCCTTTCTTTTTCTTTTCTTTCTTTCTTTTTTTTTTAACATTTATTTTATTTATTTGAAAGAGTTAGAGAGAAAGAGAGAGAGAACCTTTTATCCACTAGTTCACTCCTCAAATGGCTGCAACAGCCAGGGCTGTGACAGGCTAAAGCCAGGAGCTTCTTCTGGATCTCCAAAATGGGTGCAGAGACCGAAGCCCTTGGGCCATCTTCTGCTGCTTTCCCAGTCGCATTAGCAGGGAGCTGGATCAGAAGTGGAGCAGCCAGCTCCCAAACTGGTGCCCATATGGGATGCTGACACTGCAGATGGAGGCTTAACCTGCTATGCTACAATGCCAGCCCCAATAACCCAGCCTTTCAAATAAATAAACAAATCTTTTAAAGAGAGAAAGCCTATTTGCTCATTCTCTTGGCCTTCTTACTTGATTTGATCAAAATAATGCAGTGGAAGTGATAATATACCGTTCCTTGTTTAAGCCTCAAAAATACTTGCAAGATTTTGTTCTGTTCTTGGAACTGCACCAGTCCATTAAAAGAGTAAGCCAACAAGAGCCTGATGAATAATGAAAGACAGCTGGCCCCACTTTCGAGGCCAAGAACCAGTCAGATCCTAGGTGTTGACTTGCCGCTGACTTGAGACACATAAATGAATCCCGTAAAGACCAGCTGAGCTCAACCCAAATAAAAGATTCAGTTGAAATAGTTACTTTTAGCTATTTTGTTGTGCAATTTGTTAAAGCTAAGTACTACATAGTTTCTTCAAAATCAATAATTTTTATTTATTCCCTTTCCTACAGCAAATACTGGTAGTTATCTTTTTGACATCTACTCTTCACCTTCTTCTTTCTTGTTAGCAGAAATGTAATGTAATGTTATTCAGGCATCTACTTTTCCTCTATGTAAATCAGGAGCCCTGAGAGAAGACCCTGCTTAATCTAATCAATGACTTTCTATTCCCTCTGTTGTGACTGATTCCGTCATTCCAAACACCTGAGAGGAAGCTTGCTGGGAGCTTCTAAGGAGTTTCTTGGTCTAAAGAACGTCATACAAAGAGATGCTCACTCTCCCTCTGTGCCTTGACATATCTGAAGATGACACCTGGAGTTGTAGTAACCATCTTGAAACCTTAACGAGAATAACCTGAGAAGGCCTGCACAATCAGGAAGGCAGAGCAATGAGATGAATATAACTTGGGTCTTGTGCTACTGAAACAACCAGCCCTGGGGCCAGCATTGTGGCTCAGCTGTGATGCTGGCATCTCATGTGAGTGCCAGGTCAAGTCTTGTATTTCATTTGTTAAATATGGCAGGTGATGTTGATGCTACTGGTCCAGGAACCATACTTCAAGAAAAGCTAGCCTATATAGTTTCATACATGTAGGGGCCTTGCTAAATCAGAGGTCATGAGCCGGAATGAAATACCTGTCAATCTAACTCAAATTCTGTGCATTCAGTCTATGTATGAACATGTATTTGCTTCATTCCCAAAAGGGATTTTGGCCTAAAATAGATATAGATACATTAAATATACCTTAATTTTTCTGCATTTATTTGTTGTGCACCATGTGTAAACTTTTTCTGGCAAGGAACAAGGAAGACTATCACATTTGCTCTCAGTGTTGACAGTTACTGGTTGTGTTACCAGAAGTGGCTATGTCACAGGTTCTTCTCTTTGCACAAGAACCGAATTTCAGATGTGAGACAGAGTGTAGCAGTAAGCATGCTAGCCAAATTTCATGAAGAAAACACCCCAAGCGGACAGGTGGGCATCTCAGCAAAGAACCAAGAGCCCAGTCTGTGTTCAGACTGAAGTTTTTATAGATAGGCCCACTATTTCTCGTCCCCCCCTCCCTCTTCTGAGACATTGGAGAGTAGAGGGCTTTCTGGGCATTGAGTCCGTGAAACTCCTTCCAGGACATTATCAGCATGTGTTATTGTCAGCTGCAGTGGTGAAAGGCAGAGCAGATTCCACTAAGCTGCCCACTGGGAGAGAGAGGGGACCCACTTAACAAGGTTGTCCAACAAGGGCAAGACTTTTGAAGTACAGACGCTGGTCTGCTTCCACATTTGTTTCCTCATTCAACTGCACAAAAATGTCTTTTTGTTCTACAACCCTTCTCACACACATAGGCCAATGACTACCTTGCTAGTTAACAGTTGCTGGAGGGAAGATATAATTGGGCAATCATCTACGGAGTCATCAGATTGCCTATGTTCAGGTATTTACTTCAAGTATTTGATGTGGGGAGCAACTCGGACTAGACTGTTACTGGAATTAAGACTTATTCTATGCATCTGCTCTCCCACAATATGGCGCTGGGAGAGGAGTAAACAGCTTCTACACAGCTGCCTCCAGTTCAACCAATAAACAGCAGGACCTGCTCCTGATTGGAGGAGAGCAGCATACTCGGTGTGTGGGTAGCAGAGTTGGGATTGGTGGAAGAGGACTATAAAGGAGAAGAGAGACAACATGCACCAGGAACATCTATCTGAGGGAACACCTGTGCAGCCCCCGAGAGAGCCGGCCGGCGGTGTGCCGCTCCCCCGCGGAAGTGGGGAAAGTGGCAGGGGGAACCGCCCTTCCACAGAGGTGGAAGGGTCGGTAGCCAACCCGGGAAGAACCAGCAGCAAACCCGGGGAGGGCCGAGCAGACAAAAGAACAGCGCAGGGTCCTGTGTCGTTCCTCCACGAAGAGGGGGAGCGACATAATGGTGCCGTGACTCGGATAGGAAACCTAGGCAGGGTCTAGTGTCGTTCCTCCACGAAGAGGGGGAGCGACAATTTGAAATAACATGTGTAAGGAACTTAACCACAATGTATGGTAATAATCAAACTGGTCAGTATTCAACTAATAGTAAAGCTGCTACTGATGAAAACAGTTCTGGGGCCAGTGTTGTGCAACAAGTTATGGTACTGCTTGCCATGCTAGTATCCCACACCAGTGTCATTTTGAGTCTTGGTTAGTCTGCTTCTGATCAAGCTTCCTGCTAATGTGCCTGAGAAGGCAGCAGAAGATGGTCCAAGTACTTGGACCCTGCACCCATGAGGGAGACCCAGATGGAATGTCTGACTCCTAACTTCAGTCTGGCCCAGATCTGGCTGTTGTGGTCATTTGGGGAGTTAAGCAGTGGTTGGAAGCTTTCTTTCTGTGTCTGTCTCTGACTTCTGATGCTCTGCCTTTCAAATAACTAATTCTTGGGATAACATTGTGGCCCAGCAGGTTAGGCCACCACCTACGACACCAGCATCACATAGGAGCAGTGGCTCAATTCTCGACTGCTCCACTTCTGACCCAGCTCTCTGTTAATACGCTTAGAAAGGCAGTGGAGAATGGCCTGACTACTAGGGCTCCTGCACCCCTGTGATAGACCTGTGTGGAGTTCCTGGCTCCCGGCTTCAGCCTGGCCTAAGTCTCAGCCCTTGATGGAATCAACAGGTGGACCATCTTTCTTTTCTCTCTCCTTAACAGCCTTTTGAGTAAAATAAATAAATATTTAATAAACAAAAAATAAATCTTTAAAAAAATACAGTACTCCTCAAAATGTGGTCCTTGGGCCAACAACAATAGATCTAGAAACTTCTCTAAGATGGGGCACAGCAATCTGTGATTTAAATAAGCCCTCCTGGAAGCTCCAATGCATGCTAAAATGTGCAACAAACCTACAAAAGGCAAGGTTCTAATATGTGCAAGGGGCTGAAAGTATTGGAACCAATGAAATACCAATATCTCCCTTCTCAACCTCAGACAGTTTTACATTAGGGAGTGAGCATAGTGCCATTCAAGCATGTCTTCCATACTGCCTCAAATTCATCAGAGATCAATTTAAGTAGAATTCTTAGTTTGTATATCATGCATTCAACGGTTGAATGCCTATTATGACCTATACAGTGTGTTAAGAATCAGGAAATTAAAATTTAAAAGGCTCTTGTTTAACAGTTTTTAATCTGGTACTGACTAAACAATATAGGAAACCACAAGGGTGCATGCATTCCAGCGATACTAAAATGATCATGTTCAGCCACGGATATTATTAAGGAAAGAGCAGCAGTAACTCAGAAAGGCAGAGTACTTTCAAAGGACAAACACCTGTTTAATAAATATTGCAGCCGCACAATGTACAGGCAGAAAGCAGCCTGGAAAACCTCTACTACCAGAGAGGCAGCCTGGCAGGAGCCAAGTCTAAACCTGGCAAGACCACCAGAAGGAACAAGACAGGCATCACCAGGGAGGGGCCTTATCGAGTCTCATTGAATATGTAGCTGGTTTCTTGAGGTCCTGCACATCCACAAAGAACAAGCCTGACAGGAAGTTAAGTTAGGCACAATCTGAGATAGAAACTGGTCAATTTTATCCACAGAAGTAATCCAATAGATGACAGAGCTATTAACACTCTCTCACTCTCATCACTAGTCATGCACATTGGTTTGGGAGACATTAACAACAGTGAAAATTTCAAATTGACTGTGAAAAATTATGCTAGGCTGCACTGAGCTCAGATAAACTTTATTTACTTAATTTTGCAAGAGACAGAAAGATAAAGACATTAGGGCTGGTGCTGTGGTGCAGTGGGTTAAAGCCCTGGCCTGAAGCGCCGACATGGGCGTCAGTTCTAGTTCCAGCTGCTCCTCTTCCAATCCAACTCTCTGCTATGGCCTGGGATAGCTGTAGAAGATGGCCCAAGTCCTTGGGCCCCTGCACCCGCATGGGAGACCTAGAGGAAGCTCCTGGTTCCTGGCTTCACATCGGTGCAGCTCCGGTTGTTTCGGCCATCTGGGGAGTGAACCAACAGATGGAAGACCTCTCTCTCTCTCTGCCTCTCCTCTCTCTGTGTAACTCTTTCAAACAAATAAAATAATTTTTAAAATATAAAAAAATAAAAATTAAAAAAAGATAAAAACAAAGAGCTGTCATGACTTCCAGTGCTTATAACAGCGGTGGGCTGGGCCAGGCTGAACCCAGAAACTCAATCCAGATCTCCCTTGTGAGTGACAGTGATCCAAGTTCTTGAGCCTTCACCTACTGCACCGTCAGAATGAGGGAAATCAAGAGCCAGAGCTGGGACTCGAATCCAGATGCTTTTAGTAGTAGATGTGGGTATCTTAACTGCTAGGCCAACACTTCCTCCTCAGATAAACTTGATATAATTAGGCCTACTTTGGGCTCTTTTTGTGTATTATATTCAGCCATATAAAATTGTAGTTCAGCAAAATGTTTGACCCTTGAGTATTGAAATATACCAAGGGAAGATGTTTTGACTAGGATAATTTATTTGTAATAAGTTACAAAAGAGCAGTAGTTTCAGTATCTGTATCAAAGTCATCCAAAGGACCTTTATAAAAATACTTAATCTAGTCTCTCAGGTTGGACTCACATCTATCAAAAGTATCTTTATTAAATGATTCTGATGCATTCTTTCATTCCACATTTGTTTATTTTTAAAATTTACTTTTTTTTCTCTCATTCCATATTTAGGAACTGTTGCCTGACACAGATTTATACAGAGGCCTAAGTAATGCAATGTTTTGCATACCTGGCCAGGTAAATGTATGAATAAATGATTCTTCCTGTCTATGAGGAGTTTACATTTTAAGGCAGATAAGAAAATATTATTTTGAAAGGACTTTCACAGAGAGTTTTGATCTACAAGAGTCATAAATGCTCTATTTCATCCAGATCTGTTCAGGGTTTGAGGGAAATTGGCAGACCTAGAATTTTTTAAAATTTATTTTCATTTTATTTGAAAATCAGAGAGGCTAGGAGATTTTCCATCTGCCAATTCACTCCCCAAATACCGGCAACAGCCAGGGCTGGGCCAGGCAGAAGCCAGGAATCCAGGACTCCACTCAGTCTCCTTGTGGGTGGCAGAGAACCAAGTATTTGACCCATCACTGCTGCCAATCAGGGTGTGCACCAGCAAGAAGCTAAATTAGAAGCAGAGGAGCCAGGACTCAAACCAAACACTCCAATATGGGATGCCAGTGTTCCAGGCCCTGTCTTAACTACTGTGCCAAAGTGTCTACCCAGAACAGGGATTAGTAAGCCTTCCCTTGCAACCAGACTAAGAAAAAAATAATGCTTTTTATACTAAATTTTCAGTTTAAAGGTGATTTTGCAATGAGTAAAAAAAATCAAATACTGGCCCATACAGTACAGGATATCAATTCAGTACTAAGTAATTTCCTATAACCAATAACCTTAGGACACTACAAAATTTACACACACACTCCTTCACTCATTATACAGAAATGTAATAGAAATCACCCAACATTTTTTTGTTCCATATCAGCAGGGCTAACTAAAGCAAGAAAGGTGAAATAAATCTGCTTTCAGTCACCTGAAGTCTTGCTGTGTATCAGAAAGTAATCACAAACTACCAAGACTCACTATAGAAATCTACCAGCTCGGGCCGGCGCCGTGGCTCATTAGGCTAATCCTCCGCCTAGCGGCGCCAGCACACCGGGTTCTAGTCCCGGTCGGGGCGCCGGATTCTGTCCTGGTTGCCCCTCTTCCAGGCCAGCCCTCTGCTGTGGCCAGGGAGTGCAGTGGAGGATGGCCCAAGTGCTTGGGCCCTGCACCCCATGGGGAGACCAGGAAAAGCACCTGGCTCCTGGCTCCTGCCATCGGATCAGCGCGGTGCGCCGGCCGCAGCGCGCCGGCCGCGGCGGCCATTGGAGGGTGAACCAACGGCAAAAGGAAGACCTTTCTCTCTGTCTCTCTCTCTCACTATCCACTCTGCCTGTCAAAAAGAAAAAAAAAAGAAATCTACCAGCTCTACTCCAAAACAGCATTTTCTACCAGTCACAACATGGAAAACCTAGGGGTGATACCTAAAAGTACAAGCTATACAAGCTACAAACTTTATAGTGCTGGAGTCACTGTCTGTCCTTAATCAGCATGTTTCACTAACGCTTGTATTCCTGACAATTGGGATCCTGCTCCCATTCTTCTTGGTAAAGGCCTACCTAGCCTAATTTCCCCTAAACCATGACACCCACCCTTTATCCTCTAGATTCCTTAACTTCTCATATTCTCCATTCTTGATTCTCTGTGCCACATTCTAGGTAATCTCGTAAAATCACCAATCTCTATTCAACTGTGTTTAATCTACTATCCACTGAGCTTTTACTGCAACAAATATATTTTTCTCTCTTCTATTTCTTTTACAAATCTACCTGATCCATCTTCATAATCTCTGTTCACTCATTTTTGTGATTATACCTTTTCTCTATTTAATTCAACATATAATTGTTGATCTCCTATTATGTGTAAGGCATTATTCTAGCTGTGGGGTTGTACCAGTGAAATAAAACACACCCTCATATAGCCAACAGTACAGTGGAAGGAGAAATACAATAAACCAAGTAAGTAAATTATACAGTATAGTAAATGATAACTGAAGTGAAGGATAAGAAAAGGGAGAATGAATGCAGAAAGGTAGGAAAATTATAATCTGAAATAAGGTGACTATTTAATAAGGTGACTTTTTTATATTGTAATTCCGACATTTGCAGTCTTTGGTAGTGTACATTTACTATTTATTGTTTTAACTTCCATCCATTGAGATTGTTTCAGGATCTTTTTTGAGGATTTTTTTTTTTTAATATTTATTTACTTGAAAGGCAGAGTTTGAGGACACATACACACACACACACACACACACACACAAAGAAAAAGAGAGACAGAGAATCTTCCATCCGCTGTTTCACTCCCAAAATGTTTGCAATGGCCAGGGCTGGGCCAGATTGAAGCCAGGAGCCAGGAGCTTCATCCAGGTCTTCAATGTGGGTACAGGGACCCAAGGACTTGGGCCATCTTCTACTGCTTTCCCAAGTGCATTATCAGGGAGCTGGACTGGAAGTGGAGCATCTGGGAGTGAAACCAGTGCCATATAGGACGCTGGCGCTACAGGCCATGGCTTAACCCATTGTGCCACAGCATCAGCTCCTATTCGATGATCTTTGACATATGAACTATTTGGTTGACTTCAATCCTCAGCAATGTTAGAAGCTTCCCATAAAGTTCTTTTGTTCGCTTTAATTTTTGTTTTAATGAGTATCCAATAGAAGGGTTATCAAACTACTGTATTGAAACTGGTCTGCTGGCCGGCACCGCGGCTCACTAGGCTAATCCTCCGCCTTGTGACGCTGGCACACCGGGTTCTAGTCCCGGTTGGGGTGCCAGATTCTGTCCCGGTTGCCTCTCTTCCAGGCCAGCTCTCTGCTGTGGCCAGGGACTGCAGTGGAGGATGGCCCAAGTCCTTGGGCCCTGCACCCCATGGGAGACCAGGAGAAGCACCTGGCTCCTGGCTCCTGCCATCGGATCGGCACGGTGCGCCAGCCGCAGCGCGCCGGCCGCAGCGGCCATTGGAGGGTGAACCAACGGCAAGGGAAGACCTTTCTCTCTGTCTCTCTCTCTCACTGTCCACTCTGCCTGTCAAAAAAATTAAAAAAAAAAAAAAAAGAAACTGGTCTGCTGCATTTTTATAATTAACGGTATATTGGTACACAGCCATGACCAATTATTTACATGTTTTCCATGGCTGCTTTCATGCTACAGCAGCAGAAATGGATAGTTTTGGCACAGACAATATGGCTCACGATGCCTGTAATATATATCTCATTCTTTACAGAAGTTGACTCCAGATCTCTGAGATACACACAAAAACTAATGATGAAATTCAAATGAGCACTAACATATGCCGTTGTGTAATTTGGTAAAACCATAATAGATAAACCCTCTAGATCAGTAACTAATTTGGTAAAGGAGCCTAAGCAATATCCAGAAGTACACAAAGATTTCTATAAGAGGCTATTAATAAAATACTACTTATAAAAGCAAATATTTGGAAGCAAAAAACACGCCCAACATAGCAAGAGACAATGGAATATGCACGGAAATGTATGGAAAGATATAAAATCAAAATCATCTAATATTTGAAGAATCATTAGCAAGCTGAAATGCAGTATATAAACAATATATTCAGAATAATCATAATTCTTTGAAATTATGCACACAAAATACATCCCATCACTAAAAGCAGTTATTTCTAGATAGTAAAATTAAAGTTAGTTTTAACGTTTTTCTTTATACTTCTTCACAAACTACGTGTGATTTTGGGGCAGGCATTGTGGAACAGTGGGTTAAGCCACCACTTGGGGGCACTCACATTCTCTATCAGGGTGTCTGTGCCAAGTCCCAGCTACTCTGTTTCCAATCCAGCTTCCTACTCATGCATCATGGGAGGCAGCAGATGATGGTTCAAGTGTCCCTGCTACCGAAGTGGGAGACACAGATGGATTTCTAAGCTTCTGGCTGTGGCCTGACCCAGCCCTGGCTATTGCTGGTTGGGAGTCTACCAGCAAATGGAAGATCTCCCACACTTTCTGTCTCATCCAGTCACTGTGCCTTTCAAGTAGATGAAAATAAAGACAAAATAATAATAATTCTATTAAAGTAAAAATAATCAGAAATCCCAACTGATTTCACAGAAATACAAAGGATCACAAGAGGCTGTTATTAATATGTAACTTACCAAGACTGAAGCATGAAGAAACTGAAAATCTGAACATACTAATGAGATATAATAATCATAGTCTCCCATCAAAGAAAAGCCCAGAAGTAGATGGCTTCACTGCTGAATTCTATCAAACTTTTAAAGAATATTAGTCCTTTCCTGAACCTGTATATAGGAAATATATGAAGTTTGCATACCTTAAACAAAATAAAAAAATAAAGAATATCAGTCCTTCTTACATTTAAAAAAAAAAAAAGAGGAAATATTTCAAAACCCATCTTAGAAGAGCAGCATTACCCTGATATCAAAGCCAAAGGACACTCCAAGACAATTACAGGCGAACATTTCTGATGAAGACAGATGCAAAAAAATCCTCAACTAGTACTAGTCAACCATATTCAACAGTTCACTAAAATGAGCAAATGGGGCAAGCGCTGTGGCATACCAGATAAAGCTGTTGCCTGTAGTGCTGACATCCCACATAGGCACCAATTCGAGTCCTGGCTGTTCCACTTCCTATCTAGCTCCCTGCTGATGGCCTGATTGGGCTCCTGAACCCACGTGGGAGACCTGGAAGAGGCTCCTGGCTTTGGATCCGCCCAGCTCCAGCTGTTGTTGCCATTTGTGGAGTGAACTAGTGGGTAAAGACCTCTCTCTTTCTCTGCCTCTCTGTAATTCTGCCTTTCCAATAAATAAATAAATCTTTTTTATTTTTTTGACAGGCAAAGTTAGACAGTGAGACACAGAGAGAAAGGTCTTCTTTCCGTTGGTTCACTCCCCAAATGGCCGCCACGGCTGGCGCTAGGCCGATCTGAAGCCAGGTGCTTCCTCCCGGTCTCCTATGTGGGTGCAGGGCCCAAGGACCTGGGCCATCCTCCACTGCCCTCCCAGGCCACATCAGAGAGCTGGACTAGAAGAGGATCAACCGGGACTAGAACCTGGGGTGCCGTCGCCAAAGGCGAGGATTAGCCAAGTGAGCCATGGTGCCGGCCCTAAATAAATAAATCTTAAAAAAAAAAAAAAAAAAGAGTAAGAAAGTGAGATTTAACACCTAGGATAAAAAAATGCTTCAATATATGCAAATCAATAAACGTGATTCATCCTATTAACAGAACAAAGGACAAAAACATATGATCATTTCAATAGATGTAGAAAAAAGCATTTCACAAAATTCAACATCTTTTCATGATGGAAACTCTCCATAAAGTACGTGTAATGTTCATCAATAAAATAAAGGCTATAAATGATAAGCCCACAGCTGATATCACTCAGTGTGAAAAGTTGAAGGCTTTTTCTCTAGGTTGAGAAACAAGTCAAGGATGCCTACCCTCAATCTTCTACACAATATAGTCTGGAGGGTTGGGTGTTTGGTGCAGTAGTTAGGATGCCACTTGGGACAACATCCCATATTGGAGTCTCTGGGTTCGAGTCCCAGTTCTGCTTTTGATCCAACATCATGCTAATGCATGTTTGGAGGCAGTAGGTGGCTTAAGGAGGTGGGAGACCTGAAATGAATTCCAGGTTTCTGGTTTGTACTTGGCTATTGTGAGCATTTGGGGAGTGAACAGGATGAGATCTCTCTATCCTTCTCTTTCAAATAAATTAAAAACAAAACAAAAATACCCATATTATTGGAAGTCTTAGCCAGAGTAGTTAGGCAAGAAGCAGAAATTGAAAACATCTAAATAAGAAAAGTGAAACTGTCTCCATTTGCTGACATGATTTTATACAGAAAAAACCCTAATGACTCCATCAAAATAAATGAAAAATGACAAATTTAGCAAATTTTCCAGTTATAAAATCAATGTAATTAGTAGTATTGCTACACATTAGCAGTGAATTATCCGAAAAAGAAATCCAAGAAGCAATCCCATTTATAAGAGTAGCAAAAACAAAACAAAATAAACCCTAGGAGTAACTTTAACCAAGGAGATGAAAGATCTGTATATTGAAAACTATAAAACACTGATGAAAAAAAATTGAAGGTGAGGAGGTGAGGAGGGGCTTGCATTGTAAGCCACCACTTGGGATGCTCACATCCCAAAGTATCCATTAGCGTTCCAGACCCTCTGGTTCCCATCCAACTTTCTGATAATGTACCGGAGAAGGCAGTAGATGATGGCCCAATTACTTGGGTTTCTGCCACATATGTGGGAAACACAAATGGGAGTTTCTGGCTCCTGCTTTTGGCGTGGTGCAGTCCTGGCTGTTTGGGGTATTTGGGAATTGAATGAATGGACTGAAGACCTCTCTCTCCTCCCTCCCTCTCTGTCACAATGTCTTTCAAATAAGCTTAAAAAGATAATATAAATAAATGAAAAGATATCAATTTATGGACTGGAAGAATTAACATTGTCAAAACGTCCATGCCATACAAAGCGATCTACAGCTTCAGTGCAGTCTTTTTCAAATTTCTTCCATTCCTCAGAGAATAATCAATCCTAAAATGTGTATGGAATCATCAAAGACCCAAAATACTCAAAATAATCTTGAAAGCTGTAGGCTGCTTGATGCTAAATTACAAAGTTATCAGTAATAAAACAGCATGGTAATCACATAAAAACAGACACACTGACCAATGGCATAGGAAAAAAGCCCACAAAAAAACTCAACACATCTACAGTCAATTCACTTTCAACAAAGGTGCCAAGAATACATAATGGTGTTGGGAAAACCATTTACATGCATAAGAATGAAACTGGACCCTTACCTCAGCCCTTACACCAGAACCAACTAAAATTGGATTAAAGACTTACATGTAGCCGGCGCCGTGGCTCAATAGGCTAATCCTCCACCTTGCGGCGCCGGCACACCGGGTTCTAGTCCCGGTCGGGGCACCGGATTCTGTCCCGGTTGCCCCTCCTCCAGGCCAGCTCTCTGCTATGGCCAGGGAGTGCAGTGGAGGATGGCCCAGGTGCTTGGGCTCTGCACCCCATGGGAGACCAGGAAAAGCACCTGGCTCCTGGCTCCTGCCATCGGATCAGCGCGGTGCGCCGGCTGCAGCGGCGGCCATTGGAGAGTGAACCAACGGCAAAGGAAGACCTTTCTCTCTGTCTCTCTCTCACTGTCCACTCTGCCTGTCAAAAAAAAAAAAAAAAAAAAAAAAAAAAAAGACTTACATGTAAGACTTAAAACTCTAAAACTACTAGAAGAAAATATATGGGGGAAACCCCATAACCTTGGTTGGGAAATAATTCCCTGGTTATGACACCAAAAGCACAAGTAACAAAAGCTTGACAAAAAGGACTGCATCAAACTAAAAAAGCTTCTGTACAGAGGAAGAAACAATGCAGTGAAGAGACAATCCAGATTGGGAGAAAATATTTGCAAATTATTCCTGAGATAAGGGAATCATATCCAAAATGTACTCATATAAAGAAAAACATTCAACAATAACCCTATTAAAAAATGGGCAAAGGAACTAGACACTTCTTGAGAGATGACCTATTAATCGCCAATAGGTATATGAAAAAAAGTGCAGCATCACTCATTAGGGAAATGCAAATTAGATACACAAGGAAGTATCACCTCACACCTGTTAGAATGGTCTACTTTCAAAAGATGCAAGAATATGGATAAGGAGTAGCCCTTGTACACTGCCGGTATTATAAATTTGTATGACCCTTATAGAAAACAGTATGGAGATTTCTCAAAAATCTAAAAACAGAAAGAGTCCAGCAAATCCACTTGCAGGTATATAGCCAAAAGAATTCAAATGTATGTTTTTAAGATATATCAAAAGATTGATTTTTTTAAAATGTGGTATTTATACGTAACAGAATTGCTTTCAGCTTTTAAAAATTCTGTCATTTGCAAATTGTATCCTCTTTACCTGGCTGTGCATTGCATCCTTTGTAAATTTATAAACAATCAATAATATTAAGTTGTTTGAGTTCTGTGAACCATTCTAGCAAATTACTGAACCTGAGCTCACAGCAGGTGAGATACACAGGAGGTCTAGACTTGTGCTTGCCATCTCAAGTAGAGGCAGTCTTGTAGGACAGTTCTGAATCTGTGGGTCTTAAGCCACTTTGGGTAGTGCCAGAAATAAATAGAAGAAAAAAAAAAGTAAAGCATGAGTCAAAAAAAGTTGAACTGACTTGCTGGACAGCTGGCTGACGCTCAAGAGTCAGAGAACTGGTTTTATGGGAAATACTCACATGTGGTGTCAAGTGTTGAGAGTAGAAACAACATCACAGCAGCACTATCTAAATAAAGGAGTCTCCAATCAACTGAGATGAACAGCTCTTTCTTTTGTTAAACCATTAACCTTTATAGTGTTGGGTGCTATTATCTCATGCCTATCCATCCATTATTAGGGTCTTTCAACTACAGTTTCAACCTTTATTACTCCAAGTATTGTACACTATTGGACTTTTGACTGTATTTGGTATCTTAGTTGGAACATATTCTTTCAGATTTGCAAAGCTCACAATGAATTCAATGGCCTTGTTTTCTTGTCATGGGTCAACAGCAATTTGAGTTCTCTTTGAATTATCAGTTGGCTTTCCTCTCACTGGTTTTTTCCAGAAATCCTATTCACAATTTCTTGAAACCAAAATACTTTCAATACAGTAATGATATAAATTTCCAACTGAAAAAGTTATTCTCTCAGCATTTCAGAGAAATGAAGTCAGAAATACAGCCTTAAGAATGTGACTGATAGCTGGCCTAGAAGTTCTGCCTCCTGGACTTTTCATTATTTGCATTAGCTTTAACCTTTTTTTTGAAAGGCAGAGTAGACAGTGAGAGAGAGAGAGAGAGAGAGAGAGAAAGGTCTTCCTTTTGCCATTGGTTCACCCTCCAATGGCTGCCGCAGCCGGCGCACCGCGCTGATCCCATGGCAGACGCTGGGTACTTATCCTGGTCTCCCATGGGGTGCAGGGCCCAAGCACTTGGGCCATCCTCCACTGCACTCCCTGGCCACAGCAGAGAGCTGGCCTGGAAGAGGGGCAACCGGGACAGAATCCGGTGCCCTGACCGGGACTAGAACCTGGTGTGCCGGCGCCGCAAGGCGGAGGATTAGTCTAGTGAGCCGCGGCACCAGCCTAGCTTTAACCTTGATACTCTATCAGTACCCAGTGAAAAAGATTAAAATTTCTGACTTTGGGTTTTGAACTGTTCTATTTATAAGAACTGACATTTCATGATTTTCCTAATTTCAATTAATTTATTTAAATGGCAGAGACAGTTATGTTTCATCTACTGGTTTATTCCCCCAAATGCCTGCAACAGCCAAGACTGGGCACGTGGAAGCCAGTGGCCTGGAAGTCAATCTGGGTATCCCACATGCGTGGCAGAGTTCCAAGCACTTGAGTCATTACCTGCTGCCTCCCAGGATGCACATTAGCAAGAAGCTGGAATTGGAAGCAGAGCCAGGACACAAACCCAAGGACACTGATATGGAATGTAGCATCCCAAGCAGCAACTTAACTGTTGTGCCAAACACCTCCCCACTCCATGATTTTTAGATGGAGTTTCCAGCTTCTGGTTTCAGCCTAACCCAGCCTGTTGAATACAGGCTGTTGAGGGCATCTGGGGAGTGAACCAGCAGATTGAAAATCTCTCTTTCGCCGGCGCCGCGGCTCACTAGGCTAATCCTCCGCCTTACAGCGTGGCGCCGGCACACCGGGTTCTAGTCCCGGTCGGGGAGCCGGATTCTGTCCCGGTTGCCCCTCTTCCAGGCCAGCTCTCTGCTGTGGCCAGGGACTGCAGTGGAGGATGGCCCAAGTGCTTGGGCCCTGCACCCCATGGGAGACCAGGATAAGTACCTGGCTCCTGCCATCGGATCAGCGCGGTGTGCCGGCCGCAGCACACCGGCCGCGGTGGCCATTGGAAGGTGAACCAACGGCAAAGGAAGACCTTTCTCTCTCTCTGTCCACTCTGCCTGTCAAAAAAAAAAAAAAAAAAAAAACACAAAACTCTCTGTGACTCTACCTTTCTTACAAATAAATCTTTAAAAACATTTTTCCTTGGTTTTGTAGAATAAAATTCATTCTGTTTTGAAATACATATGAGCCCTTTCAACTTTTTGAATCCATAATCCTCATTTCTTTCATTATTTGACCTAGTGCATTTAAGTTGTGTCCTCATTCTATTTTGAAATACATATGAGCCCTTTCAACTTTTTGAATCCATAATCCTCATTTCTTTCATTATTTGACCTAGTGCATTTAAGTTGTGTCCTCACCTCTTTAGCTCTAATAACAAGGTTACTAATGGTCTAGTTGCAAATCTAATGGTAATTATATGTATTTTTAATTTGTAAAAGATTAAAGTAATACTATTACATATTCTGACTTTATAGAATTTTAAACTACCTATTATGAAACTATTATGGAAATAGTCATTTAAAATGATAGTATTTCAGAAAATCTGGAAAAATGAAATTAAAAGTTTATTTTGGTGCAAAGTACTTTGAAAGCCAATGCAGTTTTTCATATATGTATTTCCATACACTTTTTGAAGATCCTTTATAAGAAATCAGAGAAAATACAATTTGCAACAATTACAAAAAACTTAAAAAGTACTGCTCTAATTGCCTTGCATGTATTAAATCATTTGATCCTCACAATAAGATTGAGGTAGATATTACTCATTTTACACATGAGGAATCTTAGGCACAGGAATGCTATGTTAATTATCCAAGGTCACAGTTAGTGGCAAAGCCAATATTTAAATTCAGTTTAGTTCCAGGGCTTATACTTAATCTTTACTGCATATGGCTTTCTCCAGTTAAGTAAACTATAAAAGATAATCATTACAAAAAGATAAGGCCTAATTTTATTACCACTTTTTTTCATCACACTGAAAATAATTAAAATAACACACAGCTTTACAAAAATAAATTTTTATTAAAAGCAATAGAGTCTGAGCAGGAAGACAGTACAAAGAATGTAAACAATGTAAACATCACTACATTCAGCTCAGCCTGATTGAAATGCTGAAATACAATTCTAAATGCTCTATGTGCCCTTACTAGCAAGATACATTAATTCTACTTTACACAGACAACACATTCTAACTTTGATTAGAAAGAAGAGTTTCACCGTAGTCGATCCCAGCGCCAAATACTGGCATCATCACAAACAGCTATAAGAATGCTGCTATCCCTGCTAAAACTGGTTTGTCGAATAGCAGCACCACATTTATGATGAGTCAGTGTTGTACATCTAGGGAAAAACAAACAAACATGAGAACAGGCTAAATACCATATGTACTAATTTTGTTAGTATGCTTAAAATAGTGAATGAGAAAACGAGCATATAAAAAGCACTTAAAACCAGAAGGAATTCAACCTTAACTTTCATAAAAATCTTAGGAATATTTAAATTATATTGGTATATTTGAAATGTATATAATTTATATACAAGATAAATAACTTGTGGCCAAGATACTCAAGAAAAACAATACTGAAACGAAAAACAAATACTTTAATTCTGAGACTCGTAAATGTTAAAAATGATTTAAGGATAGTATCACATATCAATTGTTTCTTCTGTATTAGCTTAAAACTTTAGAGTAAAAAGCAGAATTTCTGCACAGAAATTTCCAAACACTTACTTGGCTTTATGAGGATCTTCTACTTCTAAGTCCCAAACATAAAGTTTGCCAACCTGATTGCCCAATGCAAGCATCTGTACAAACATATTTTTAAAAACAGCAAATTAATAAAATCTCAAAGCTCTAAATCAAACAATCTCAAACCATTTTATTTCAGAAAAACCTCAGTTCTAGCCTCCGACTGTGCTCTTCTTTGGAACTGCTATTTCTGATTTGCAAATAGGAGTAAGTAGAAGAGTAATTATTACTTCACAGTGTGTCTTCAGAAATAAGGCACTTTTGCAAATTTGTGAAGGACTTTACAATTTACATTGTTAGTTGCCATGTCACTCTTTCTTCTGCCTTAAAGAATTTTAACAAACACTGTGAAAAGCATTTCCAAAGCTTTCTTACAGAAATAAATATCCAGTTCATGTTAGCACAAAACCCTAACAACATATTTCTTTAAAATTTGAGGTCACTGGTGTTTTGTCTCTGTCTTCCATGCTCATTTTTCTCTCTTTTTTTTTTATGGAATAAAGCTTTATGTGAAGATTATGAACACTCTAACCACTAAAACATTAAATCTTAGGATCAGGTGTTACCCAACATACACACCTAACTTTCCTATTGATACCTCACAACAAATTTCATTCATATGCACTGCAGAGGGTGTGCTGAGCCACAAAGTTAGAATGGGTAACATCAAAGGGCAAAATAACCAATAGAAAACATCAAGGTAGATTCTTAGGAAAAAAGAACAAGGACACAACAGAAAAAGCTAAAACTGCAAAGGTCTTTCATAAGTCAAACAATTTCAAAATATAATAATATGTTGCTACCTTTTGCCAGAAATCCATAGAAAACCTCATGTACCAAATGTCACATTGGCTGTAATCAAATCGCCCAAGAATAGTCACATTAGACTCACTAGGTTTAATTTTATCTATATCATCTTCCATTTTGCCAGGTTTCCAGCATACAATGGCATTTTCACAAGACTAAAACAGAAATGAGAAAAAGAAGTATTAAACTGTGGAATGGAAATTTAAAAACTTAAAGATTTTTTTCTTCACTATCATTTTAGAATTGACAGATCTTACAACATTTATTAGATTCAAAGTCCACACCTGAAGATAAGAAATCTCAACAAAATCATATAAAAGAATTACATTGTATGGAATATTTATTCTGAAAGTTAGAATTTCTCTTCCAAATCAATCAAGTTCAGTTTTAGACACTTTGGTACCCAGTGACTTGAAGTGTTTTATTGTACAAGTATCATTACAAACATGGAGTTTGAGAATACAGGGCTCTTCAAAATCTGGCCATAGAGTTCTTTAGTTTCATTTTTCCTTATCAATTTCCTATTCCACTTCCAACTTAAACTGTTAATCCTTCATCCATACACAGTGTCTGTGCCACATAATAGGTGTTCAATAGATGTCTCAAGAAAATTAATGAACTTACTGAGATCAGGTTATAAATAGGATAACAGAAGGCAATAAGAGTGGTGGCTTATTATCAAGACACTGTTATGGGGACAGGATCAAAACAGACCACAACGTTACACTTTCTTTAACCTATAACATCAGATCTTTGTGAACACACTTCACACACTTCTGCCTTAGCAGCAACTGATAACTGTGGGCAGCATTTGTATTACTTTATAGGGTAGTGGTTTGTCCAGTAAGGGACTTCTGACAATGTATGTGGCCTCCAATGGAAAGCGGTCAGATATGCTGCTAACATTTTACAATTCATGGGACAGTCCTCCACAAAAAAAATTTTTTTAAATTTGCAACCCAATCTCCATAGCACCAGAATTGAGAAACCCTGGTGTAGGTTCCCCCTGGAGCTTATATGATAGTCTATATAGTCACAGGTGGCAGCCCTGTAGAAGTCACCAGCATTTTAACAGTTTAACAAGGCCAAAAGAATATTAAGAGGAGGGGAAACATAATTTTTCTTCTCTACCTTTTTTAGATTTGGGAAATTCTAGTGCTGTGTATTACCTGATAAACAAGTTCTTAACTGTAAGTATTTTAGAGATTACCTGTTTACACTTGGATTAAGTGCACAGTTGAATGGATAGTCTTGGCCCCAATCCTACTGAATCAGAATCTCCAAGAAGGAGTAAAAAAATAGAATTGCAAAATAGCTCTTCAAGTGCTCCTTACTGACTGCACTGGTAAAAGATTCTTAATTATTACAGTCTAATTTGTGGAAAACTAAAGCAGAGAGAGGTAAAAGAATTTGCCAGAGCTAATGAACACTAGAGTTCAAAATCATCTAGAGAGCTTTTACAATGTACAAATTCTCTGGTTAGTTCTTATGCCAGATTTAGAATCTCAGGGAGCAAGGTTTAGGAAACTTTTTTTCATACCCTTTTAGTGATTTTCATGCAGAATAATTTAGTTCAACATCTCACCCAAAATTTTAAAATCCCTTCCTGTAGTCTTAAATTGTCTTTTTTTTCCTTCTGCTACCAAAACAACAAAGTAGACATACTTTTCCCTATTCAGCCCACTAAGTATAACTCAGAAGTCTAAACTTCATATATAAACCAAACATAAGACTCTGAAAAGGAGAGTGAAGGCATAAAACTAGGAACCTTGAAACATGAACCATACAGTGCCAAGTTTCCTGGGCTATCTTCTGCCTGGTTCCAAAAGAAGAAAGCAACTCAGAAATGCTAATAGAATAAGAAAAAAATGCTCTTTTTAGCTAAAGGACTAAATAAGTAACAGCCTAACACGACAACATTTCACACAATAAATGTTGTACTTCAGCTAAATGATACAAAAAAAAAAAAAAAAAAAAAAAAATCTTTGGACCCCATCATCATCTGAACCAGCAGTAGGGCCAATGAAGAACTGTTCTTATTTCCTAACTAAACAACTCAAGTACATACCCTCTGATTCCCCCCATCCCTGCAATAATGAGATGACCCTCCTCCTGCTCTTCCTCCTCCTCCTCTCTAGCTGTTGGAATCAGAGAAGGACTAGAGGAGTCAGGACATTCCAACTCCCTAGTGGTTAAAGCCACCAGTAACTCAGTGCCAGTGAAGACCATGACTAGAGGGCAGTAATGAAGCATTCCAATCCCACCAAGCTAGGGTGGTATCAGCTGAAGCCTAGTGGAAAGCGTGAACTCCCAACCCCACCAAGCAGTAATGAGGCACCATCACCAAATCAACTAAGTGGTAAACCTGGACTTGACCCCAAATGGAAATCACAAGGCAGTGGTTCCCTTTCCCAAATGAAAATATATCAGAAGCAGCTTGCCATAAGAGATCTAAAGATCCAGAGTAAGCCGGCGCCGCGGCTCTCTAGGCTAATCCTCCACCTTGTAGCGCACGGGGTTCTAGTCCCGGTCCGGGCGCCGGATTCTGTCCCGGTTGCCCCTCTTCCAGGCCAGCTCTCTGCTGTGGCCCGGGAGTGCAGTGGAGGATGGCCCAGGTGCTTGGGCCCTGCACCCCATGGGAGACCAGGAGAAGTACCTGGCTCCTGCCATCGGATCAGCGCGGTGAGCCGGCCGCAGCGCGCCAGCCGCGGCGGCCATTGGAGGGTGAACCAACGGCAAAAGGAAGACCTTTCTCTCTGTCTCTCTCTCACTGTCTACTCTGCCTGTCAAAAAAAAAAAAAAAAAAAAAAAAATCCAGAGTCTCCTGGCCTCAATCAGCCCTTAAGGCATTTGGATTGGCTGAAGAGCCTATGAGAGTATTTTAGGCATGGAAAGCCAAGACACTCTGGGGAAAAAAAAAAAAAAAAAAAAAAAAAACTAAATGAAAGATCTCTGCAAGTGAGATACCAGTGGAAAGAACGGGGCCATCAAAAAAGGAGGTACCTTCCTCTCAAGGGAGGAGGGAACTTCCACTTTGACTATGACCCTGTCGGAATAAGATCAAAGTCGGCGAACCCAAAAGGCCTCCAATACCTTGGCAACTCATGACTAGAGCCTAGGGAGATTCCGGATGCCATAAACAAGAGTGTCAAATTGTTAAGTCAACAACAGGAGTCACTGTGTACTTACTTCTCATGTGGGATCTGTCCTTAATGTGTTGTCCAATGTGAAGTAATGCTATAACTAGTACTCAAACAGTATTTTTACACTTTGTGTTTCTGTGTGGGTGCAAACTGATGAAATCTTTACTTAATATATACTGAATCGATCTTCTGTATATAAAGACAATTGAAAATGAATCTTGATGTGAATGAAATGGGAGAGGGAGTGGGAGATGGGAGGGAAATTATGGGGGGGGGGGCGAAGCCAATGTAATCCATAAACTGTACTTTGGAAATTTATATTTACTAAAAAAAAGATCCAGAGTCTCAGTAGCCAAAAAAATCTAGGTCTCAATCAAACATCACTCATACCAAGAATCAGAAAAATGTCAAGTTAGACGAACAATTAATAGGGGTTGGTGTTGTGGTGCAGTAGGTAAAGCTGTCACCTGCAAATGCTACCATCCCATATGGGTGCTGGTTAAAGTCCTGGGTATTCCATTTCTGATCCAGCTCTCTAACAGCCTGGGAAAAGAAGATGCCCAAATCCTTGGGCTGCTGCCACCCATATAGGAGACCCAGAAGAAGCTCCTGGCTTTGGCATGCTCGCTCGCTCTCTCCCTCCCCCTTTCTAACTGTAATTCTAACCTTCAAATACATAAACAATAGATGCCAACACTAAAATAACATTTCAAAATTTATGATAAAGATTTAAGTAGACATCATAATTCTTTACTAAGCACAAACCTAATTGAAAAAATCTCAACAAAGAATCCAGTGGGAATTTCAGAACTGAATTATATATTATTATAACCAAAATAAAAATAACAATCTATTGACTAATAACAAAATAAAATTGAAGAGTCAATAAAATTAAAATGAACAATAGAAATTACCTAACCTGAACAAAGATAAAGACTTTCTTAAAAATAAATAAATCAATAAAAGTTGCAGGGACCAAACAAAAGATCTAACATCATCACAGTCTCAAAGAGAAGGAAGAGAGTAAACTCCAAAAAGAACTGAAATAATAGTAGTTTCCAGATCTGGGACAAAATGTCTCTAACACTTAAAACCTGCCATGGAATTCAAAAAGGTCAAACACCCCAAACAAGATAAACTCTAAGAAATGCATACCAAATTACATCACACTCAAACCTCAAACTAAAATATACTCATTTTCAATCTGAAAGCTTAAAGATAAAAAGCCCTGAAAGTTGCAAAAAAGAACCCCTTAACAATAAGGGGGAAAAAAAAAGCCTAATGCTACTAAATTTCTTCTCAGCAACTATGGAGGCCTGAGAGGAGGGAAAACATTTTACAACTATTGAAAGAAAATAACTATGAAGCCAGAATTCTATATTCAAGTGACTTTATCTTTCAGGAATGAAGGAAAAAGGAGACTACTCTCGGATGAAGAAAAACTAAGACAAAGTTTGTCCCCAAAAGACTTACCCTAAAAAATAATGGCTACAGGAATTTTCCTAAGCAGAAAGAACATGATTTAAGAAGAAATCTTGGAATTATCAGTAAGGAAAAATAACAGAAAAAGCAAAATGAATAAATACAAACTTTCATTTTCCTCTTCAGTCTTTGGGGCCAGTGTTACAGCACATAGCATTAATAACAGCAGCATCCCATATGAGTGCGAGTCCCAGTCTCAGCTGTTCCACTTCCAATCTAACTGCTTGCTAATGTGCCTAGGAGGACAGCAGAGGATGGCCAAGTGCTTGGGTCCCTGCCACCCACATGGGATACTGGGATGAAGCCTGGCTTCTGGTTTCAGCTCGGTCCAGCCCTGGCTGTTTCATCCATTTAGACAGTGAGTCAGCAGATGGAAGATCTCCTTATAAATAAATCTTCTTTAAAAAATTATAATACTGGGGCTGGCGCTGTGGAGTGGTGGGTAAAGCTGCCACCTGCAGTGCCAGCATCCCATATGGGTGCCAGTTTTAGTCCCAGCTGCTCCTCTTCCAATCCAGCTCTCTGCTATGGACTGGGAAAGCAGTAGAAGATGGCCCCAGTCCTTGGGCCCCTGCACTCATGTGGGAGAAATTAAAGAAGCTCCTGGCTCCAGACTGGCCCAGCTGCAGCCACTGTGGCCATCTAGGGAGTGAATGAACCAGCAAATGGAAGACCTAACTCTCTCTCTGCCTCTGCCTCTCTGTAACTCTGCCTTTCAAATAAATAAATAAATCTTTTTAAAAAAAATTATAAAGCTGTGATGTGATACTATGTAGTTAAATATGAAGTAAATATTTATGACAATTATATTATAAATAGAAAAGAAAAAGTGATATAAAGCAAGAGTTCTGTACTTTACTTGAATTGGTAAAATGCCCAGAGTAGACTGTGAGAAACTAAACACACACACACACACACTATAAGCTCTAAAGCAACTACCAAAACAGCTACACAAAGAAATATATTCAAAGACATTGCAGACACATAAAAAGGAATTTTAAAAAGATGCTCATATAACTTACAGCAAGGCAAAAAGGGAAAAAAGTGAGAAATTAAAAATATAATGGCAGACTTAATGTAGTTTTTTAAGTTAAGGATTAATGTATCAACTTGGATTAGCAGAGTAGACTTTAAAAAAACTAACCAACCTAACACAGAATTAAAAGTTTACTTTGATGCAAAAACAATTTTTTAAATCCATGTATATAGGGGACTTAAAAGGTTCATGAAAAATGCATATTATGGAAAAACTATGCATGTAATTTCAAAATTTTCTGCACCAAAATAAACTTATCTGTTAATTCCATTTTCCATGAAATTTTTTAAAAAGATTTATTTATTTGAGAGGTAGAGTTACAGAGAGAGAGAGAGACAGAGAGGAAGGTCTTCCATCTGCTGGTTTATTCCCCGGATGGCTGCAACAGAAGGAGCTGGGCCCATCCAAAGCCAGGAGCTTCTTCCGGATCTCCCCTGCACTCACATCTTCTTCTGGATGTGAGTGCAGGGGCCCAACCACTTGAGCACCTTTCATCGCTTTCTCAGGCCATTAGAAGGGAGCTGGATTAAAAGAGGAGCAGCTGGGACTAGAACCCGAGCCCATATGGGATGCTAATGCCACAAGTGGAGGCTTAGCTGACTATGCCACAGCACCAGCCCCTCCATGAACTTTTTAAATTATTCTTTTATATCATCTAAAAGAAGCTTATACAAATACACAATATTTATAGATTAAAAACGTAAAAGCTTGGGGCTAGCACTGTGGCTACTCCCTGACCAATCCAGCTCCCTGCTAATGCTCCTGGGAAAGCAGCAGAGGATGGGCCATGCGCTTGGGTCCCTGCATTATGTGGCATTACCTGGAAGAAACTCCTGTCTCCTGGCTCCAGTTTGGCCCCGTCATGACTGTTGTGGTCACTTGGGGAGTAAACCAGTGGATGGAAGATTTCTGTCTCTTCCTCTCTCTCCGTAATTCTGCCTTTCAAATAAAATAAATCTTAAAAAAAAAAAATTAAGCAAACAACAAATAAAAAATGGTGCAGTGGCATCATGGCAGGTTAAGCCACCATCTGCACTGCAAGTATCCCATATAGGTACAGGTTTGAGTCCCAGCTGCTCCGCTTCCAATCCAGCTCCCTGCTAATGCACCTGGGAAAGCAGCAGAGGACAGCCCGAGTACTTGGGCCCCTGCACCCACGTGGAGACCCTGAAGAAGCACCTTGCTTCAGAGCCTGGCCCAACCCGAGCCATTTCAGCTGTTTGGGGGGTGAACCAGCAGATGGAAAATCTCTCTTTTCTCTTCTCTCCCCTCTCTCTGTGTGACTCTTTCAAATAAATACATAAATCCTTTTTTCAAAAAAAAGTAAAAACTTGAAAAAATGTTACATAATAATAAAAGGGTCAAGCCACCAAGACACAGCAATACTGACTAAATATGTATGCACCAAAAAACAAAGCTACAAAACATGTGATAAAACTGTCAGGAAGAAGGAAATCCACAATTATAGTTGGAGTTTAACATCCGTCTCTAATAACTGATTAAAAAGTAGACAGAAAGGCCAGTGCCCTGGTTCACTTGGCTAATCCTCCGCCTGCGGCACTGGCACCCCGGGTTCTAGACCCGGTTGGGGCACCGGGTTCTAATCCCGGTTGCTCCTCTTCCAGTCCAGCTCTCTGCTGTGGCCTGGGAGGGCAGCGGAGGATGGCCCAAGTGCTTGGGTCCCTGTACCCGCATGGGAGACCGGGAAGGAAGTACCCGGCTCCTGGCTTCAGATCGGCACAGCGCTGGCTATAGCGGCCATTTCGGGAGTGAACCAACGGAAGGAAGACCTTTCTCTCTGTCTCTCTCACTGTCTATAACTCTGTCTCTCTCTCTCACTGTCTCTGCCTGGCAAAAAATAAAAATAAATAAATAAATAAAAAAGTAGACAGAAAAGCAACAAGAATACAGAAGAATTCAACAACACAATCAACCAACAGTATCTTTTTGATATTTACAAAACACTCTACCCAGTAGCAGAAAACACATTTTCAATCTCTTCTTGTAAAACATATCCAAATCGTAAAAAAATTCCAAAAAAACTTAAGCAATTGATATAATAATCTAAGCTCCCACCTGAAGAAACTTTTAAAGGCTGAGTAAAACAAACCCACAGCAAACAGAAGAGGCAATAACAGTAACATTTAAAAAAAAATAATCCAGTAAGGGGCAGACATTTGGTGCAGTGCTTAAGATGCTACTTGGGATACCAGCAACCCATATTACAATGCTTAGGATTGAGTCCAGGATCCCCCTTCATTTCCACCTTTCTGATAGTGCACACCCTGGTAGGCAGCAATGGATGGCTGACGTTCTTGGGTTGCTGCCACCCACATGGGAGACCCAGATTGAATTACAGGCTCCTAGCTTTGACCTGTTACAGCCCTAGCTGTTGTAGCAGGGAGTCAACCAGAGGAAGATCTCAGTTTGTCTCACTCTTCTACTGCCTTTCAAATAAACAAACAGCTGTTCTTTGAAAATACCAATAAAATGGACAAACTTCTACCAAAAGTAACAAAAAATAGATAAAAACTACCAATTTCAAAAATAAAGTAGGGGCCGGCGCTGTGGCACAAAAGGTTAACGCCCTGGCCTGAGGCTCCAGCATCCCATATGGGCGCCGGTTCTAGTCCTGGCTGCTCCTCTACCAATCCAGCTCTCTGCTATGGCCTGGGATAGCAGTAGAAGATGGCCCAAGTCCTTGGGCCCCTGCACCCATGTGGGAGACCTGGAAGAAGTTCCTGCCTTCGGATCAGTGCAGCTCCGGCCATTGCGGCCAATTGGGGAGTGAACCAGTGGATGGAAGACCTCTGTCTCTGTCTCTACCTCTCTAACTTCGTCTTTCAAATAAATAAAAAATAAATCTTTTTTTTTTTTTTAAAGAATAAAATGGCTTGTCAATAAAGACTCAGCAAACATCAAAATTATCAAAAGAAAACACTATAAACTGAGAGTGCATTTAAATTTTACCTGAGATGGAATGGCAATGCCTCAAATAGCACAAATAAATCACAAATCACCTAAGAGGAAGTAGTTAATTTGAATAGCCCCATAACTCTTAAGGAACTTGAATTTGTAATTTTAAACTCTTCCCTTCAAAAATTTCTAGGCCCAGAAAGTTTAACTAGAAAATTCTACCAACCATTTAAGGGAGAATTAACATCAACTGTATATACAACCACTGTCAACAAATGGGAGAGGGGCTGGAGCTGTGGTACAGTGGGTTGAACCCCTGCCTACAGCACCGGCAACCCACAAGGGTGCCGGTTCGAGTCCCGGCTGCTCCACATCCAATCTAGCTCTCTGCTATGGGTTGGGAAAGCAGTAGAAGATGGCCCAAGTCCTTGGGCCCTTGCACCTGCATGGGAGACCTGGGAGAAGCCCCTGGCTCCTGGCTTCGGTTTGGCCCAGCTCTGGCCGTTGCAGTCATCTGGGGAGTGTGAACCAGTGGATGGAAGACCTGTCACTTTCAAATAAACAAATAAACCTTTAAAAATTAAAATACTTTTTGATGCAACTGTTAAATAATAAGGATTTATAAAAATTACATTATAAGTGGAAATTATATTATAAATTATATAATATATAAATTATATATTATATATAATTGAACTGGTAAAATGCCCACACAGAGTAGACTGTGGGAGACTCAGAAGAAGCTCCTGGCTCCTAGCTCCGAATCAGTTCAGTTTCTGACCCTTGCAGTCATTTGGGGAGTGAATCAGCATATGGAAGACCTCTCTCTGCAACTCTGTCTTTCAAATAAATAAATTAAATCTTCAAAACAAAACAAAAGACAAAACAGATAGTCTTAATAAAGCTTATATTTCAGATTCCTATCTGTTAAAAAAAAAAAAAAACGGGAGACAGGATACTTACCAATTATTTTATAAAGCCTGTTTATCAATAATACCAAGACAAAAAACAGTACCAAAAAAAAAAAGTTTCAGACTAATAACACAATTTCATGAACACAACTACATAAATACTTAAAACTAGCAAATAGAATTCCACAAAATATAAAAAGAATAAGAACTACCAGGACAGGTTTACTCCTGGGATAAACAAGCCAAATTAATATTTTTTAAAAAATCAATCAACACAATATACTGTATTAATAGGCTAAAGAAGAAAAGACATGATTATATCAACTGATGAAAAATCAACTGACAAAAAGCACCCATTCATGAATAAAGTCACAAAAACTTAGGGAGAAAACTAATTAGAAAGAGAATGTCTACTACAATGTGAAAGACTAAATGACAATGCAAATATGCCTGCTGTTAACACTGTTATTCCACAAAGACTGATGTTTCACCAATGTGAGAAGGCAAAAAAAGGAAATAAAAGGCATAAGATCAGAGATGAAGAAATAAAACTGTCGGGCAGAGCCAAGATGGCGAATACTGAGGGGGCGCACCAACAGTCTGGGAAAAGATAGTTTAATAAAAGTGGAGTTACTGTAGCCTCAGGAAAAGGCTCAGGAAAAAACTGCAGAGGAAACTCTTCTGGATCTAGTGGATGTGACACGGAGGACCTACGGGGAGAGCAAGGTCACCCACCACGTGGAAGCCCCGCTGCAGAGTCTGCGCACCAGCGCTGGAAGGGGAGGTGAGACAAAAACCTCGGTAACCCGAGACATTGGTAGGGAAAGGCAGAAAGAGCCTACAGGGAACGAGGCCTGAAGCCCCACTGGGGAAAGTTCACCAGGCTGACTGGAGGAGAGAAAAAAATGAATATAAGTGGAACCAGCACGGACACTAGCCTCTCTCTCCACTCACCTTACAAAGCCGAGCAAGACAAAGAGCAGGTGCCACTTTATGTATGTAAAGTGGCGCCCACCATTAGCCAAGCAGAAAAACCTGACTCTGGTGGGGAGAAATAACAGGAGGTTAAGACCTAGTGAAAGTGTGGCGCTAACGAACTGAGACTGTGAAAATCTGAAGGGGGCGAGAGAACTGAGTACACAAACTCGGTAACCTTGGCAACCTGGTGAGAGACTGCGGAGAAATTTGAGACCACACTGAGGGCTGCATAAAGTCTTTGTGTGGTCCCAGGGGTCCAGCAGACTAATACCCACAGGGACCAGATTTCATACATCAACTACCCTCAATTCCACTCAGCTTTGTGGAATCACTTCCCAACTGAGAAAAAAAAAAAAAGAGAGAGAGAGAGAGAGCGACCTCGAGCAAGTGAGAGAACAATCTGGGTGAGTCACCTTTGGCACACCCTTAACCCTGAAGAACCAAACAGAGCTCTCTGGCCACACCCATCACAGCCTCTAAGGATCCATCAAAAGTAGACAGTCCACTTAATCTACAGTCATAGTATAACGAGAAAAAAAACACAGCGAAGAAACCAAAGAGTATCTCCAATATGCCAAACAACAAATGCAGAAACCAAGGTAACAAGAACAAGGAAGACACTATGACGCCCCCAAATGAAAAAGACACCCCAATTCAAGATTATGAAGATGATGAGATAGAAGAAATGCAAGAAGCAGATCTCAAAAATTGATAAGAACATTAAGAAGTTCTCAAAAACAAATTCTTGAACACCAGAAATCCTTAATGGACAAGATAGAAAATCTCTCTCACGAAAATGAAATATTAAGAAGGAATCAAAATGAAACGCAGAAACTAGTAGAACATGAAACTGTGATAGTGACAAGAAATCATAATGAAATGAAGAATTCAATAGATCAAATGACAAACACATTAGAGAGCCTTAAAAACAGAATGAGTGAAGCAGAAGAGAGAATATCGGGCTTAGAAGACAGAAAACAGGAAAGTATACAGTCAAACCAAAGAAAAGAAGAGGAAATTAGAAATCTAAAAAAATATTGTTGGGAATCTACAGGATACTATTAAAAAAACCCAACATTCGGGTTCTAGGAGTTCCTGAAGGCATGGAGAGGGAGAAAGGATTAGAAGGCCTTTTTAGTGAGATATTAGCAGAAAATTTCCCAGGTTTGGAGAAGGACAGAGAAATCCTAGTGCAGGAAGCTCATAGAACCCCTAATAAACATGATCAAAAGAGATCCTCACCACAACACATTGTAATTAAACTCACCGCAGTGAAACATAAAGAAAAGATCCTAAAATGTGCAAGAGAGAAACATCAGATTACTCCCAGAGGATCTCCAATTAGACTCACAGCTGACTTCTCATCACAAACCCTACAAGCCAGGAGGGAATGGCGAGACATAGCCCAGGTACTAAGAGATAAAAACTGCCAGCCCAGAATATTATACCCTGCAAAGCTCTCATTTGTGAACGAAGGTGAAATTTATTTCACAGCAAACAGAAATTGAAAGAATTTGTTGCCACTCGTCCAGCCCTGCAAAAAATGCTTAAAGATGTGTTACACACAGAAACACAGAAACAAGGTCATCAATTTGAAAGAAGATAAAGGAAGGAAACCTCACAGCAAAAGATCACAGGGAATTCAAAACATATATTAGAAAATATCTTTGGCAAATGGCAGGGCAAAGTTACTACTTATCAATAGTCAAATTGAACGTAAATGGCCTGAACTGTCCAGTTAAAAGACACAGATTGGCTGATTGGGTTAAGGAACAAAACCCATCTATTTGCTGCTTACAAGAAACACATCTTTCCAACAAAGATCCATACAGACTGAAAGTGAAAGGCTGGAAAAAGATATACCATGCCAACAGAAATGAAAAAAGAGCGGGCGTAGCCATCTTAATATCGGACAACATAAACTTTACCAAAAAAACTGTTAGGAGAGACAAAGAGGGGCACTATATAATGATTAAGGGATCCATTCAACAGGAAGATATAATGATTATCAATGTATATGCACCTAATTACAGGGCACCGGTTTATTTAAAGGCTTGTTAAGGGACTTAAAGGGAGACTTAGACTCCAATACAGTAGTACTGGGGGACTTCAATACTCCACTCTCAGAAATAGACAGATCAACTGGACAGAAGATCAACAAGGATACAGTAGATTTAAACGACACTATAGCCCAAATGTATCTAACAGATATCTACAGAACTTTTCATCCTACACATAAAGCATTTACATTCTTCTCAGCAGTACATGGAACCTTCTCTAGGATTGACCACATACTAGGCCATAAAGCAAGTCTCAGCAAATTCAAAAGAATTAGAATAATACGATGCAGCTTCTCAGACCATAAAGGAATGAAGTTGGAAATGAGCAACTCAGGAATCCCTAGAGCATATACAAAAACATGGAGATTGAACAACATGCTCCTGAATGAACAATGGGTCATAGAAGAAATCAAAAGAGAAATCAAAAACTTTCTGGAAATAAATGAGGATAACAGCACAACATACCAAATCTTATGCGATACAGCAAAAGCAGTGTTAAGAGGAAAGTTTATAGCAATAGGTGCCTACATCAAGAAATTGGAAAGGCATCAAATAGATGAGCTTTCAATTAATCTCAAGGATCCAGAAAATCTGCAGCAAACCAGACCCAAATCTAGTAGGAGAAGAGAAATAATTAAAATCAGAGAAGAAATTAACAGGATTGAATCCAAAAAAAAATTACAAAAAATCAGCCAAACGAGGAGCTGGTTTTTTGAAAAAATAACAAAATTGAAACCCCATTGGCCCAACTAACTAAAAAGAAAAGACCCAAATCAATAAAATCAGAGATGAAAAAGGAAATGTAACAACAGACACCACAGAAATAAAAAGAATCATCAGAAATTACTACAAGGACTTGTATGCCAGCAAACAGGGAAACCTATCAGAAATGGATAGATTCCTGGACACATGCAATCTACCTAAATTGAACCAGGAAGACATCGAAAACCTAAACAGACCCATAACTGAGACAGAAATTGAAACAGTAATAAAGGCCCTCGCAACAAAGAAAAGCCCAGGACCAGATGGATTCACTGCTGAATTCTACCAGACATTTAAAGAAGAACTAACTCCAATTCTTCTCAAACTATTCAGAACAATCGAAAAAGAGGGAATCCTCCCAAATTCTTTTTAGGAAGCCAGCATCACCTTAATTCCTAAGCTGGAAAAAGAAGCAGCATTGAAAGAGAATTACAGAACAATATCCCTGATGAACATAGATGCAAAAATCCTCAATAAAATTCTCGCCAATAGAATGCAACAACACATCAGAAAGATCATCCACCCAGACCAAGTGGGATTTATCCCTGGTATGCAGGGATGGTTTAATGTGCGCAAAACAATCAATGTGATACACCACATTAACAGACTGCAGAAGAAAAACCATATGATTATCTCAATAGACGCAGAGAAAACATTTGATAAAATCCAACACCCTTTCATGATGAAAACTCTAAGCAAACTGGGTATGGAAGGAACATTCCTCAATACAATCAAAGCAATCTATGAAAAACCCATGGCCAGCATCCTATTGAATGGGGAAAAGTTGAAAGCATTTCCACTGAGATCTGGTACCAGACAGGGATGTCCACTCTCACCACTGCTATTCAATATTGTTCTGGAAGTTTTAGCCAGAGCTATTAGGCAAGAAAAAGAAATTAAAGGGATATAAATTGGGAAGGAAGAACTCAAACTATCCCTCTTTGCAGATGATATGATTATTTAGGAGACCCAAAGAACTCTACTAAGAGACTATTGGAACTCATAGAAGACTTTGGCAAAGTAGCAGGATATAAAATCAATGCACAAAAATCAACAGCCTTTGTATACACAGACAATGCCACGGCTGAGAAAGAACTGCTAAGATCAATCCCATTCACAATAGCTACAAAAACAATCAAATACCTTGGAATAAGCTTAACCAAGGACGTTAAAGATCTCTACGATGACAATTACAAAACCTTAAAGAAAGAAATAGAAGAGGATACCAAAAAATGGAAAAATCTCCCTGTCATGATTGGGAGAATCAATATCATCAAGATGTCCATTCTCCCAAAAGCAATTTATACATTCAATGCAATACCAATCAAGATACTGAAGACCTTCTTCTCAGATCTGGAAAAAATGATGCTGAAATTCATATGGAGACACAGGAGACCTCGAATAGCTAAAGCAATCTTGTACAACAAAAACAAAGGTGGAGGCATCACAATACCAGATTTCAGGACATACTACAGGGCAGTGGTAATCAAAACAGCATGGTACTGGTACAGAAAGAGATGGATAGACCAATGGAACAGAAAAGAAACACCAGAAATCAATCCAAATATCTACAGCCAAGTTATATTTGATCAAGGATCCAAAACCAATCCCTGGAGTAAGGACGGTCTATTCAATAAATGGTGCTGGGAAAATTGGATTTCCACGTGCAGAATCATGAAGCAAGACCCCTACCTTTCATCTTACACAAAAATTCACTCAACATGGATTAAAGATCTAAATCTATGACCCAACACCATCAAATTATTAGAGAGCATTGGAGAAACCCTGCAAGATAAACGTACCAGCAAAGACTTCTTGGAAAAGACCCCGGAAGCACAGGCAGTCAAAGCTAAAATTAACATTTGGGATTGCATCAAATTGAGAAGCTTCTGTACTTCAAAAGATAGTCAGGAAAGTGAAGAAATATTTGCAAACCATGCAACAGATAAAGGATTGATAACCAGAATCTACAAAGAAATCAAGAAACTCCACAACATCAAAACAAACAACCCACTTAAGAGATGGACCAAGATAAAGGTACTGGCAAAGACTTCTTGGAAAAGACCCCGGAAGCACAGGCAGTCAAATCCAAAATTAACATTTGGGATTGCATCAAATTGAGAAGTTTCTGTACTTCAAAAGAAACAGTCAGGAAAGTGAAGAGGCAACCCACAGAATGGGAAAAAATATTTGCAAACTATGCAACAGATAAAGGGTTGATAACCAGAATCTACAAAGAAATCAAGAAACTCCACAACATCAAAACAAACAACCCACTTAAGAGATGGGCCAAGGACCTCAATAGACATTTTTCAAAAGAGGAAATCCAAAGGGCCAACAGACACATGAAAAAATGTTCAAGATCACTAGCATTCAGGGAAATGCAAATCAAAACCACAATGAGGTTTCACCTCACCCCGGTTAGAATGCCTCACATTCAGAAATCTACCAACAATAGATACTGGAGAGGATGTGGGGAAAAAGGGACACTAACCCACTGTTGGTGGGAATGCAAACTGGTTAAGCCACTATAGAAGTCAGTCTGGAGATTCCTCAGAAACCTGAATATAATCCTACCATACAACCCAGCCATCCCACTCCTTGGAATTCACCCAAAGGAAATGAAATTGGCAAACAAAAAAGCTGTCTCCACATTAATGTTTACTGCAGCTCAATTCACAATAGCTAAGACCTGGAACCAACCCAAATGCCCATCAATGGTAGACTGGATAAAGAAATTATGGGACATGTACTCTACAGAATACTATACAGCAGTCAAAAACAATGAAACCCGGTCATTTGCAACAAGATGGAGGAATCTGGAAAACATCATGCTGAGTGAATTAAGCCAGTCCCAAAGGGACAAATATCATATGTTCTCCCTGATCGGCGACAACTAACTGAGCACCAAAGGGGAAACCTGTTGAAGTGAAATGGACACTATGAGAAACAGTGACTTGATCAGCTCTTGGCCTGACTGCTGATGTACAATGTAATACTTTATCCATTTTAGTATTTTTTTTGTTTTGTTCTAGAACTATTGGTTGAACTCTGTAATTAACACACAATTATTCTTAGGTGTTTAAATTTAACTGAAAAGTGATCCCTGTTTAATATAAGAGTGGGAATAAGAGAGGGAGGAGATGTACAATTTGGGACATGCTCAATCGGACTTGCCCCAAATGGTGGAGTTGGAAATGTGCCAGGGGATTCCAATTCAATCCCATCAAGGTGGCATGTACCAATGCCATCTCACTAGCCCAAGTGATCAACTTCAGTTCACAATTGATCACACTGATAGGTCTAAGAGTCAAAGGGATCACACAAACAAGACTAGTGTCTGCTAATACTAACTGATAGAATCAAAAAGGGAGAGAACGATCTAACATGGGAATCGGGATACACAGCAGACTCAAAGAATGGCAGATGTCCTAAACAGCACTCTGGCCTCAGAGCCCATGAGAGTATTTTAGGCATGGAAAGCCAAGACACTCTGGAAAAAAAAAAAAAAAGAAGAAGAAGACCTAAATGAAAGATCTCTGCAAGTGAGATACCAGTGGAAAGAACGGGGCCATCAAAAAAGGAGGCACCTTCCTCTCAAGGGAGGAGGGAACTTCCACTTTGACTATGACCCTGTCAGAAAAAGATCAAAGTCGGCAAACCCAAAAGGCCTCCAATACCTTGGCAACTCATGACTAGAGCCTAGGGAGATTCCGGATGCCATAAACAAGAGTGTCAAATTGTTAAGTCAACAACAGGAGTCACTGTGTACTTACTTCTCATGTGGGATCTGTCCTTAATGTGTTGTCCAATGTGAAGTAATGCTATAACTAGTACTGAAACAGTATTTTTACACTTTGTGTTTCTGTGTGGGTGCAAACTGATGAAATCTTTACTTAATGTATGCTAAACTGATCTTCTGTATATAAAGAGAATCGAAAATGAATCTTGATGTGAATGGAATGGGAGAGGGAGTGGGAGATGGGAGGGGTGCAAGTGGGATGGAAATATTGGGGGGGGCGAAGCAAATGTAATTCATGAACTGTACTTTGTAAATTTATATTTACTAAATAAAAAAAGAAAGAAATAAAATAGTCTCTACTTGCAGATAATATGATGGTCTATACAGAAAACCCAAACGAAATAACCAAAAAATCCTTTGAGAATAAGCATTTTATCTAAGTTGTAGGATTAAAGATCAATATGCAAATAATTGTTTAACTTCATACTAGCTAACATATTCAAATGGAAACCAAAAATCCATTCATAACTACTAAGAAAAGAAGAAATTCTTAGATGTAATATTAACAAAGGAAAAGCAAGACTTGTATGTCAAAAACTATAACACATGGATGATAAAAATCAAAATCTCAACAAGAGTTTTTTAAACAAGGACAAGATTATTCTGAAATTTATGGAAAGACAAAGTAACTAATTATTAACAAAGGTACAAAAGTAATTCAATGGAGAAAGTATATTCTTTAAAACACTGGAAAAACTGCATATCTATAGAAAAAAATATGAACTTCATTCTAAGCCTCAAAACTTACAAAACATGTAAATGATGATCCTTAAAATAATTTTTTAAGTCAATAAGTTATATTTCATAAGTTATAAACATTTTCTCCATGAAAGATCCTGTTAAGAGGATGAAAAAGACAAGCCACAGATCAGAAGAACTATTTGCAAACTATGTATCTGACACAAGATTCAAATTGAGAATATATTAAGAATTCAAAACTCAACAGTTTAAAACTAAAAAATAATCCAATAGAAAACGAGCAAGAGATATGAAGAGACATCACTCAAAAGGACAAATGGATGGGAACTAAGCAAATGAGAAAGATGTTCAACATCACTAGACATCAGGAAAATGCAAATTAAGACCATGATGAGCTATCATTACACTCCTATCAGAACAGCCAAAATAAAAAATAATGACAATACCAAACACTGGCGAAGATTTGGAGACACTGGATCTCTCATGCTTTGCTGGTGGGAATGTAAAATGGTACAGCCACTCTGGAAAATAGTTTGGTAGTTTCGTAAAAAAACTAACAAACGTAACCATGACCCAGCAACTGCCCTCCTAGGCATTTATCCCAGAAAAATGAAAACTTAAGTCCACACAAAAACATGTGTATCACTGTTCAATAGTAGCTTTATTTGTAATAGCCCCAAACTGGAAACAACCAAAAGATATATATTAGATGGTTAAATAAACTGTGGAGGGACAGCCATACCACTGACTACTACTCAAAAACAAAAACGGAGAACTACTAATACAGGAACAACTTGGATACATCTCAAGGGCATTATACAGGAAGAGAGAGGAAAAAAAAGTATTAAAAGATTATAAACAAATATTTTTGAAATGACAAAAATTTCACATGATAAAATGACACAGAAACATACACACAATGAAACTGACACAATGTCAATTTCCTGGAGTTGACACTGTTTTATAGAAGATAAAATCTCTGAAGCTTCCTGTGATTCTAGTTTAAGATCAAGAGTTTAAGGGGAAAAAACTGTACAATTATACCTATAAGGCCAAGAAAAATATAAATCAGGTTCTGTTCAAGAAAATATGAAATACCCTGAAATCCACATTAAGAAACTGGAAGGCAATTTTTCAGAATTTGATAATCTCACATGTTCAGATAGTATCACCAGTAACTTCTTTAAATAATACATACACACACACACACACACACACACACACACTGTGTACTTTAAAAAGTTCACAGGAAATGAAATTTTTTAAAGTTCATTTTACTACAAAAACATTTGAAATTCATGCATGTTTCATAGCATAAATCTTCCATGAGTTTTTAAGACCCCTCTCAAATACATGAATTTCAAAAAAAAAAAAATTTACACAAAAATTTATCTGTCAATTCCATTTCCCATAAACTTTTATAGTACCTGTATATACATACATATATATAGTAATCCCTTGATGTCCATGTGGGATTATTTCTAAGACTCCTCCCTACCCACATAGCAAAATCCACAGATTTTCATGTCCCTTACATAAAATGGCATTTTTGCATATAATCTAAACAAATCATCCTTTATACTTTAAAAAATCTCTACATTACTCACAACACCTATTACAATGTAAATGCTATGTGAATAGTTGCTATACTGTATTGTTAAGAGACTAATGAGAAATAAAACAGCCTGTATGTATTCACTATAGATACAATTTTCTTTTTCCTGAATACTTTTAATCCATGTTAGTTGAATCCATGGATATGGAACCCACGGATACAAACAGCCAACTGCATATTTCTCTCTCCAAAAACACGCCAGGGCAGGGCCTGGTAAACTGCAGCCTGTGAGCCAACACCAGCCTTTGCAAATAAAATTTTATTGTGATGGATGCAAATATATGAAAACAAAACACCTGCTGTTTTTCACTATTTTGTAGTAACACTGCATATCAGAGAACATCACCACTTTATAAGTGACAATTCTCATCTTACCTGAACACAAAGAATTATAACTCACTGGAATGTTTTATACCTAAAACAAATTTCCAAATCTACGAAAATGAGGCTTTATATGAAAAAAACAATTTTCCACCTACCATTCATTATTATAACTACATAAGAAACTGTGTGTAGTTCCTGCAAAATTCCAACACACATGTAATATGTGGAAGTGCAGCTTAACCAGTTACCATACCTTGGAAAGTATCAAATCGCCTAACCATCGCACACAATCAACATAATTCCTGTGTATGTCTCTGGTAGAAAAGTCAGGGAAGTGGATTTTCTGCGAAATAAATGGCCTAAAGGAAGAATGAAAATTTAAAAAGTTAAAAGAAAAAACATACAGCACAGTCATACTAACTTTCAGTTTTATATTAATAAAACTTTGAAAAACAAATTATGATTATTAATTCCTCTGATCCCAGATAACTGAATAACTTATCTGTTTATTGAAAGCTAAAGTCTCCACCTTTTGTTTCTTTGTTTCCTTGCACTGTAAGCTTTCAAATTCAATTTTTTGTCCCATGATATTTAGAGAAATGGCATCTTCATGCTTGTTACCACATATAGCCCCAAATTAATTACTTTAATTCTTGCTGTCCCAACCAATGATGAAAGAGATGTGACAGCAGAAGTGAAATTTTCTCATAGAAAAATATTAGGTTACCTACTCAATCACTTAAAATTAAGCACTAATGGTTCAGGAAGTCAACAAACCTAGGATATTTCAAAAGATAGTCATCTTTCCAGGAATAAGCAACATTCCAAAGACTTGACATAAAGAGCTTTCCAAAAATGAAGATGTGGAGCCATTTTTTAAATTTAAAGATTCTTTTGGGGAGGAGTTAGTGTTTGGCTCAACAGTCAAGATGACCCTTGGGAAGTCCACATCCCACATCGATGTGCCTGGTTTTGAATTCTGGCTCCATATCCAATTCCAGCTTCTTGCTGGTGTGACTCCTGGATGCAGCAAGTATGGCCTACATACTTAAGTCACTACCACTCATGTGAGATGAAGTTCCAGACACCTGGTTTCACTCTGGCCCACCCCTAGCTGTTGCAGGGATTTGGAGAATGAACCAGCAGATGGAAGATCTCCCTCCCTCTGTCTCTCAAAGAAATATAAGTAAACAATCTGAAAGGTGTTAGTGAGAAGACAAACAAGACAAGCTACTACCAATTGTTAAGTTAGCAACACATCCAACATTTCTAATCCACTGAGTGATTCAGCTTTTATAATGAAATAACTGTAGAATATGGTGTGCCATGAATTAGTTATTGTAAGCAATTCACATGTCCTCTCTTTACCTTTTCCTCTCTCATATGTCTAAAGCACCTCATCAAAAACATTCTTCCATTTCAAATTTTGGGATCTTTTGTTTGCTAAAACATTAAAATTATTAATGATCTAAGTTCCTAACTCTGCTGTAATTATGCTAATAACATTTAGTTAAGCACACAATAATACAATCTTATGGCTAAACTTTCTCAGAAAAGACCAGCATTAACTCTGTTATTTTCTGTAAGCTGTTAAATATAATTTGTATTTATTTCACATATAGAAAATAACCTAAAATATGAATCTATATTTTACTAATTCCTAGCATTTTAAAGTAGGAATCTGAAAGTTGGACTAATTCTTAAATTCTAGACAGTTAACAGCATTAAGAATTGAAGCATTTCAAAAAATTACTTAAAAAGCTGAAAAATTCCTCATCCCATAGTACCATAGAGAAAGGCTCCTGTGCTTGAATTTTCTCCAATTAAGTGATTCTCACTTAGAGGAAAGCATATTATGAATTGAAACTAAGAATCCTATTTTAAAAGATTAGTTTACTGCTTTGAATTAGAATTTGTGAAAAGGTATCCCTTATTCTCTGTATTCCACAGAAATTTTGGAGTGATTTAAATGCGTACATTTATAACTTAAAAGGCCAAGTATATACAAACCTAAATAAAAGTAAGTGAAATAAGTTAATTTATTAAAATGAAAACAAAATTTAAGGGGGAATGGGGAAACTGAGCTACAAACATTAAAAATAATGGCTCCCATTTAAAACAGATTAATTTTATGGCATGTAAATTATACTTTAAACTTATTAAGGGAGCAGCCATTTAGCTTAGCATTATGATGTCCACCACAAATATCAGAGTGCCTGGGTTCAAAATCTTGACTGATCCTGACTCCAGCTTCCCAATAACGCCGGCTTTAAGAGGCAGTGGTGATGACAAAAGTAACTGAGCTCCTGTCACTCAGGTGGGAGACTTGAACTGCTTTCTCAGTTCCTGGCTCTGGCCCCTACCCAGCCCTGGCCTTGTGGGCATCCGGGGAGTGAACCAACAGATGGGAGCTATCTGTTTCTCTCTGCCTCTCAAATAAAAAGTAATTAAAAATCTTTTTTAAGTTTCTGAAAATGGGACATCTAAACTGAATGCTGGATACTTATCCAAAGGAGTGTCAAGTTAATGGAAAATTCATATTAACTTTTTAATTTTTCATGAGCTTCTATAACAATTTTGGGAAAAAGTAAAGCACATCTGTTAACAGTACCACAAGGCAAATTACAACTGTTACCTGTTAGTTTTATTTGGATTATAATCATAAGATTCTTTAATTGCATTCATCATTCTCTTTGAATTGATCCTCCAAAGTTTAAGAGAGTGATCCATACCACAGGACATTATTTTTTCACCCAAAAGATCATAATCCTATATGTAAAACAGAAAAAGTTTAAGTATATAAATTATAGTCCCAAATTATATTTATCCAATTTTCACCTGTTATCTAGTGAAAATTGTATTTCAAATCACAATATTAACAGTATTTTGGGTTTCATCCATGTAGGCCATAAGTGGGAGTTAGAGTGGACATTTGGCCTAGCAGTAAAGATGCCACTTGAGATGCCCACATCCCATATGTGCCTGGATTTTGAGTCTCCTGCTATCAGTTTCCTATTAATGTGCACCCTGGGAAGCAGCAGGTGATGCTGGTTTAAGTACTTAGATCCCTACCACCCACAAGGGAGGTCTGGATTGCATTCTGGCCCTAGTTTCTGCCTGGCCTAGTTCTGGCTGTTACAGGCATGAGAAGGGTAAACTCTCTCTGCCCCTCAAATTAAGAAAGAAGAAACACAATTACAGAGTTGACTACTGTTTTAAGTGGTTTGTCACCATCAGAGTTTATGAGTTTTGAATATAGAAGACAAAAAAGTAAATTACTTAAATTTACTTTGAATTTATTTAATATATTTACACATTTCTGTTGATTGATTTTGAAGGTAAACTGCATGCTGAAGTAAAATTATTGTACGACACAAAGAGATGAATAGTAATATTACTTTTCTTAATTCTAACTAAGCAATGAAACCGACATATGCATATGAGACATCAGGAATCCTTAAACAACCTTTAAGTCAAAATATATCAATGTTAACACTGGTTTTAAAATTCACTTTTTAAATAAAAAAGAAATTTAAAATGCAAACAGAATTTAACTTTTTCATTTACTTTTTACTAATATTTAATAAGACATCTAACAGGTCATCTATTTTAACAGCCCTATTGCAGAGTTAGACACTGAAGCCCAGAAATGCCACTTAATTTAGTACAAGGCACCTAATGAGTTAATGAAAATCTCACATTGATCCTTCCAGCAGTGTACTCCTTCATTACAGAGATACATATTGTTTCCTGCTCTAACTTCAACAAATAATAATAGAGTTCTACAGGAGAATACTTATTCTTACCAATTTATTTTGTAATACTCCAACCTTAAAGTAATTCTAAGTATTGCTGTTTTATAGGTGCCTAAGAGATTTAGGTTTGGTGTTTGAGTTCACTAATCTGGTCACTGCTACTTCTACTACCATCAATAGCAACAAGACATCCTTAGAGGCAGTAGCTCTAAGTTAGAGCTCTTAATAAAGGTAAGTACACTTGGATCTTACTTCAACGTTTAGAAAATGCAAGTAGACACAGTATTCTAATGTAGGTATAAGTATCACAAACTCCAGCCAGAGGAATATTTTAGTACCTCCAGTTTGGGGGCCAGCATTATGGTTCAGCAAACTAAGCAACAACCTGCAATACTGGCATCCCATATAGGTGCCAGGTTTGAGTCCTGGCTGCTCCACTTCCAATGTGGCTCCCTGCTAATGCACCTGGGAAAGCAGGGGAAAATGGCCTAAGTCCTTGGGCTTTTGCATCCTGGGCTAGTGGCTTAGGCCTGGCCCAGCCCTTGCTGTTGTGGCCATTTGGAGAATGAATGAGCAAATGGAAGACCTCCTCCCTCCTGCTCTGTAACTCTTTCAAATAAATAAATCTATTTTTAAATTTTTTATTAATTTTTTATTTTTTAAAAAATCGAAATAAATCTAATGAGCTATACATGGAACACAATAAAGCCAAAATATAAAAGTCTGAAATGTGACTAAAAACACTTGTATTATAACACATCAATGGATTATAATACATTAACATAAAGCTAACAGTGATCTTTCAATGTAATCAACTGTTGGTCTTGTGTAACACTAGGCCATGTAAAGGAGTGGAAACAGGATGAACACAATAAAAACTTCTTAAAAGTGGGTAACTTGGGGCCAGTGCCGGGGTGTGGTGGATAAAGCTGCCCTCTGTGACTCTGGCATCCCATATGGGTGACAGTTCATGTCCTAGCTGCTCCACTTTTGATCCAGCTCCCTGCTAATGACCTGGGAAAAGCAGCAGAAGATGGCCCAAGTGTTTGGGCCTCTGCCACCCACATGGATGACCTGGATAAAGCTCCTAGCTTCAGCTTGGCCCAGCCCTGGCTGTTGCAGTCATCTGGGGAGTGAAGCAGTAGACAGAAGATCTGTCTTTCCCTCTCTCTATATAATTCTTTCAAATAAATAATTAAATCTTAAAGGGAGGTAATATACATTTCAACTTTATAGAAAAGATGAATTTTCTAATGGCTAAGAGAAGCAGTAAAACGTTAGCTTGGTGATTTTATAGTAAAAGGAAAGGAGTAAGTTCACACTGTCCTTTCAAGAGAATCCAGGTATTGATATAAATCAAAGAGCAGGCAATTTTAAACAAAAGCAAAATCAAGCTTTCTGGTTTGATTTATTTCTTCACCTGTAAGACTAAAATCTTGTATGTAAAACAGTAAAATGACTGCTTGGTAGGTTATGTGAAAGAAACACATGCTTTCTTGTAAGGACAGAGCTCCATAGGGACTGTTTATAGCTTTGTAAATTTGCAGGTCACTCTCCTGAAACTTTCAACTTACAGCACTTAGAACTTCATCTCTGTGCCCCTCTACGCCACCAAATATTGCCACAAGAGTGTCCGTCTGGATATTCCATAATCGTAAAGCATGATCTAGGATGAAAGTACATAACATTAGGATAAACCTTTATCATTAACTACTCTGAACTTTAACTTACAACTGCTTGCACATCAGAGCCCCAGTTACTGTGAATTTTAACACATCCTCAAACTAACAAAAATTTAAAAAATTTGAATTCTGGCATAGAAATGACTAGGAACGGAATTCATATTAAAAAATAAAATATTTACATGACATGTAGATTTGAAAGTATTTACATGAAATGCAAATTGTAAATATTTATGTGATCTTAAATATTTTAAGCCTAATTACCTCAAGTAATTTTCTTTAAACAATATAAATTGATGGAGATATACTTTTGAGATGAGAAAATAAGTACCTAGGGACTTGACAAATAATTTTAAGATATATTTTATTTATTTGAAGGAGTTACAGAAAGAGGTAGGGAAAGATAGAGAAAGAGAGAAAGAGAGAAAGAGAGAAAGAGAGAGAGAGACAGAGAAGGTAGGTCCTCCATCTGCTAGTGCATTCCCCAAATGGCTGCAATGGCCAGAGCTGAGCCAATCTGAAGCCAGGAGCCAGGAGCTTCTTCAGGACTCCCACGTGGATGCAGAGGCCTAAGGACTTGGGCCATTCTTTGCTGCTGGATTCCCAGGTGTATTAGCAGGGAGCTTGATCGGAAGAGGAGCACCCATATGGGATGTGGATGCAGCAGGCTGGGGCTTTAACCTGCTGAGCCACAGCACCAGCCCCAACAAATAATTTTTTATTTTGCCATACAGGATACTATCCTTTCCTTTTACCACATTCACACTAACACATTGAAGAGGACTAAACAGATTCATAAGATTTCTACAGTAACACTAAAATATGATTGAAAACTACATACATTGTGACAACTTAATGATAGTCCTCCTTTATTACACAGCTGTAATTTGGGCACTTTTTTTTCATCAAACATCAGCAAAAACTGTACAGCAAGAGATGTAACACAGGAGATTTAAATATAACTGACTGAACTATGTAACATTAGCACATTACATAAATAAAGCCAACTGGAATATATTGTATCAAGAGTAGAAATTAATACTGCTTTGAAGATTTCTTGATTCCAGTGTGTACAAGTTTTCGTGTGGACATGTTTTCATTTCTCTTGGAAAATCAGAGATACTTCCCTAGGACTAGGGACCCTATGTTTAATATTTTGAGGAATCCCCAACATTTTTTTCCTTTTTTTTTTTTAAAGATTTTATTTATTTATTTGAGAGGTAGAGTTACAGACAGTGAGGGAGAGGGAGAGAGAGAAAGGTCTTCCATCCGTTGGTTCACTTTCCAAATGGCTGCAGCAGCTATAGTTGCACCCATCCAAAACCAGGAGCCAGGTGCTTCCTCTCGGTGTCCCATGCGGGTGCAGGGCCCCAAGCACCTGGGCCATCTTCTATTGCTTTCCCAGGCCACAGCAGATAGCTGGATCGGAAGAGGAGCAGCCAGGACTAGAACCGGCGCCCATATGGGATGCCGATGCAGGAGGCGCAGGATTAACCTACTGTGCCATGGCACCAGCCCCCCAAAAATTTTTTTCAAAGTAGTTACATTCTACATTTCCACTAGCAAAGTTTGAGAGTATTCCAATTTCTCTACATTCCAGGCAACACCTCTATCTGACATTTTCATTATAACTATCTTAAGTAGGTGTGAAGTATCACACTGTAGTTTTGATTTATATTTCCCTAATGACTAATGATGTTGACCATTTCTCATGTGCTTATTGGCCACTTGTACATGTTCTCTGGAGAAGCATCTATTGAGAACTTTTTATCTATAAGTTATATTGTCTTTCTGCTGTTGGTAAGAATTTTTAGTGTTAGAGAAATGACTTACATTTTCTCCTCTTCTGTACATTATCTTTTTCCATTCTTGATGCTATCATTTTTAAGTAAAATTTCTATTCACTCTAAAGCTGTTTGAGTTAAAAAACACTTGTAGGAACTGGTGCGGTGGCTCAGTGGGTTGAGCCTCCCTCTACAGCACTGGCATTCTATATGGATGCCAGTTCAAGTTCCGGCTGCTCCACTTCTAATCCAACTCCCTGCAAATAATATGACCCAAGTGCTTGAGCCTCTGCACCCACGTGGGAGACCCTGATGAAGCTGCTGGTTCCTGGCTTCAGCCTGGCCCTGCCCTGGCCATTGTGGCCATTTGGGAAGTGAACAAGTGGATGGAAGATCTCTTTCTTTTTCAAATAAATAAATCTTTAAATAATAAATAAATAACAATCTTACTAATGGGGAAGATCAACTTTGTTAAAAGTTGTGTCAAGTGTGGCCAGCGCTATGGGTTAGCAGGTAAAAGCTGCCTGCTATGCCCGCATCCCATATGGGTGCCAGTTGAGTCCTGGCTGCTCCACTTTTGATCCAGCTCCCTGCTAATGTGCCTGGGAAAGCAGTGGAAGATGGCCCAACTGCTTGGGCCCTGCACCCATGTAGGAGTCCTAAAGAAGTCCCTGGCTCCTGGCTTGGATTGGCTCAGCTCCAGCTATTGCGGCCATTTGGAGAGTGAACCAGTGGATGGAGTATCTCTGACTCTCCTTCTCTGAAACACTTTCAAATCAATGAATCAATCTTAAAAAAAAAAAAAAAATAAGAAAAAAAAAAAAAAAGAAAAGTTGTGTCAGGTGAGGCCAGAGTTGTGGCACAGTAAGTTCAGCTGTAGCTTGTAATGCTAGCATCCCATATTGGACTGCTATTCTGAATCCTAGTTGCTCCACTTCTGATCCAGCTTTCTGCTAATGTACCTGGGAGGCACAGAATGATGGCTCAAGTACTTGGGCCTCAGCCATTCACGTGGGAGACCAGGATGGAGTTCCTGGTTCCTTGTTTTGGCCTGGCGCAGACCTGACTGTTGTGGTCATTTGAGGAGTAAACCAGCAGACAAAGATCTCTTGTTTCTCCTTTTCCTTGTCACTCAGCCTTTCAAATAAATAAATAAATCTTTAAACAAACAAAAAACCTTGTGCCAACTGACGCAATATGGCCTACTCTTAATAAGAGACAAGAAAAACTAATCAGCTCTTTATAGAGGTGATGATTTGAAAATTTAAGCCTTGGTAAGTTACAGAAAAATGGCACTGAAACTTTTTCACGAGTTTTGATTTGAGGATATCCTTCAATCTCAGTAGATTACCGGAGGGGTTATAGGTTTAATAAGCCCAAGGAAAAGACAAACTTAACTAGAATATAGCAGAAATTCAAGGAGAAAAGACAGTCAAGAACAGAATGTAGAAATGACCACCTAACTCACTTCAGAGAGCTAAGAAATAATTAAGAGGCCTGTGTAAACCCAGAATACACTTATAATGCTAAGAAATAATTAAGAGGCCTGTGTAAACTCAGAATACATTTATAATGACAGTATAGGCATAAGGAACAATGCCATACTTTATGGGGAACATGACTAAATAGAATGATGGTGACTGCTAAGGTAATTTGCAAAACTATCTTTAAAACTTTTCAAACTGGGGCCGGTGCCATGGCTCACTTAGTTAATCCTACCCCGCTGTGGTGCCGGCATCCCATATGGGCACCAGGTTCTAAACCCGTTGCTCCTCTTCCAGTCCAGCTCTCTGCTGTAGCCCGGAAGGGCAGTGGAGGATGGCACAAGTGCTTGGGCTCCTGCACCCACATGGGAGACCAGGAAGAGGCACCTGGCTCCTGGCTTCGGATCATCGCAGTGCTGGCCATCACGGCCATTTGGGGAGGAAGGAAGACCTTTCTGTCTCTCTTTCTCACTACCTGTATCTCTACCTGTCAAATAAAAAAAAAAAAAAAGAAAAAGAAAAACTTTTCAAACTGTCATAAACTTGGCAATATACCACTTAAACTGATGAAACAATTAATTACTAAATTGAGGGTAAAGTTCTAGAACCACCACAGTACAACAGAGTAAATAAGGAAAGTAATCCTGAGTACCAGTTATTTTATTTTATTTTTTAAAAGACTTATTTATTTATTTGAAAGGCAGTGTTGCAGAGGCAGAGACAGAAGCAGACAAAGAAAGGGAGAGGTCTTCCATCCGTTGGTTCACTCACTCCCTAGATGGCCACAATGGCCGGAGCTGCACCGATCTAAAGCCGGGAGCTAGGAGCTTCCTCCAGGTCTCCCACACAGGGGCCCAAGGACTTGGGCCATCCTCTATTGCTTTCCATGGCCATAGCAGAGAGCTGGATCAGAAGTAAGAGCGGCCAGGTCTTGAACCGGTGCCCATGTGGAATGCTGGCACTGTAGGTGATGACTTTACCTACTACCCAGCACTGGCCCCTAGCACCATCTAATTTAATCAACCTCAGTGCATTTCTTGGTCCCTTTCCTCAATTCTTGATCTGGAGGTGCCAAAGATTTTTCTACTAAAATTTGTTATAAAAATGATTTTAATTGGTTTTCCCCCCTTACAATATCACTTTTATTTCTCCCTTAGAATATATATATATATACACACATATATGTATGTATGTATGCTCCCAAATAAATAGAAAAGAAATATTTTCTGCTCTTACCTTTACTTACTGATAGGAGAAGATTTGGATCTCTTGGGTGGAATTTCAGCTCATTGATAGCATTCCCATGGCCAACATAATGCTACAATAAATTTAAAACATTTTAAGTCTCATAATTAAGAATCAATAAATTCTTTCAGAGATTACAAAAGAATGAAATAGTTTCACCTGAAGTAATGGTTCTCAGTCTTAGTTACATATTAACATCACCCAACAAACATGAAGGGGGAAAAAACAAAGATGCTTAAGCCTGGAGTACAAATATTCTGATTGGATTACATCAGCGGGGGTTCAGGTATGGGTAGTGTTTATAAAATCCTCAGGTGACTGAAAGTGTGCCTTAAGATTAAAAGGATCCCATTAAAGTGACTTTTCAAAACAGCTCTCATATTCATTTCGAGTTGCTCTTGACTCTACAGCCCCCATTTTGAATGTCCTGAAAAGTGGACTCACTCTTCAGTTATTGTTTTAAACTTCTCAAAGCAAGGCAAGTCAAAAGAGGAAAATGATTTAAAAAGGAAACATTGCAAATATTAACATTTCCCCTATTACTCCTTAACTTGTATTACTCAAATGTGACAAAGGTCTCAAAATACTTTTTAAAAGAAAGTAACAGGGCCAGCGCCACGGCTCACTAGGCTAATCCTCCGCCTTACGGCACTGGCACACCGGGTTCTAGTCCCGGTAGGGGCACCAGATTCTGTCCTGGTTGCCCCTCTTCCAGGCCAGTTCTCTGCTGTGGCCAGGGAGTGCAGTGGAGGATGGCCCAGGTCCTTGGGCCCTGCACCCCATGGGAGACCAGGATAAGTACCTGGCTCCTGCCATTGGATCAGTGCGGTGCGCCGGCCGCAGCGCGCCGGCCACAGCGGCCATTGGAGGGTGAACCAACGGCAAAGGAAGACCTTTCTCTCTGTCTCTCTCTCTCACTGTCCACTCTGCCTGTCAAAAAAAAAAAAAAAAAAAAAGTAACAGGCAAATAACAAATGAGAAATTTTAGTCACTGGTTCCATTAGTTTTAAACACAACAGGACAAGCTTTCAAGGTGTGCCTTCAAAAGATGCAGAATTTAACCAGAAAACCCACCTTTATACACTGCATTGTTATAGGATTAATTATCCTAATTATGCCTCTAGATCCAGCAACAGCTAAAAGAGGATGGCTTGTATTGCTATCATAGGTCCATGCACAAGTGTAAAAGTTTTCATCAGCCTAAGAAATGCCACAGTCAAGAAATGTAATTTGTTTTTGAAAAAGAAACATGCTAATGATTACAATGGAATCCTTCAAAGATCTACTAAACTTTTTCACAGGAAAGCTCTCATTTTTCTTTGTACAACCAATTTTACTTAATGGTGATTATGGGTCTAAAACTCATACCAAATGATCAAACGAAACCACAGTCCCTCCACTCCATTTTATTATTTACCTATTTGTACAACTCTTCTGTGTCACTGTATTGTCAAAAAAAGCCCCAGAAAATATGTAAACAAATGAGCATGGTTTTAATAATACTTTATTTATAATATTTAGTAACATTTAATTATAAAATTACAATACTTAATATTTTTATTTACAAAACAGGTGGCTAGCCTGCAGCTGACCCCCTCTATTTCTCTAGATTTTTTTTTTAAAAATCCATTTTCTGCCCTTTTCTGTGAGAACCTCCCCAAATGGCAACAGGTCAGAAGACATGTTCCTGCCTTGTCTTATATCCTCAAGTTTTCAAATGGATATGGGAGAAATGTCCCATCACCTAGTTTTAATGCTCTAACTCTGCAGCTTTTTACATTTTTCATTTTCTTTTATGAACCCATGTTTTGCAATATTTTATTTTCTAAATAGATCATCTATTTTTTTCCCCTCTAGGCTCTTATGATCTAATACTTGGGATGACTGTTAGTCATGGCCTCCAGTCAATCGAACTTCGTCACTAAAACAATGAAATGACAAAACTTTAGGTAAAATCAGAAGCACAAATTTTAGCTAGTCTCTCTACTAACATTTTCTGTTACTGGATTTCCAATGTTCCCATCTCCAGCCATCTGAGTTCACCCTCACAGCTACCCAACAATGCATTTTAAGGATCAGGAAAACCAGATACCAGGATTCTTCCAATGATGCCAACATTGAAGGACTAGAACTCATAAAATTAAGAGAGGATACACTTTAAATAAATTTAGAAAAATTATGGTGTACTTATTGAAAATAAATCTTTGACCAAAGAAATAAAAAAACAGGAAAGGATACATCAGCATCCACATAAGATTGCAACAACCGGATTTCTCCTTGTGAGTGACATTCATATAAGGTAACCTAATGAAAAAAATAAACACAGTAAATTTCATCTCAAGTATAGAAAACACATCGTTTAGTTTTTACACATATTTTAGTTACAGTTAAGTTTTAGTTTTAAAGATAGCATAGAAACTATTCCCTTAAAACAGCTTCTTTAAACATTAGAAAGCCTTTATAAAGCTTAATGTTTTACACTATATTTACAGTACATTAAATACTATAGCAATAGTTTCTAATCTTTAAAATATTTACTTCAACAATTTAACTATCAACTCTTTTTTTTTTTTTTTTTTTTTTTGACAGAGTGGACAGTGAGAGAGAGAGAGAGAGAGAAAGGTCTTCCTTTGCCGTTGGTTCACCCTCCAATGGCCGCCGCGCTGCGGCAGGAGCACTGCACTGATCCGATGGCAGGAGCCAGGAGCCAGGTGCTTTTCCTGGTCTCCCATGGGGTGCAGGGTCCAAGGACTTGGGCCATCCTCCACTGCACTCCCTGGCCACAGCAGAGAGCTGGCCTGGAAGAGGGGCAACCAGGACAGAATCCGGCGCCCCAACCGGGACTAGAACCCGGTGTGCCAGCGCCGCTAGGCGGAGGATTAGCCTAGTGAGCCGCGGCTCCGGCCATAACTATCAACTCTTTAAAGTGTGAAATGTTTAAAACTCAAAAAACAATTAAGGTTTATCATCATTTAATTAAATTCACAATACAAAGGTCTTGGCTTTGAGGCACAGATGTTGTACAGCTGGATACTAATGCACCTAGGTAACTGATGCCCACTTATCTGGATCCCTGCCACCCACGTGGGAGACCCAAACAGAGTTCCAGCCTGCTGGCTTTGGCTTGGCCCAACCCTGGCTATTGCAGGTATTTGGGGAGCGAACCACAGGATATAGGGTCTCTGTCACTCAATCTTTCAAATAAAAAAAAGCTTAAAAAAAGTCTTTGGGTAGTTTTAGAGCTAATTTAGTAATACTAAATTTCTTTCCATTTTTTCCCTCAAAGCTTATAGTCCCATTATGGAAAAAACCTATAAAATTTTAATAATTATAGTACATAAAAACTGATGATCCTGTATAGCATTATCACTATCTACTAAATTCATAAAATAATCTCTACATAAACATTCTAGGGGCCGGTGCTGTGGCGCAGCAGGTTAATCCTCCACCTACAGTGCTGGCATCCCATATAGGCACCAGTTCTAGTCCTGGCTGCCCCTCTTTCAATCCAGCTCTCTGCTGTGGCCTAAGAAAGCAGTAGAAGATGGCCCAAGTGCCTGGGCCGCTGCACCCACATGGGAGACTGGGAAAAAGCACTTGGCTCCGGCTCCATCCGTTGCGGCCATCTAGGGAGTGAACCAACACAAGGAAGAACTCTCTCTCTCTCTCTCACTGTCTGTAACTCTACCTCTCAAATATATAAATAAACTCTTTATAAGTAAATAAACATTAAAAAAAATCCTCTATATGGATACTAACTAAACATAATGGCTTATGTCTTACAAGATAGTTTTTCATTTTTCCTTTTAAAGAAATCCTAATAGCAGGACTTTTTTATAATTCAAAAAATCATATAACACCTTTCAATGTCATTTTAAATGAGAACAGGTATCCTTTTTGTTAGAAAGCCTAAACACTGCCAATAAACCTACTGAAACACAAATTACATCAGTTCTAGCCACAACCATGGCCACGTTGATAAACTATTACAGTCTCAGGTTTATAATGAACTACTGATCAATGGGTTACATTCCCAAAATGGAAAAAATTTCCTCAACTTTTCCTCCCCATTATCAAGTTAGTTTTGATTGAGACTAGAATATATAAAGACTACAAAACAGAAACAAATATAGGAAACAAGTAGTCATGTCTCTTTATTTTTCTAAGAATCTTTAAAAAATATTTATTTATTTTAGAGGCAGAGTTACAGAGAAAGAGAGAGAGGGAGAGACAGAAAGAGATATACTATCCACTGGTTCACTTTCCAAATTGGTCACAATGGCTGGGGATGGGGTAGGCCAAAGCCAGGAACTTGCAACTCCATATGGGTGTCCCATGTGGGTGGCAAAGGCCCAAGCACTTGGGACATCTGCTGCTGCTTTCCCAGGCACATTTGCAGGGAGCCCAATTTGAAGTGGTGTAGCCAGGACTGAAGCAGGTGCTCACAGAAGATGCTGCTGTCATGGAGGGCGGCTTAATCCACTGCATCTTCATGCAGGCCCCTCTAAGAATTTTAACACAATAACTAAAGCACAACATTTCATTTTACTCAATTAAAGTACCTTATGGAGCATCTGTCAAACTCTCTAGGTAGTGACTTTTATTTGTCAACAACTCATATCCAATTAATTCTGTCAATAACTTATACCCAGTCTATTTCCCCATTTTTTTTTTCTGAGTACTTCATCCTGTTTCTATGCTATTCCTCTCATTTGCTAGTAAAGTAGTAATGGATAACCAGAATGTTGGCCAATAAAGACCTGTTAGGACAATTTTTTTCCTGAGGTGATTTCAACTTCCATAGAAAACTCCTGAAGACTTTCCTGTTTTTGTTGTCTACTCATTTAGAAATGAATGGGATGAATAAATAAGTTTTTGCAACCCATCTATTCATCCCCTGGTTTAACTGTTAAGTTAAATAATGGCTTATATGAAAACATGCAATCATGGTTTTCTCCACCCCATTTCTCTCAGTTAAAGATAATTCTGGCTTCCCTTAGGGAAGCAAACTCAAACAAATGTTTACTGCAAATAATTAAATTGGCTGGGTTTATGCTTTCATTAACACCACAAATTCTGTTATTTAAAAAAATCAGATACATATCCTACCTGAATGTTAACCACTTCAAAACGAGAAGTCAATTATTTCAACTACAAAACTTGTTTTATAAACAACTGGGAGAAATATTTTAAAATAAAGATGTGTTTTCCAGGAATGAATGTTAGTTAAAACTAATAATTTCTTGAAAGCTTCTCTCTTACATTATAGTCATATTGTTAAACCAACTACACAAAATTTACTTCAAAATCATTCTATTTTAGTGTTATTTTAACATCAAAACCAATCATCAAGCCAAATACCAGAGACTCCTCAACACTCACTCTGTTGCTTCCCACAGTTGCGAACACTAACGGATCTCCTTCTTTACTGTGCCAGTTAAACTGAACTCCAAACAATGGTTGATTATGATCTTCCTATAAAATAACCAGGAAATAAGAAAATTTAATATATTAGAAACCAAAAGATGATGTAAACTAACTTTGCCCCCTTTTCCAGTTCCAATCCCTTTTGTGTATTATGCATGCATAAGCTGACTTTTGACACTAAAATTAAAAGATATCTGCTACTCTAGTTTTTACAATTTAAAATACTTATGAAGTTTTAGAAGAAGCAATGACTTAAATCACAGGTTAGGTAACAACTATTTCTCTATGAAAACATTTTGATATTTGCCTTTTATTTTCTTAAACTCAACCATATTTTTCTGAATCACAATGAACTGGATAATTTTGGTAGACACATTTAACCTCATAGGCCATGAGGACAGTTTATATTTTGGAAATAGGAAATTAACAAATAGCCTTAAAGAGGCAATGCAGCCTCTTTGACATTTACTGAATTTTAGTAGGTTTTGGTAGGCTTAGTTTTTTCTCTTGTAAAGTGAAGCATATGTGACTCAGCTCAAATTACTTTCTATGAAACTTGTGGAAATAATTTTAAATAATCTTGAGTCTGGATTTTAAAAGAAAAATATGTCAAGAAACTTTATAATAACACTTCAATAGTGGATACAAGGTAGGGAATGATCTATAACCTCACAGTTACCAGGATACATAGGAAGCATAGATGGATGGATGGAGAGAGGGAAAGAGACAGAGATTTAGAACACAATCCAGGTCTCCCACATGGGTGGCAGAAAACCAATTACCTAAGCCATCACCAATGCCTCCCAGGGTCAGAATTGGCAGAAAGCTACAGTCAAGAGCTGGAGCTGTGAATCAAACCCAGGCACATTGTGTGGGATGCAGGCATCTTAACTATGTACTAAATGCCTGCTCTCTGCTTTAGGATTTTACTGTCAATCTCCTGGCATAGAACACTAAACACTAATGTTCATGTTCACCTAAAGTTACTGTTTTTACTATTTTTTTTAAACTTTTAACAACTTTCACTTTCTTATCATTTGAAAACCCATAGCTTCAGACTTTGCAAATATTTAAGAGGCAGTTAAAAACATCTTCTGGATATGGTGGCTAAAATAGGTTAAAAAGTAAATAACAACATGCATGTATAGTAGACACTGCCATTTTTAATGATGAGATTAATTTCCTTTCATGGCGGTATAATTTGATACACTGAACACTGAAATTCTGCTAGACAGGAAAATATCACATAACCATACCTTCTTATGCTTCCTCAAGACTTTACCTAAAAGTATACACATATATTTTAAAAAGCTTTAATTTACATATGTGTAAGATAAAATAATGTATATTTTTCTCAGGAAAAATAAATGCAAATTGAAATCAAAGTGCACAAAAATATAATATTTTAAGTAAACATCAGTAATTCTTTTCATAGAGCAAATAAAAATACTTTTAAGGATGAAATAATTGAGATAACTCAATTGAGCCTTGATTTCCCTAAATATTAAATATTCAAATTTTTAAAGTGCGTACTTCTTTCCTTGAAAACAGTTACAAATAAAAGACAAAAGTTAAAATTTTAAAAACTGTAGACATCTGTTTCAATTTATATTGAAACGGTCACACTGGTTTCTTTTTAATAATGCTGCCAGAAGTGGCTCATGTTTTTTAACCTCTACCAAATTATGCAAAGTAATATTTTCCAAAATCCTTTATTTGAATACAAACAATAAAGCAAATCCAGCCTGCAAGTTTTGGTTTTATACATTAAATTAAAACAACTAAAATATAAAACCAAAAAAATTAAACACAGGAGGGATAATACACAAGCACACACACACATACACACACACAAACCTTCAAACACTATACACTGAAATATCTTAAACTTGACAGAGCATCTTGAGAATAAAATGTTTACCACTTTGGAATAATCATGAAGTCTTGTGTTCAGCCCACAAGATCCATCCTACTGTACATACCTTGAGACTATTTACACATTTGAAAGAATATTTGCATTTCTTTGATTTCCATTTTCCTTTTCCCCAACTTTTCCTTCCAGGTGCATTTGGTGTATTTGTGGGTGTATCAGGGCGTTCAGTGTTTGTACCACTTTCTATACTGATGGCATCATCCTGTAAGCAGCAAATCAGGGAAAACTGCATGAAATGGCAACACTGTATTTGGCAGCAAATGACTTTGCACTGAGAAGACATTCTCTGACCTTTAAAAAACTAATTTCTGCAAGAAGCAGAAAAATTTATTCCAACTTCCAAATAAAGATAAAAAGTATCCAGCCACACATTAGTATTTTATATTTCAGCAAAAATGAAAACAAAATGCAAATGAGAATGATAATGGAAGAGTAATATTGCCTTTAAATAATGTCACTGCTCTGTGCTAGTCACTTTAATACACTAGAACATCTAATCCTGCAGCAGGTTAGATGCTTAAGTATGGTTTCAGAGTGCCTCACTGCTCTCCTGATCCTAAGGGCCACTTTAATTCAAACCCAAAGCCAAGACTCCTAAATCTGACTGACCCTTATCATATGTCTTCCTAACAGTAGGTGACTGCTTGAGTATTAAGTCACCGCTTCACACTTTATTTATTTTTATCAATTCCATGTATTTCATATACACAGATACAGGAACACAGTGATATTTTCCATCTTAGCCTTCTACACTCTCCAGCCCACACTCCCACCCTTTTACCTCCTGCCTCTCCTATTTCCATTCTTATACTTCACACTTTAGATGTAATTTTTTTTCTCAAATTCTGCTTATTTATAAAATAGACCATTTAGAATGTTTTCAAAATTCTACCAACTTCTGAGCTATTTATAAGTGAAATCTGCCTCACAGTTTTAAAGTAGTAATAATATTCACGTTAGAATGTCAGAGACTCTTCTAAGATAAAGATTCTTAAAAATAGAAATGGTTGCAGGAAATCTTAAAAATTATTCTATTTATACATATCTCCAGCCTAGGCCTCTAATCTCAGAAGAGAATTTCATTACCCCCTTTTCTACATTTTCCAGTCTCCTTTAGAACAGAGATTTATTTAACTCTAAGACCTTAGGCTAGTAGTTCCTAAATTCATTATAGAGGAAGCCTTTTTTCATGGAGTGCATATTAGCATCAGTCAGGACAGATCTAGGAAACACTGTCTTAAGGGCTATTCTTAAGTTATTGTTTCCTAAGGCTGGTTTTAAGATATTTTAGAAAGCTAAAAATCAAGTGGGGTGTCAAAAGGTCTATTGAAAGATCTTATTTATTCACTTAAGGACAATATAGTATTAAATAGTCCTGGGCTTCACATGGCTCCAAAATGAAAAAAAAAAATTTTTTTTAAAAGACACTACACTGTTTATCTAGCATTAAAAAAAAAAAAAAAGAAAAAGAATGAAGGACAGGAGGCACACAGCAAAGTCTTAACAAATATTGGAACTGTGACTTCATGTAGTCAGTATTTCTAAAAATAGAAAACATGAAATTTTAAAATTGAGTTCCTAGATTGAAATCAGTTTTTCTCTCCCTATTTCCCCCCAACTTTCACAATTAAGATTCAACAGAACAATTCTGTGTCTCAATAGAAAACTATGCACTCTTCCAAGTCATCAGATTACAGTCCTTTTCATTGCCTACGTACTTACAACTTTTTTAAAATTATAGGTAACTGACAGGCAAACCTTGTCTCCAAACCAGAGGTTCAAGATGCCTTCTGTTCCTCTCCGTGGAAAGTTTCTTCATTTACAGTTCATCTCCACACTCCTTTACTCTATATAAATTTATAGTTTTGACTTTCCTCAGAATTTGCTTGGTTCCCTCATGAATCAAATAACTTTTTAACACATGCTCACTTAGCTTTTCATTAATTCATTAAATTACTTTTAATGTCAGATAAATGAAATAATAAAACTCTTACACCAGTTTTTCATTCTGGCTAATCACTGGCCTGTCAATCAAATGACCACACAAAATACTCTCAATACACCACATATTTTCACTGCTGACAACTTAATTTACCTACGTTCTCCAAAGGTGAATCAAGATGCAATCAAATGGAAACCTAACACTTTCATTTTATCAAGAACTTAAAATCAAATCCATGCCAGTGTCTCACAGGCTGGCTTTCACCCTACCTCCTCCTGTAAGATGCAGATGACCCTACCGTCTTCATTTGCCCAACAAGGAAACAGACAGGGAGTTACCACTAATTTGTCCTTTAATCTTGGCACAAGTTACTTAAGCAAAAAGACAAGTCTCTAGACTCAGCCTTCACTTTTCTCTTTTAACCACGGCAACCATTAGTACTCAGCCTGAAGCTATCTACTCTGCTGTCAATAGGATCTTTATAAGTTTGAGAAAATGGCAGATGACATACACAATAAACTTTAAAAAAGTTCTTTCAATTCTGTGACTCACTTTAACAATAGGAACTGCTCAAGCTGTCTTAACTTGAACTCAAAAACACATTTTTCCCACACCTATTTTTGGTCTTTTGTCATTATTCACCTCCCTCAAGAGCTGTGAGTTCTTTCTGAATTCAGTTTTTGTACAATATTCTCTACCCCTTCCCTTACTGACTTCCCTAACTATGTCCTAGATCATGAGTCCTTATGGAATTGAGAGGGCCTGTGAATTCAAATAAAAACACACACACAAAAAACTGCATTTTAACTTTCACAGCTCTTAACTGAAATTTAGCACTTCCTTTTATTATATAATACAAACAATATATGTGCTAATGTTACATGATTTTTTTCACCAATGGAAATCAGGTATTTTGAAATCACATTATATTGGTTACAGATATTGAAAAACTTGCTTATACTCATCACTGCCACCAGATCTGTTGCTAGTTCCTGTTATTTAAAGTGCTAATATTACTACACTTAAAATTTATTTTAGAAATATTTTATGCCACACTTTACAATTTCAAAATTCTAACTTTAGATATTGTATTTTATATATTTAAAAATGTTATTCTGAGAAGGCTCCGTAAGATTCATTAAAAGGTCCAAGGCACATACAGTTTCTAGCCAAATGGAGCAACCCAAACAAAGGCTAATCCAATCATTTGGATCTGAATAGCTTTAGAATGAAACAAAGAACACTGGCATTTCTCCTTAAGGGTCTGCAAAAAGAAAATAAGATTTCAATTGACTTCTTCTCCTGAAATTCTCCTAAATAGATTTAACATTTTCATATTTTGATTCGTCAGTATGTGAAATAGCCAGAAGAAACATACTATGGTGATCACAAAATAAGTACTATAAACAAATAACACTTGCTTAATACTTGATATAGGGCAGGTACTCCTCTAAGCACTTTACCTATATTACGTCATTTAATACAATAACTCATAAAGTTAAAAAAAAAAGCTTCTATACCCATTTTAAAGATGAGAAACTGAGGCAGCTAGGTCACATACTTTGCTTAAGGTCAAGCAACCAGTTAGAGTGGGGATTTTAACCTAACATGTGGATCCAGCGTCTGTGCTCCTAACTGCAGCCTAATCTGCCGACAGAATTTTACGAAAACGAAGAAATAAAACTTGGTCTTCAAGACTTGGAATGAAGATAAAAAATGTTAGACCCAATTATGTAGTGAGACTGGGGAGAACAAACAGAAATATACATATAGATATATTTAAAGTAATATCAGACAAACTTTCCAGAAATTTTAAGTGCAAAACCCCATAAGCTGACAATCTCCAAGAAATCTTTCTTCTCTGCAGAAAGCAATCTTTCCCCCACCGTTTCCGTGAAAATCCTGGTCATGACACCATGCCATAAACACGCTTCAGTAGGCATTCACGCTGGGGAATTTAAGGACAGCGTGTGTGAGATACAACATTTATTCCTAAAGCAGGCCAAACTGAGAAATGCTCGCACCAGCTTTCTAAAACACGTTCAAGATTTTTTTTTTTTTTTAGATTCTCATTATTGGATTCGCACAGGACGGGAGCAGACACCAGGCGCTCTTAAACACTCATTCAAACTCCATTAACTCAAAGATCTACCCTTTGCATCCTGAAGATTCTACAGGGGTCAGAGCGACACAGTGCCCGAACTCCTTTGAAAGAGTTCTCGACTGCCCGCTCCTTCCCACTCTTAGGGAAAAAAAAAAAAGAAAATCTAGCACGCCTTTTAAACTACTGGAATCTCAGACCCGCACTCTTCCCTCTATCTCCCAAAGGCCCGAACACTTCCCCACAGGCAGAGGAGAGCTCTCGGACCCATGCTCTCACTTAAGCCACTCTCCTTGGCCAACTTTCTGCCTGCTCTCGGCCGCGGCTCAAAATCCCCGCCAGACACAGGTTCGACTTCGCCCGCACGCCCTCCCCATCCCGGGCACGGGGTGACACCTCTCGCTCTACCCCCTCCCCGCCCCAGCGCCGGCCCCCCCATCCCGCACCCGCAGTTTTTAAAGAATCTAAAAACTCCCACTCCGCAGAGTCCCGTGGCTGCTCCGGGCCGCACTCACATTTTCGTCTCCAGAGAGGTCCGGGTTGCTGTTCTCGTCGCTGCTCAGCTTCTGCTTCTTGGCCGCAGGCATGTCTGTTCCCGCCGGCGCTGTCGACACTTCCCTCTCGGACATATTCCTCCGCCTCCCCCCAGGTTCCTGCCGCCTCGGGCGGGGCCTCCGCCACACCGCCGTCAAGCAAGCCCGTCCGGAGCTTGCCGCAAAGTTGCCACTGCCGCCGCCACCTCCACCGCTCCCCCCAGTGTCGCAAATCGCGCCCAGCCGCCGAGGCGGGCGTGCGTGCGACCCCGCCACACTGCTGAAAAAGGGGCGCGCGCGCGCGCCCTCCTGCGCGGCTTTCTGGCTCCTTCCCTTTCCCGACTCCCGTTTTGCCCTTTTCCCGCCGCCCCCCCGGCAGTTTGCACGGAGATGTAGGATCCGTTGGCTTAAGAGGGTAGTATTTCGTATGTCTCCCGTCCCCACCACCACCTCGAAAAGAACAGGCAGAACTCAAAAGGGATGCTCCGTCACCCCCTTCCTCCTTCCAGAGACGTTTCAGCCGCAATTGGCCCAATCCTTCGATCTCCGACTCGCTGCAAAGGGAGCGAAAGTCTGTGGATGGAGTAGACCACCGGTGTCCCAGGGGACGGGGGAAGCTTTGCTAAGTCACCTCTTGCTTAAGCTCTGCGTGCCAAGAGTCTTTAAACCTGAACTCGGGAGGTGACGACTTCACGAGATTCACGAGATTATGCCAACGTAACTTTTGCTTGAGGATGGGAATTTAAAAACCGTAGACTGAGTCGCACTTGCTTCCCCCATCTGGCAAATGGAAGGCACCCACCTGGAGGTGCGCACGCGCCGAGGCGTATTCTCGCGCTGGGTTGTGGGGGTCCCTCCTCCTCCAGGCCCCTCCTCTTTTCGAAATCTTGTTTGCTGAACCTGGTAGTTTTCTACTGCGTGTGCATAGCCAGGGATGGATTTCAAAGCGCTACCAATCATCGTCTCAGGACGCACCCTAAATTCTTGACGGATGTTTGGTCTGATGAATATTTATTGCAATAATTTTTTTAACCTCAACCGGTTGTGGCCAATATTGGCTAAGGTTTAAGTAGAAGTGTGCTAAAATTACAGACCCTTGAACAGCTACAACTCAAGTGCTCTTTTTAAACAAGGCCCTGAAAAACTCAAAGGCCTATAAATCGGTGGATAGTTCCAACTATGAACCCGTGAGACTTAAGCGACAGGCAAATAACAATACAATTTTAGTACTTCACCAAAATAGTTTCTGTTACTTACATCTGCACTCTTGACAGGTGCAGAATACATTGGTGAGTCTTGTTGATTTGTCAGATGGGTCATCAAGCCGTACAACTGAAGGAAACGCAGCCTCCTTTGTTTTAGAACACAGTTGTGAGTGCTGGTATTTCTGGACCTCAGTGTCCTCATCTGTAAATGCGTGGAAGTGAGAAGGAACCCAGCATACCTTGAGCACCTGCCTGATATGTTTTCTCTTTTGGATCTCGTCGTAAGACACAAGGGATAACCAGTCTAGTGTCGCAGCCATAAAATTGTAGTATACTTGAATTACTTCTGCAAGATGATTTGACAGTGAGAAGATCTGTTTTACTCTCTGCAGATTGCAAGTCATTCCTCCTTTTGAAGTTAGCAGAGAATTCTTGGTTGAGAATGAAAAAAGGAAAGTGAAGCAAAGAGAGGGCAGAGTAAGACATATTTACAATAAAGATTCAGGAAAAATATGGACGCTGAAAAAGTCCAGGTCTTACTAATTGCAGTATTTGTGGAACACTCTCAATGTGCCAGGCACTGCTAAGCACTCCTCAGGTGTGGGGGAGAGATGTGACAGATGAGTCAGCTATGAGAAAGGTAAGATGTGCTTCAGTGTGACACCTTTTTGGGCAAAGACAGATACTCTGTTTTATTGAGAAAGCTGTTTGTGAAATATAACTCTACAAGGAACGGATAATCAGCTAACACATTTCAGATTGCTGCGTGGGTCCAGTGGGATGTGGGAGTCAGCTTCTAGTCATAACATGGAGTAAGTGCTGACCATTTGGATAAAGGGTACATGAAAAGAAAATAACCCAAAGATATTCAGCACTCATGTTATCTGTAACAAAGCAAAAATGTTTTTAAAGAGTCTTATTAAAACTAGGAGGGATTTTTTATATGTTCTGATACGTTTGGGATGGATGAATGATGGAAATTAGTTCATATTCATTATAACTAATGTTAAAGATAAATTATTCTGATACTTCCTTCAGGACTATTTTGAAAGAGACCAAGATTGTAGGGGAGAGAAATTGGGCTCAGCTCCTCCAAACACAACAAATACAAGTGGGGATTTAAAATCAAAGAGTTGCTGCTGTTGGCCTGGCCTAGCCCTGGCTATTGTGGGTATTTGGAGGGTGAACCAGTGGGTAGAAGATCCTCTCTCTCTCTCTCTCTCTCTCTGTATGTGTGTGTGTGTGTGTGTGTGTGTGTGTCTGTATCTGTCTCTCTGCCTTTCAAATAAAATGAAAGTAGAAAACTTAATTTTGAAAAAGTAAAGTTTATTAAAATCATAGTTTCTCAATACTGATTTATCCTACTGTGAGGAATTTAAAGAACTATCACAGTTGAGAGGTCTCTCCACATACATTTTTTTAAAGATTTATTTTGTATTTATTTGAAAGACAGATTTACAGAGAGAGGTATAGACAGAGAGAGAGGTCTTCCATCCACTGGTTCACTCCCCGGATGGCCGCAACAGCCAGAGCTGCACCGATCTGAAGGCAGCAGCCAGGAGCTTCTTCCAGGTCTCCCACATGGGTGCGGGGGCCCAAGAACTTGTGCCATCTTCTACTGCTTTCCCAAGCCATAGCAGAGAGCTGGATTGGAAGAGGAGCAGCTGGGACTAGAACTGACAGCCTTATGCGATGCTGGAGCTTCAGGCCAGGGCTTTAACCCGCTGCGCTACAGCGCTGGTCCCATCCACATACATTTTTTAAATGAGGACAAAGAGGCTTAGGGTGATTGCACAGTTTACCCAAAGACACACAACTCTTCAAGTGACAGAGTAGGAAAATCATAGAATTTATTGGAAAGCCAAAGCACTTCTGCCTCTAGATGATGTAGACACCGGCAGCTCTAGATTTACAATTCTACTGATGGAGCTTGGTCTTTGGACCACAGTCTTTTATACACTTTCAAAGAGCTATCTCACTTGGGACAGAAAGAGAACATAACAAGAGAAACCTACAGAAAGCTCGAACAATCTAGAATATAATTTAGAGTAATGTGCTATTTCATTTTGAACAGTGTACTATGATAGTATAAGATGTTAACAATGAAGAAAACTGGATGAGGGCCATATAGGAACTGTCTATACTATATTTGGCACTTTTATGTAAAGTTATCCCAACATTTAAAACTATTTTCAGAAATCTATCTTATATTAGATTGAGAATTCTGTAGAAATATTTCTTAGTCTTCAAGGAAGATTTGATTGATTTATTATGCAGAATTTCCAAGATCACTTAGTTATATAGGAAAGGAAAATTCACAACCTACTTTGGCATTCTACTGTCTTCTAAGCTTCATATCAAGAAATGAGTTTCAAAAGCTAAATAAAATCCTTCGCATTTCAATTGAAGTCTATTTCTCATTCATTGTCTCTTCTGCTTCATGACTAGGAGATATTCACCATCACTCATGCAATGTGTAGTCACATGCTCGCAGATCTAATTTTCTATGAACAGAACATCATATGGCTTCTCTGAACACTTTAAACCCAATCAGGAAGAATTTACTGAATGCCGTTTATGTGCCAAACAGTGTGGTAATTCAGAGGTGGGGCTCAATAAAAAGGAAATCAAGAACAATACCTATCTTCAAAAATCCTAGTGTTCTTTCAGCATTAAAAAATATCTCATATATTTAATATATGTTTACTGAGTACCCACTGTATGTGACCAGTGTTACAGGTGTGGAAGAGGCTTGATAATAAGCTAAACCAGACAGGTTCTGTTGTAGAGCTTATTGTCTAGTGGGAGAAGCAAATATTAACTAAATAATCACCAAATAGTATATGAAGTTACAATTATGGTAACTGATAAAAAGGGGAAGTACAAGATCAGGGCTACTGCTAGCCCTTATGGTGCCTTTGTGCTGTTTTTCAAAAGGCACTGCCATATGTAGAAACAGCCTAGAGTAGGTATGGCTAGGCAAGCAGACTATGCCTTGGTGAATTAGAAAAAGGCATGAATTCTTCCAGGTAGATAAAGCCCTGTTCTGCATGCAAGGCTCTGCGAGAAGAGCGTTTAAGCACCACACAACACTACAGCTGGGGACCTTTGTTTAGATGAACCAACTACATAAGCGTCCATAGTAGTCCTCCAAAGCGTCTGTGGACATACATAATAAAGTGAGATTGGAGGGTTTCCCTGAACAGACAGAAGAAGGGAACTAAAAGAAGAATGGGAGTGAACCAGGTATATGAGGAGGACAGTCTAGAAAGTTTGCACAGCACGAGCAAAGGCTAAGGGTCAGGAATGAAGGGGGCTGAAAAAGTGAAGGAGTGTTGGCTGGCGCTGCGTCTCACTAGGCTAATCCTCTGCCTGTGGTGTCGGCATCCTGGGTTCTAGTCCCGGTCAGGGCGCCGGATTCTGTCCCAGTTGCTTCTCTTCCAGTCCAGCTCTCTGCTGTGGGCCGGGAAGGCAGTGGAGGATGGCCGAAGTGCTTGGGCCCTGCACCTGCGTGGGAGACCAGGAGGAAGCACCTGGTTCCTGGCTTCAGATTGGTGCAGCACGTCGGCTGTAGCGGCCATTTGGGGGGGTGAACCAACGGAAGGAAAACCTTTCTATCTGTCTCTCTCACTGTCTAACTCTGCCTGTCCAAAAAAAAAAAAAAAAAAAAAAGTGAAGGAGTGTGGGAATAAAGGCTGGAAATGGAGGACGGAGATCAGATCGTGCAAACCTTATAGACCTATAGACCATCTTATGATTGTTAAAATGTATCTCCTGCTGGGAAGACTTATACAGAAGAATCTAAATGGCATTACTTGATTTTATTTTAATATTTTAATTTTTGTTTATTTGGGTGGGAGAGAAGGAGAGAGAATAGCGATATGGCGCTCCCATCCACTGGTTTACTCCCCAGATGCCTGCAGCAGTTCTGGGCTGGGCCAGGACTAAAGCCAGGAGCCAGGAGCCAGGAGCCAGGAATTCAATCCAGGTCTCCCACATGCGTGATGGGAACCCAAATACTTGGGCTATCACTGTTGCCTCCCAGGGTCAGGAGGAAGCAGGAAGTTGGAGTCAGAAGCTGGAGCTGGGTACTGAACCCAGGTACTCTGATGTGGAACACAAGTGTCTTAGCTGCTAGGCTAAACACCTGCTCCCTGTTTTAATTTTTTTGTTGATGTTTTACTTATATTCAGGGAAATAGGCAAATCTTAAGTATAGAGTTCAGTGAGCTTTACTGCAGGTATACACCTATGTAATTTACACCCCATCAAAATATAGATGGAACTTACAGCACTTCAGAAAGTTTCCTCTTGCCTCTTGCCATTTGAACCCGTCCCCTCATCCTTCTTAGGCAATTATAATTTTGTTGCCTATATTAGTATATTAGTTTTGCCTTATATTGGTTTTGCCTAATCTAGAACTACATATAAATGGAATAATTCATTATGTACTCTTTTGTGTCAGGTTTTTTTTTCTCAACACAATGTTTTTGAGATTTATAAAATGATGTTAACTTTTAAAGAAAAAAATCTGTCTAGATCAGATGTGCTCAAATGGTAACAAGCCTGAGACTCATCTGGATAGCGTGTTGAGGGCCTCATCTCCACAGACTGTGATACACTGGGTTGGGAGGCACCTCCTTAATTCACATTTCTTACAAACTCATAAGTGATGCCAATGCTGCTGATTTGGGGACCACACTGCAAGAACCACTGGTTTAGATAATAAAAATCAGAAATGTCTTATAAACATTTTTTAGGGATTGATTCATTCAGTAAACATTTTTTAAGGACTTGGTTTGTGCCAGGTACTTTTTCAGTGCTGGGTTTATGTTCAGCTCAGTTCTGGCCATTGCCACCATCTGGGGAGTGAACCAGGGTTTGGAAGACCTCTCTCTCCCTCTCTGTAACTCTGCCTTTCTTTTCTTTCTTTCTTTTTTTTTTTTTTTTTTTTTTTTTTTTTTATGACAGGCAGAGTGGACAGTGAGAGAGAGAGACAGAGAGAAAGGTCTTCCTTTGCCGTTGGTTCACCCTCCAATGGCCGCCGCGGCTGGCGCGCTGCGGCCGGCGCACCGCGCTGATCCGATGGCAGGAGCCAGGAGCCAGGTGCTTTTCCTGGTCTCCCATGGGGTGCAGGGCCCAAGCACCTGGGCCATCCTCCACTGCACTCCCTGGCCACAGCAGAGGGCTGGCCTGGAAGAGGGGCAACCGGGACAGAATCCGGCACCCCGACCGGGACTAGAACCCGGTGTGCCGGCGCCGCTAGGCGGAGGATTAGCCTAGTGAGCCGCGGCGCCGGCTCTTTTTTTTTTTTTTAAGATTTATTTATTTGAAAGTCAGAGTTTCACAGAGAGGAGAGGCAGAGATCAAGAGAGAGAGAGAGAGATCAAGAGAGAGAGAGAGAGGTCTTCCATCTGTTGGTTTACTCCCCAGATGAACGCAATGACCGGAGCTGCGACAATCTGAAGCCAGGAGCCAGGAGCCAGGAGCTTCTTCCGGGTCTCCCATGCACGTGCAGGAGGCCAAGCACTTGGGCCATCTTCTACTGCTATCCCAGGCCACAGCAGAGAGCTGGATTGGAAGAGGAGCAGCTGGGTCCCAAACCGGCACTATATGGGATGCCGGCACTTTAGGCCAGGGCTTTAACCCACTGCACCACTGCACCACTGCACCACTGCACCACAGCGCCGGCCCCCTCCATGAACTTTTAAAAGCCTCTTATTACTACTGTACACTATAAAAAGAGATATTCAACTAAAGAGTGCTGTAATATCACTAATAGGTAAGGTATATTATGTTTTGCATAATAATTCTGGTGTACCCAAAAGCAGTGTGTTAGAGTCTTCATTCCCAGAATCTTAAGTTAATGAATTAAGGGTAGAATTTATCCAATTATGGTGTCTAAAGGTGGGGACTTGAAAGGAGATTAGATTGGATTAAGTTGTTTGGTGGAGCCCTTATGATTGGATTATTGTGGATTTATAAGAAGAGATCACAGAGATGCTGAGCATGCCTCCTGTCTCTCTGCCTGATCTCTGCCTTTTGACCTCAAAAACCGTGAGCTTAAACAAACCTTCTTCTTTTACAGGTAGCTTTTCTTAGATACTTATTATAGTGACTAAATTTGGCTTATACAGAAAGCAACTAACTTGAGCTGGGTGGAACTATGAGAATTTCATGAAGATGTGAGAATTAGCTTGGAAAGTAAATTTTTGTCAGTGTTACCATAAAGGAATTTGAGAGACAGAGACAATCCACTGGATGCAAATGCTGTATTCCAAACACTGGTATGGTATACTCTATTGTGTGTAAAGAAAAGCTTTTCAGGATTAGTTATAGCTTGAACAAAATCTCCCTCAAGATTATAAAATGGCTTTGCTTACCAAGTACAACCATATGGTTGCTAATTTGGTTTACAGGTTTTCTTGATAATGAGAAAGAAATGCAATAAAGGAGGAACATTTGCATTTTAGTTGCTGAGAAGATACATTCCACAGCATAACTTTAATATTTTAGCATATGATTTATGAACATGTATCTTGTTAGTTTAGGAGGGCCTGGATCATGAAAATCCTGATGCCATTGGTCTCAGAGTTCCCTGGGTAAGATTGGAAATGGGGATATGAGCTCTGAGGCCGTCTCAGTACTAGACACCTGAACTTAGGCAGTGCCAACAAAGATGGAAAACATGGGATTTCCAGAGATATTTAAGAAATATAGGCCGGCACCGCGGCTCAATAGGCTAATCCTCCACCTGCAGCGCTGGCACACTGGGTTCTAGTCCCGGTCGGGGCGCTGGATTCTGTCCCGGTTGCTCCTCTTCCAGTCCAGCTCTCTGCTGTGGCCAGGGAGTGCAGTGGAGGATGGCCCAAGTGCTTGGGTCCTGCACCCCATGGGAGACCAGGAGAAGCACCTGGCTCCTGCCTTGGGATCAGTGTGGTGTGCCGGACGCAGCCCGCTGGCCGCAGCAGCCATTGAGTGGTGAACCAACGGAAAAGGGAGACTTTTCTCTCTGTCTCTCACTGTCCACTCTGCCTGTAAAAAAAAAAAAAAAAAAAAAAGAAGAAGAAGAAAGAAAGAAAAAGAAATACAATCACCAGGACTTGATAATTCATGAAACATGATGGGTGAAAGGAGAGAAGCAGAGGATGACTCAGGTTTATAGTTTGGCTGATGTGATGGATGGTGGTATCTCTATGAGGGAGAAATAGGAGAATTAAGAAGAATTTTTAACCTTTAGTCTTGAGAAGTATCTTAGTCAGATTTTCATCGCTACAATTAAATAACTAAGACAGGCTACTTATGAAGAGACGAGGTTTATTTTGACTTATGTTTTTGGAGTTTCATAGCCCAAGATAGGGTGGCCCTACTGGTTCAGCCTTGCTGGTACAGTCCCCAGGTGGAGCATCACATGACGAGAGGGAGTATATGCCTCTGTCTGTGTCTCTTCTAAAGACAACCAACAACCTAATCCTACCTAAGCATTTCCTAAAGGCTCCACCTCGGAACACCATAACTGGGTTAAGTAGTTCTCTCTTAGTACAATTAACTTATGACTTTGGGATTTAAACTTCTGCATGCTTTCAGGATACAACTCTTGTTCCAACAATTGTAACTTTACTTCTCAAATTCAATATATTATTTAAGGGCAAATGCAAATAGCAATGATCTATAATTAATTTAAGGGAAGAATTAGCTCAAAAACTGGAGATAATTCCAATATTTTGTCTTTCAAAAGAAATTTCTGTGAGCATTAAATGAGCAATATGTGTGAAAGATTTTCAGTGATTTATTATTGCAAGAAAAAGATTTGAATGATAAATTTATTTTTATTTTTGAAACAGAGGTTGTTCTTTTTTTTTTTTTTTTTTTTTTTTTTTTGACAGGCAGAGTGGACAGTGAGAGAGAGAGAGACAGAGAGAGAGGTCTTCCTTTGCCATTGGTTCACCCTCCAATGGCCGCCACGGCCGGCGCACCACACTGATCCGATGGCAGGAGCCAGGTACTTCTCCTGGTCTCCCATGGGGTGCAGGGCCCAAGGACTTGGGCCATCCTCCACTGCCCTCCCTGGCCACAGCAGAGAACTGGCCTGGAAGAGGGGCAACCAAGACAAAATCCATCACCCCAACTGGGACTAGAACCCGGTGTGCCAGCGCCGCAAGGCGGAGGATTAGCCTATTGAGCCGCGGCGCCGGCCACAGAGGTTGTTCTTGCTTAAAATTATCAACCTTGCCTTTAGTTTGGAATAATAAAAATTTTTTTAAAGATTTATTTATGCCGGCGCCGCAGCTCACTAGGCTAATCCTCTGCCTTGCGGCGCCGGCACACCGGGTTCTAGTCCTGGTCGGGGCGCTGGATTCTTTCCTGGTTGCCCCTCTTCCAGGCCAGCTCTCTGCTGTGGCCAGGGAGTGCAGTGGAGGATGGCCCAAGTGCTTGGGCCCTGTACCCCATGGGAGACCAGGATAAGCACCTGGCTCCTGTCATCGGATCAGCGCGGTGCACCGGCCGCAGCGCGCCGGCTGCGGCAGCCATTGGAGGGTGAACCAACGGCAAAGGAAGACCTTTCTCTCTCTCTCTCACTGTCCACTCTGCCTGTCAAAAAAAAAAAAAAAAAGAAAAAGAAAAGAAAAGAAGACTTATTTATTTCTTTGAAAGGCAGAGTTACAGAGAGAGAGGGAAAAACATACATTTGCGTGCACACACACACACACACACACACCTTCCATCCACTGGTGCATTTCCCCAAATGGCCTCAGTGATCAGGGCTGGGCCAGGCTAAAGCCTGGAACTCTATCTGGGTCTCCCATGTGAGTGATGCAAGCACTTGAGCCATCTTCTGCTGCTTTCCCAAGTACATTAGCAGGGAGCTGGATCAAATGTGGAGTAGGGACTTGAATAGGCCCTCAAATGGGGTGCCATCATCACAGGTAGTGGCTTCACCCAGGATGCAATGCTGACTTCTCTTCCTTTCCCTTCCCCTCCCAGCCTCCCCTCCCTTACCTTTTCTACCTTGGCTCTCTTGCTCTTTCTCTCTTTTCTTTCTTTCTTTTTTTAAGGAATAGTAAAATTTTATACATAATTTTCCCCTTATACAATTTTTAAAAAGTATGAAGAAAAATATGATTTGTAAATGACTATTTTCTGAGATCCTCAATGCTCTTTTCAAATGTAAATCAAAATCTTCATACACTAAGACAGAAAAGGTTTAAGATGTTGTACTAAGAGGAAACATGTGCTAGACAGATTGATAGTTTATCTCACCTAATCTTGACAACATCCTTGTATCTGTGTTTACAGATAAGGAGGTTGAGCCAGAAAAGTTAAATTGCAAACTCTGAGTCATAGAGGACATAAGGGTAGAGTTAAGTTTGAAACCACACAATCTAACTCTGGGACCTGAGTTCTTTTTTCCTGTACCATATGGTTTCCCACCAGGTTAGCTGTCCACATGTCTATCTCTGTGCCAGTGGACTTGTCTCTCCCTCTCCCTCTCCCTCTCTCTCTCTCTCTCTCCCCTTCTCTATATTTCTGTTAATAAACATGTATTATTTTGGGATTAAGAAAAAAGTTAGAGAACACTTATTATACTTTATGGAATGAAGTGTTGCCAATTCACCAATTAAAATAAATTATAATTTTGTCCTTTGACAAAATATTTGAATAAATAAAACAAGATAATAAAATGGATGAGATAGAAAGCAAAATAAAGCTGAAAAAGAAAAAAAGGCTATTTTATAAAGCAAACACATAATTTATTTTAAATGGATCAATTATTATTTATCCACTGAAAAGAACACCTCTGGACCTAATTTTGATTTTAAGCATTAGAACATTGCCATTTGAAGGCAAAGTCTTGCCTGGTGCATGGTACAGATTATAGACTTAATTCCCTGAAAATAGACCATAATTATAGCCAGGGTAATTAACTATCATTATCTTAGAGTTGAATAGCATATATACAAGCTCAATTTTGAAATTAAGCTTTAGGAACTAAAGTCAAATACTCAGTTTTGTTATTGTTATAGCCCCTTAGAAGTGTGAAAACTCCATTTCCAATTTCTTTGTAGACCTTTGGCTTTCCTTTTTCCTATGTTCATATTGGTTTGTTAGTATCTGATGTCTCAGGAAAATTAGCCTATTGAGTCAGATAATGCTGTTTATGTTGGAATAGGTAACATAAGGGATTTTTTTTGTAGTTGAAAGCATAATTACACAGATTAAATTACACACAGTTTCCAAAAACAACATGAGGTACTTAAAGGAAAAAAAAAAAAAAAAACCTCTGAAGCAGGTTGCATATGGACTCACTGACCTTGACATTAATCAGCCATCAGTACATGTAATCAAAGCAAGAAGAGAGTTATACTTACTATATGTTATGCAAAGTAACTTACTTCTCTTAGCTTGAAGATATGTGTATATTTAAAATATGGAGAAAAATTCATGAATATGATTAAAACAATAGGGTTTTTCCAAGTGAAGTTGTGAAAGGTTAAAAACATACATACTGTGAAAAGGGGATTTGGGGAGTGAATCAGAAATTACACATTTTAAATTCACCCCAACATGGGTTCTTACTTTATTTTGTTTCTTTGAAAGAACAAAAGGTGATCTCTTGTTCTTAGAACAGATTTGTTAGAGCTAGTTCAAGAACTCAGAAGGCACAGAGTGTCAAATAATTGAATAGAATTTTGATGAGTTAAGTGTAAACTAGTCAGAAACATAGATTACACTCCTCAAAGTGCACATGAGTTTAAAAGTGCAGAGGGAAACATGTGCAGAGGGATTCTGAAACCCAAATACCTGAAAAGCTGCACTTCAGCATTTGAGGTGTACAGTAAATGAGACCATGGGTAAATGGTGGACATTACTTGCGTTAACTTCACTTCTCCTCCTCACATCTTCTAAATTTTACACAGATAAGGATTCTTTATTAGTAAGGGTTCTCGAGAGAAAGGGAGAGAGAGAGAGAGAGAGAGAGAGAGAGAGAGAGAGAGAGAGAACCAATAGGATGAGGGAGAGGGGAGAAAACGAATTTATTTTAAAGGATTGCCTTGCCTCATGCAATTATGGAAGCTGGAAAGTTCAAAATCTGCAGTTCCAATGTGAAGGCCATCTGCTGGCAGAATTCCCTTGTGTTCAAAAGAGATCAGTTCTATTCAGGCCTTCAGCTGATTCTATGAGAATCCCCTATATTGTAGAGAACAGTCTGCTTTATTCAAAGTCCACTGATGTAAATGTTATTCTCATCCAAACACCCTCATAGAAACATCCAGAATTTTGTTTAGCCAAATATCTGGTTACTGCAGTTCAAACAAGTTGACTCATAAAATTAGCCATCAAAGATGCCAATGTGCTTGATATTGTCTGTTCATGAAATTTTACAGTTAAATTACTAAAACTATGTCAGTTCAAAGGCATAAATAGAATTCACTGGCCAACCTTTAGAGCTGGGAGTCAGGCGCTGTGGCTCAGCTGTTTTGCCACTGCTTGGGATGCCCGCATCTCAGAATGCCAATTATCAAGTACTGTCTCCACTTCTGATCCAACTTCCTGCTAATGCATACCCTGAGCAGCAGCAAATAGCTCAAGTAGTTGGGTCCCTGCCATTCACATGGGAGACCTGAATTAAATTTTGAGCTCATCACTTTGGCCCAACTCAGTCCCAGCTGTTGCGAGCATTTGGGGAGGGCATGAATCAACAAATGGAGATGGATTGATCTGTCTCTCTCTCTCTTTCTGCCTTTCAAATAGATAAATAATTTAAACAAAAACTTTTAGAGCTGGAAAGATCATTGGAGACCTTCGAGTGTTATTTCTTAAAAGGGATGTTGTGGTCCACACAACAGATTCATAGAATGAGAATCACTTTAAGTAACACTCTGACTGCAGAATCAACCCTTAAGGCTTCCTGGTCTGGCTGAAAAGCCCATGAGAGCATTTCAGGCATGGAAAGCCAAGACACTGTGACAAAAAATTTCCCACATAAAGGATCTCAGTGAGTGAGACCCCAGTAAAGAAGTGGCCATCACAGAAGAATGTACTTTTCTCTAAAGGGAGGAGAGAACTTGCATTTTGCTTATGGCCTTGTCCAAATACTGACAGAGTCTCTGGACTCAAAAAGCTTCCACAGCCCAGGCAGTGCATGTCAAGAGCCTCAGGTGATCACTGACATCATACATAAGAGTGTTAATTGTTAAATCAGCAACAGGAGTCACTGTGCATTAACTCCCCATGCAGGACTTCTGTCCTCAATGAGTTGTATTATGAGAACTAACTATAAAACTAGTTCTCAAACAGTTGTGTGTGTGTGTGTGTGTGTGTGCGTGCAAATTGTTGAAATCTTTACTTAGTCTAGAGTTGGTCTTCTGTGTCCAAAGTTAACTGAAAATAAATCTTGGGTCCGGCGCTGTGGCGTAGCAGCTTAACGCCCTGGCCTGAAGTGCCAGCATCCCATATGGGTGCCAGTTTTAGTCCCAGCTGCTCCTCTTCCAATCCAGCTCTCTGCTATGGCCTGGGAAAGCAGTAGAAGATGGCGCAAGTGCTTGGGCCCCTGCACCCATGTGGGAGACCTGGAAGAAGCTCCTGGCTCCTGGCTTCGGATCAGTGCAGCTCCGGCCGTTGCGGCTACCTGGAGAGTGAACCATCAGATGGAATACCTCTCTCTCTCTCTCTCTCTCTCTGCCTCTCCTCTCTCTGTGTTACTCTGACTTTCAAATAAATAAATCTTTTTTTTTTTTTTAAAGAAAATGTATCTTAATGGAGAATGGGACTGGCAAGGAAAGAGAGAGGAGGAGGAGGGGTGGGAGTGTGGGTGGGACGGTGGGTATGGCGGGAAGAATAACTATATTCCAAAGTTGTACTTATGAACTTTGTATTCCTTAAAAAATAAAAAAAGGGATTCTGTTAGCATTTGTGCAGAACAGTTTTTTGGATATAGGGGATTAGCCTGATCATTCCAGGATGTGTAGAATCTCTAGCCCAAACACATGAACTTTTTTTAAAAGATTTATTTATTTATTTATTTGAAAGGCAGAGATACAGAGAGAGAAGGGGGGAGAGAGAGAGAGAGGAAAGGAGAGAAAGAGAGAGAGAATCTTCTATCCACTGGTTCACTCCCTAAATGGCCACAATGGCTAGAGCTGGGCCAGGCCAAAGCCGGGAGCCAGGAACTTCTTCCAGGTCTCCCACCTGCATGCAGGAACTCTACATTAACAGTGAGCTGGATTGGAATCGGAAGTGGAGCAGCTGGGTCTCCAACTAGCTCCCACATGGGATGCCGACCCTGCAAGGCAGCGCCTAGCCTTCCCTCCCCCACCATGAATATTAATAGCTCTCAATAATTGTGATGACCACAAAATCATACCATAGGTTTCTCACACTAGGGTGGTGATGGGAGTAACACTGTATTGAGAACTCCCCCCTCCTCACTCATTTCTTTTAGAGGAGGAAGCTGACTTAATAAGATTAGTTTAACATATGTAAACATATGTTGCAATACTTGTGGCTAAGATCTCTCTACATACAGTTTACTATATAGTAACTATATGGGAGGTCTTCAAAAGCTCATATAAAAATGCATATAATGGAATAAAACTGCATAGATGTCAAAATTTTTCATTAAAATAAACTTATTTTTAATTACACTTACAATAAACTTTTTGAGGTAACTCCATATCTTCTATTATATATTTATATATACTAAACTAACCTTATTAAATCTGGGTACATATAGACCATATTGCTTTCTCTTTTTTCTGATTAATGGTATAGTTATTTGAATCAGACCACTTTGCAGTAAAGAGTGAATCTGTAAATATATTACCTAAAATAAGGTTTAAAATATAAACTGGGGCCGGCGCTGCTTAGCGGGTAAAACTGCCACCTTCAGTGCCGGCATCCCATATGGGCGCCGATTTGAGTCCCGGCTGCTCCACTTTCTATCCAGCTCTCTGCTATGGCTTGGGAAAGCAGGAGAAGATGGACCAAGTGCTTGGACCCCTGCACCCACGTGGGAGACACAGAGGAAGCTCCTGGCTCCTGTCTTCGGATTGATATAGCTCCTGCCGTTGTGGCCAACCGGGGAGTGAACCAGCGGAGGGAAGACCTCTCTCTCTCTCTCTGCCTCTCCTTCTCTGTGTAACTCTGCCTTTCAAATAAATAAATAAAGCTTTAAAAACAACAACAACAAAAAATGTAACTGAGAAAACAAACTTCTATCTTCACTGAATACTATGAGAAGGAGAGAAGAAGTGATCTCTTTCCTTACCCATTGCATGGTTCATGGCTGATACCTCTATCACTAAAAAGAGACCAGGAGCTGGCGCCGTGGCTCAGTAGGCTAATCCTCCACCTAGCGGTGCCGGGACACTGGGTTCTAGTCCCGGTCGGGACTCCGGTTCTGTCCCAGTTGCCCCTCTTCCAGTCCAGCTCTGTGCTATGGCCCGGGAGTGCAGTGGAGGATGGCCCAAGTGCTTGGGTCCCTGCACCCCATGGGAGACCAGGATAAGCACCTGGCTCCTGCCTTTGGATCAGCAGTGCGCCGGCCGCGGCGGCCATTGGAGGGTGAACCAATGGCAAAGGAAGACCTTTCTCTGTCTCTCTCTCTCACTGTCAACTCTGCCTGTAAACAAACAAACAAACAAAAACAAAAAAAAAAAATAGAGACCAGGAGGAAGCACCTGGCTCCTGGCTTCAGATAGGTGCAGCACGCCATAGCGGTCATTTGAGGGGTGTGAACCAACGGCAAAAAAAAGGAAGACCTTTCTCTCTGTCTCTCTTTCTCTCACTGTCTAACTCTGCCTGTCAAAAACAAAACAAAAAAACAAAACTGGGGTAGGCATTTGGCCTAGTGGTTAAGATGCACTTGGGACTCCTTCATCTCATGTTATAGTCCCAGCTTCACTTCACATTCCAGCTTCCTGCTAATGGTTCTGGTAGTTGGGTTCCTGACACACGGGAGACCTGATTTCGATCTTAGTTCACAGTTTTGGTCTTATCCATCCCTGGCTGTTGCAGGCATTTGGGGAGTGAACAAGTGGATGGATGGGAGCTCTCTCTCTGTCCATTACTCTCTATCTTTGCCTCTCAAATAAACAATAAAATAAATTATTTTAACTTTTTAATACATAAATAATTTTGAAAGAGAAAGTAACAAGTCTTTAGAAAAGCATACACATTTATTGAATATAAATCTTACATGACATGGAAACCTTCAGATATGAAGACTTAATGACTCAGGGAGAGCTGTGTATTTTTTGGTATAGTCATGCAGAAACATGGTTGAAGTAGAGAAGGGTATAATCTAATGGTGCTGAACTGGGAGGCACTTAGCAAGGCTTGTTTGTTCAGATTCTTCTTGGCTTCCAAGTATAGAGAGGGCCCCTCTGGCATAAGGGGCTTTTGAACTACTTTCAGTGGAGGTAGGTGAGAGAATTCTCTTGCAGTTCATGTAGGAGAAGAAAGGTGGGAAGATCATAGAGTGATCTTCCTGCTTCTGTGTTTTTTGTCAGTTTCCTTCAGCTTAAAATAGTTGCCCATGTATTGTATTTTGGGGTAGCATTTCCTATTTCTCATGTATTGTTTTCACTCGTGAAGCCTATTTAGTCATAGGAATCATATTTTGGATAGGAATAGGATAGGAATCATATTTTGTCATCAGTGTAGTCCCCAAGCACTTAGCATTTCACCTGAAATACATAGCATCTCTCGCACTTTAATGAAGCAAAATTTACACACAATAAACTGCATTCACCTAAAGCAAACAGTTTAGATTTTGACACCAGTGTGACCACCACCACCACAATATTCAGAATATTTCTATTATCCCAAAAAATTTCCTTGTATCCCCTGTACAGTCATCTTCCCCTCTCCACCCCAAATACAGACAACAACAGATTTCCTGTCACTGTAGATTAGTTAGCACCTAATAAAATGTTATCTAAATAGCATTGTACAGTATGGACTTTTTTGTAAATACAGACTTCTTGGGATTTATCCATGTTGCACACACACATAGTTCTTTTCCTTTCTATTGCTGAGTGATAGTTCATTGTGTGGATATTCAATAATATTCTTACCTATTTATTTGTTAATGGATAATTGAATTGTTTGCCATTTGGGGCTAATATGAGTAAAGTTGCTATGAACATTTATAGACAAGTCTTTCTTTCTTTTTAACAATTTACACATTTACTTGAGAGGCATGGTTACAGACAGAGAGAGGGAGAGACAAGAGAGGAAGGTCTTCCATGCGCTAATTCATTCCCCAAATGACCGCAATGGCCAGAGCTTGGCTGATCCAAAGCCAGGATCCAGGAGCTTCTTCCAGGTCTCCCATGCGGCTGCAGGGGCCAAAGGACTTGGGCTATCTTCTACTGCTTTCCAAGGCAAACAGCAGGGAGCTGGATGGAAAGTGGAGCAGCTGGGACTTGAACCAGCACCTGTGTGGAATGCTGGCACTGTGGTTGGATGCTTAATCTACTACACCACAGCACTGGCCCCCATAGGCAAGTCTTTATGTGGAAATGTATTTTCATTTCTCTCAGGCAAATATCTACAAAGTGTATGTTTAACTTTATAAGATACTGCCAAACCATTTTCAAAGTGGTTGTACATTTATTTATTTGAAAGGTAGAGAGTCAGGGACAGAGAGAGAGAGATCTCCCACCCACTGTTTCACTCCCCAAATTCTGCAATAGCCAGGCCAAAATGAGGAGCCTGGAACTCAGTCTGGGTCTCATGAGTGGCCGGAACCCAACTACTTGGGCTGTCACCTGGTGCCCCCCAGCATGCTCATTAACAGGAAGCTGGAATAGCAAGCAGAGTTGGAACTCAAATTCAGTACTCCAATTCATGGAATGTGGGTGTCCCAAGCAGCAACTTAACTGCTATACCAAACTCTGCTTTTTTAAAGAAAAATCATTTATTCATTTATTTGAAAGAGAGAAAGAGACAGACCAACACACACACACACACACACACACACACACCATTTTTATTACTACAAATAACATTAATGTTCCATTTGATCTATATCCTTCCCATTTTTATTTTATTTTAAATCCTTTTAAGTTTTAAATTAATTAATTTATTATTTTTATTTGAAAGGCAGAACTAGTGGAGGGTGTGAAAGAGAAAGAGGGAAAGAGAGATAATATCTTCCTTTTGCTGATTCACTCCTCCAAAACAGCTAGACTAGTTCAGGCAGAAGCCAGGAGCCAGGTCTTTCACACTGGTGACAGGTAACCAAGTACTTGAGCTGTTACCTGCTGCCTCTCAGGGTATGCACGAGCCATAAGCTGGATGGGAAGTGGAGGTGGGACTCAAACCCCGGTACTTGAATATGGGATGCAGGCATCCTGAGTGAACTTCTGTGCCTAACTTCTGTGCCACAGTGTCCACCCCTCCCCATACCCATTTTCACTTTCTTGATAATGTCTCATAAACAGCCCAAATTTAGATTTTTTTATTTAGGTCCAAATGATCAGTTTTTTAGTATGTCCTATCCGACAAGTCCTACCCATGGTCACAAAGTGTTTTCATTTAAAAATTTTATAGTTTTGGATTTTATTCTGAGATCTCTGACATTTTGAGTTAATCTTTATATGTGAGATAGTTTAATTTTTTTCTCAAACATATATTCAGCAGTCCCAGCACCATTTTTTTTTCAAAGATATCTCTTTCATGAAATGGTCATTTTTCCATTCAGTTATTGTTTATAGCCATTTTATTCCCATTAATCTACAGTCTTCTTGTTTTTTACTTGTTAAACTTCTCGTTTGATGAAATATCAGGCCTTTTTACTGTAATGTAAATTTAAAATGTTATCTCAAAAGCTAAAAAAGGACAGGAAGGGGGAAGAAAGGAGGGTGAGAGGGAAAAGGGGAAGGGAGGGAGGGAGGAAAGAAGGGAATATTATTATGTTGTTAGAACTGTATTTATAAACTATATTGAATCTGTTAAAATCTAAATAAAATTTTTTAAAAATAAAATAATGTAAAAAACCAAAAACATCCATTTCTGCATTGAATGCCTTGGCATCTTTGCCAAATATGAATTGACCACATGTGTGTATTTCTACTTCTGAGATTTCTACTCTATTCCATCCCTCTTTGTTTATTCATTCACTAAAGTAGCAGTGTCTTGAATACTGTAGCTTTATAACAAATCCTAAAATTAAGTAATCATTAAGTCCTGAACATCTTTCCTTTTCAGTGAATTTTTTGTGTCCCTTATGTATTTATAGCAGAGATGATCCTGCTCACCAGGACCAAGCATAACCTTCCCTTGCCTTGGACTGTTTATAAAGGTATCAAAAAGAGATATTATGCTTTCCTTATTCTGTGGTTTTTGATTTCTTCACCTGCCCCAGGAGATCACTTCATGCTTTGGCCAGGAGATTCTTCGACTCAGTGATGGCTAAAACTTGGTTATATCTGATGAATGTAGGGGGTCATGAGGAGGGCAAATAGGGTACTTCTATAGATGCTCAGGTGAATTTCAATGAGTCTTGTGTGATACTACAAAAATAGTTTGGGGATGAAAGTTAAACTGATGTGGTATTGTGGCACAGTGGTTGAACCATTGCCTGGGATATCCACATCCTTTATTAGAGTGCGTGGTTCAAGTCCTAGTTCTTCTACTTCTGATCTAGCTTTCTGCTAATGTGCACCTTGACAGGGGAGGGGACAGCAGGTAATGAATGGCTCAAGTAATTGGGTCCCCGCTACCCAGATGAGAGAAACAGATGGAGTTCCTGGCTCCTGGCTTCAGCCTGACCCAGTCCTGGCTGGTACATGCATTTAGGGAGTGAATCAGCAAACTATATAACCTGCATTATTAACAGTTACTCTGTTCTGCCTACAAATAGGGCCCATTTTTTTAAACTTTTATTTAGTAGATATAAATTTCCAAAGTACAGTTTATGGATTACAATGGCTCCCCTAACCCCATAACTTCCCTCCCACCTGCAACCCTCCCATCTCCCGCTCCCTTTCCCATTCCATTCATATCACGATTCATTTTCAATTATGTTTATATACAGAAGATCAATTTAGTATATATTAAGTAAAGATTTCATCAGTTTGAAACAGGGCCTATTTTGCCTGCCTCTCTCAGAAACTCTGGAATATTAATCAAGGCAATTAATAATCTTTTTAAAATTTCTACCTGGTATGTTGAGAGAATTGCCTAAAACTTTGGCATTGCTTGTGAGTCCCTAAGGAAACCAAAATTTAAAATCCTTGAACAAAAACAGGTCTTTGGGGCCGGTGTTGTGCAGTAATGGGTTGAGCCTCTGCCTGTGACACATCCCATACGGGCGCCAGTTCAAGTCCTGGCTGTTCCACTTCCAATGCAACTCCCTGCTGATACACTTGCAAAAGCAGTGGAAAATGGCCCAAGTACTTGGGACCCTGATCCCACGTGGGAGACCCAGAAAACGCTCCTGGCTCCTGACTTTGGCCTGGCCCAGCCCCGGCCATTGCAGCTGTTTTGGAAAGTGAACCAACAGATGGAAGATCTCTCTCTCTCTCTACCACACCACCCCCTGTGACACTGCCTTTCAAATAAATAAAAACATAAATCTTTAAGAAAAGCCAAAAAAAGCCCTCAAGTCTTTGAGAACTCCCTACAGCTTTTGGTGAGTGTGCCACAGATAGGATGGGAAGGAACTCTTTTCTTCACCTCTAGCTACAGTTCTCTGAGTAATGCTTTGAGTTGGCACAGTTGGCATCACTGAAATAGCTTTCCGTTCCAGTCCTTGGGGAATTTGGTGAAACTTCTTTGTCAAAGGGAGCTCGAAAATAGGAAGAACTAAACCACTTTTTGGTTCTCCTTATTAAAAATACAATTTGCTTCAAATAATGAAAGTAACACATGCACATTTTGGATAATTTGGAAAATACATAAAAGGAACAAAGAAAACTCCCATAGTTCTACTAACTGTAAGTAATCATTAAGATCTGGGTTTTCAATTCATTTAGTCTTTTTTTTCTGTACACAAGCAAGCATGCATACACACACATTTTGAAAATATAATTGATAGGCCGGCGCTGTGGCTCACTTGGTTAATCCTCTGCCTGCGGTGCTGGCACCCTGGTTCTAGTCCCGGTTGGGGTGCTGGGTACTAGTCTTGGTTGCTCCTCTTCCAGTCCAGCTCTCTACTGTGGCCCGGGAGGGCAGCGGAGGATGGCCCAAGTGCTTGGGTCCCTGCACCCGCATGGGAGACTGAAAGGAAGCACCGGGCTTTTGGTGCAGCGCCGGCCATAGTGGCCATTAGGGGAGTGAACCAACAGAAGGAGGACCTTTCTCTCTGTCTCTCTCTCACTGTCTATAACTCTACCTGTCAAATGAAAATTAAAAAAAAAAGAAAATATAATTGATAATGTTATAGTTTTGTAAGCAAGTTTTACAATAGCACATGGTGGATATTTTCCTTGTTTTCCCTTGTAATATCATTTTTAAAAATATTTATTTATTAATTTGAAAGGCAGAGTGACAGACCAAGTAAGAGACCTGGGGCCGGTGCTGTGGCAGAGTGGGCTAAGCTGGCACCAGCATTCCATTTGGGTGGCCATTTCATGTCCCAGCTGCTCTGCTTCTGATCCAGCTCTCTGCTTATGGCCTGGGAAAGCAGTGGAAGATGGCCCAAATGTTTGGACCCCTGCATCCAAATGGGAGACCTGGAGGAAGTGCCTGGCTCCTGCCGTCATATCAGCTCAGCTCTGGCCTTTGCAGCCATCTGGGAGTGAATCAGAAAATGGAAGACCTTTCTCTCTGTCTCTCCTTCTCTCTACATGTAATTCTACCTCTCAAATAAATGAATAAATCTTATTAAAAAAATAAACAAGCAAAAACAGAGTGAGAAATCTTCCACCCACTGGTTCACTCTCCAAATGGGCACAATAGCCAGATATGGGCTAGACAAAAGGCAGAAGGCAGGAACTCAATCCTGATCTCCCACGTGGATGGCAAGGTCCCAAGTAGTTGGGCCATCTTTCTTCACCTTCCCAGGTGCATTAGCAAGAAGCTGGATCAGAAGCAGAGCAGCCGGTCTTCAAACTAGCACTCTAATATGAAATCCCAGTGTTGCAAGCAGTGGCTTAACCTGCCCCTTTGCTGATCTCGGTATAAACATTTCAATGCCTGCGTAATGGCACATCCTAAGGATTGCCATAATTTAATCATATCTTTATTGTTTGGCATTTATTTAAATTATTTCTAATCTTTCCACATATTTACATACTTGCATGGACATGTTTATGTTGTCTCTGATTATTTCCTTAAGAGGAGACAAGGAGGAAGGAAGCCAAATCACTAGTTCAAAGTTAAGTTTCAGTGTGGTAAAGTTATACCTGTAACACTGTAAGTGGAGCTAGGTTATCATTGAGAACTAAAAGATTTATAATCCCTTGGTTGCCCAGATCCTGAAAAGGTTGCCAGAATTGCAGAGAAAGATCCCTATGGTGGGATAAGGAAGAGTAGGAGCTCTAGACAACAATAACAAAACACCAAGCAAGGTTTTCCATGTTCCTACCAGGATGCCAGTGTTGGTACACACATATTTATTGGCCTATATTCCCATATCTATAGATCAGTAATACAGAGTACCTGTACTTCAAGTTCTTAGCACAAATTTCAGCCTTAACCCAGCTAATTAGCTTTGCCACATACCACTCCAGGCTAAATTATTTGTGGACAGAATCCATTTTTGATTCTTCTTGATAGCCACAGTAACTCCACATTCAACAAATGCTTTCAGAATGAATGAAATCAGGGTTATCTTCCTGCTTACTACCCTAATTTACATTGATTTCTTCAGAGGATTTCAAAGGGTTAAGCTCCTGGAGTTTGTTATCACAGTAACAATGGAAGATGTTTACCTTTAGTGAGAATGGAATCAGATCAACTGAAACCAATTTTATAGGCTTGAAATTCTGGACGGAAACCTCTTCCACTGGCTCACTAATCCACATAAGTAAAAAGACCTTGAGATAATCTTGTTGAAACTTGCATTTGGAATTTACTCAATGAACAAACACTTTTATAACTTAGTTTTACAATATACAGAGCACTTTAAAAAAATTCCTGTTCACTTAAGCAGGAAAAATGTGTTCTTTCAACAAGATTTGTGTTGAAACATGATGACCAAGTTCTGTTTTTCAGGTCAAATTCCAAGAAAACAGATATTATCACACGGTGTATTATAGTGAGAATATTTCTAAGGCTGCGAAGGCTCATAATATCATATTTAAAGAAAAATTATAAGGAGTTGGTCCTCTGACCTTTAACACTCATTCATTCATATTCATGAAACCTATAACTAGTAATGTCTCATAGCCAGTGCATTCTCGTAAAATAAAGAACATTGTGTGAGATAGGTAATACTTTCAGAGGCCCTATAGTTCTCCCTGTAATGATTACTGTAGAGAAGATACTATTTTGTTTCTGATGCTTTCATTTTGAAAGCCCTTAACACATACATATCCTAATTCAGAGTTAACATCTCTTTCCCCGTAAATGGTAAAGGATAATGTCTTAGTCCATTTTCTGTTGCTATGACAAAATACCTGAAACCGAGTAATGGAATGGAATGGAAGTTTATTTGGCTCACAGTTCAGGAGGCTGTGAACTCCAAGAGTATTTAACTGGTATAGAGCTACCATCTCGGGAGTGCCTTCTTGCTGTATTACAACATGGTGGAGAGTATCACAGGCAAGACAGAGCAAGTTATGTCAATTCAGTTCTCTTTTCCTAATATAAAGCTGTCAGTCCCATCACGGGAGTTCTATCCTGATGACCTTATCTAATTCTAGTTACCTTCCAAAGACCTCACCTCCAAATATCAGTAGATGAAATTAGGGATTTCAACATTAGTTTTGGATGGACATTCAAACCAAGACAAAAGACCATTGCAGTTTTAGGATTTTAAGGTTAAATTTTTCTTAAAACAAAAACAAAAACAAAAAGCAACTTTTCTAACCCTTAATTTCCTGAAAGTCTGGGAATAGGAGGTATTGATGAGTTTGGCATTTTACTACTATCATCTTTCTTCCCTCTGCTTTTCTGGTTTCGCCAGTTTGCAAACTTATTATTCAAGTTCCTGTGAATAACAAGGAACTTTGGGTCAGAATGGTAGAATAAAGATCTGTGGAATTTGGGAAAGACTCAGGTTAAATTCTCAGCTCTAGGCCGGCGCCGCGGCTCACTAGGCTAATCCTCCGCCTAGCGGCGCCGGCACACCGGGTTCTAGTCCCAGTCGGGGCACCGGATTCTGTCCCGGTTGCCCCTCTTCCAGGCCAGCCCTCTCCTGTGGCCAGGGAGTGCAGTGGAGGATGGCCCAGGTGCTTGGGCCCTGCACCCCATGGGAGACCAGGAAAAGCACCTGGCTCCTGGCTCCTGCCATCGGATCAGCGCGGTGCGCCGGCCGCGGCGGCCATTGGAGGGTGAACCAACGGCAAAAGGAAGACCTTTCTCTCTGTCTCTCTCTCTCACTGTCCACTCTGCCTGTCAAAAAAAAAAAAAAAAAAAAAATTCTCAGCTCTGCTATTTTAAAAGCTGAGCAATCTTGGACTACTCATCTAAATGAACACTCTGATACTATCTTCCTTAAAGATATGGGAGATTGTTCTGAGTTCCTAATAAGATAAGAAGCACATTTAAGTTTTGAATTTTAATTAATGGCTATTTCCTTTTTTCTTGACTCCTTTTCCTTTACCTTCCACCTACATGTCTTCCTTTCCTAGAGTTCTTCCTTTTTATTCACTGATTATGTAATTCTTAGGTGACCTGTTCCATTCTCATATCTTCAATTATTATACAAATATACAGATGTCTGCTATTGGTATATATTGGCTTACTGAGCTTCATACTGATATATTTTACTGCCTATTGGACATAACCACCCACGTGGCCCCAGAAGCTAAAGATCAAATATCCAAAATATAACTAATCATCTTTCACTCTACTTTCTCCTTCCTGTCTTCGTTACTAATGTCACTATCTACTTAGTGGGTCAATCCAGAAACTTAATACTCATTTTAAAATCTGCCCATTTAATCACATCCTTGATCAGTGAGTCTTAATAGTTATATATGACAGGGGCTGGTGCTGTGGCGCAGTGGGTTAATACCCTGGCTTGAAGCGCAGGCATCCCATATGGGTGCCGGTTCAAGTCCCAGCTGTTCCACTTCCGATCCAGCTCTCTGCTATGGCCTGGGAAAGCACTAGAAGATGGCCCAAGTCCTGGGACCCTTTCACCCATGTGGGAGACCCAGAGGAAGCTCCTGGCTCTTGGCTTCAATTGGCGCAGCTCCGGCTATTGTGGCCAATTGGGGAGTGAACCAGCGAACGGAAGACCTCTCCTCTCTCTCTGCCTCTTCTCTCTCTGTGTAACTCTGACTTTCAAATAAACAAATCTTTAAAAAAAAAGAAAAAATGTATATATGACATGATCTTCTATATAAAAAAATACTTCACCAAAAAGCTTTGAGAACTAATAAACAAATTCAGTAAATTTGCAGAATACAAAAATCTGTAACATTGTTTTATAACAATAGCAAATTTTCTAAAAAAGAAATCAAGAAAGCAATCCCATGTCTAGTAGTTACAAAAAATACCTAGAAATAAATTTAATATTTTACACGGAGGGTCTCTGTGAGACCTCAGTGGAAAGAAAAGGTCATCAAAAAAGGACATACTCTTCTCTGAAGAGAGGAGAGAACATCCACTTTGCTTATGGCTGTGTCTAAATAGCGATGAGTCTATGGTCACAGAAGGCTTCCATAGCCTTGACAGCCCATGGCAAGAGCCTCGGGTGACCACTGACATCATAAATAGGAGTGTTAATTGTTAAAGGAACCACAGAAGTCACTGTGCAATTACTCCCCACATAGGACCTCTGTTCCTAATGAGTTGTACTGTGAGAATCGACTGCAAATTTTGTTCCCAAACGGTACGCTATATGTTGTGTGTGTGCATGGGTGCAAACTGTTGATGTCTATGCTTAGCATGGAGCTGGTCCTCTGTATATAAAGTCAAACTAAAAATGAACCATAATGAAGAAGAAGATGGGAGAGGGAGAGGGAGGTGGAATGGGAGTTGGAAGGGGGGAGGGTGGTTATGGGGGGAAAGAACCACTGTATTCCTAAAATTGTATCTATGAAAAATTGCATTCATTAAATAAAAACTTAGAAATAAATTTAACCAAAGAGGTATAAAATCTATGCAATGAAAACTAAAAATTGCTGTGGAAAGAAATTGAAAAGAGCTCAATAAATGAAAAGATATCTGTGTTTAAGAATTGGAAGAATCAATATCAGTAAAATATATATAATACCCAAAGTAATATATAGGTTCAATGGAATCTTTATCAAGATATCATTGACAGCTTTCACAGAACTAGAAAAAGCACTACTAAAATTTTTATGGAACGACAAAAGTCCCTGAATAGCCAAAGCAATCTTCAGCAAAAAGAATAAAGACTGTAGAAATAAATCCACACATCTAGAGCCAACTGATCTTTGACAAAGATGCTAAAAACACGCATTGGAAAAAAGACAATCTTCTCAATAAATGGTGCTGAGAATATAGGATATCCACATGCAGAAGTATTAAATTAGACCTCGTCTCTCACCGTGTACAAAAATAAATAAAAATTAATTAAAGAACTTTGAACATGGGGGCCGGCGCCGTGGCTCACTTGGCTAATTCTCCACCTACAGCGCCGGCATCCCATATGAACGCTGGATTCTAGTCCTGGTTGCTCCTCTTCCAGGCCAGCTCTCTGCTGTGGCCCAGGAAGGCAGTGGAGGATGGCCCGAATGCTTGGGTCCCTGCACCCACATGGGAGACCAGAAAGAAGCACCTGGCTGCTGGCTTTGGATCGTCATAGCACTGGCTGTAGCGGCCATTTAGGGGGTGAACCAACCAAAGGAAAACATTTCTCTCTGTCTCTCTCTCACTGTATAACTCTACCTATCAAATTAAAAAAAAAAAAAAAGAACTTTGAACATACTAGAAGAAAACATATGAAACTCTTTCAGGTCATTGCATACAGCAGGATTTTAAAAAATAACTATTTATGTTTTATTTATTTGATAGGCAGAATAGAAGAAGGGGAGAGAGAGAGAAAAAGAATGAGGGAGAGAGAGAGAAACCTTCCATCTGCTGTTTCATTCCCTCAAATGGCTGCACTGGCCAGGAGCCAGGAACTCCATCTGGATTTTCCACATGAGTGGTAGGGGTCCAAGTACTTTGGCCACCCTTTTCTTCTTTCTCAGGAACATTAGGTGGAGCTGGATCAGAAGCAGAGCACCTATGACTCAAACCAGTGCTCTGACATGGGATGCTGGCATCACAAGTGGCAGATTAATCCACTGTGCCACAATGCTGGCAAAAAATATCAAAACTCTTAACAGTGGTCATCAGAACAACAGGGTATCTAAAGTAGAAGGAAGATTTATTTTTTGTGGTTGTTGTTGTATTTTTACTATATATCTTTTTATACTATCTAAACTTTTTAGATTTTTAAATTTTTAGTTATTTGGGAAACTGAAGAAAATAGAGGTGGAATTCCCAACCACTTGTTCACACCCCAACTAGGGCTGAGCTAAGGGTCTGGAACTTAATCCAGGTCTTCCACGTGGATGGTAGGGAACCAGTTACTTGAACCATCACTTGCTGCCTCCCAGAGTGCACATAAGCGGGAAGCAAGAATGGGAGGGGAGCCAAGACTCACGTCCTGGCCCTCTGATGGGGCCTGTAGGTATCCCAAGCAGTGTCTTAACTAGTAAGCCAAACACTCAACTTTGTCACCAATATTCAATCACGGGGGACTCCATCTTGATATCCTAATCACTTGTCAAAGGTCCACTTCTAAATGCTGCAAATTCCTATCCTCTTAATACTTTACAGTGGGATTAAACTCCAGCATGCGTTTTGGAGAGGACAACCTGTCTTCAAACCATAGCACTTTCCCTGCTACCTACACCAACGGTAAGCATTTGTGTTTACCATCCTGCCACAGATTAAGGAATAACCTAGTCTTCACAAAGCTACCACTAAAATGACCTCATCTGACTACTGACTCCCTTTGGCATGTCTCAGAGTAGATGCACATTTTCACCCTTATTTCTGAATGTTTAGAAGTTGAAAGTTTTTAAGTAAAAGACTTGCAGTGAGTGACTTGTAGATTATTAAATTGGATTCTCTCCCATATATGTATTCCCTGTTACTTAAAATATATCGCCCTTATAATTTAGCTCATCCTATAAAACTTAGGTTGCCAGGGAATCTTTCCTAATCACGCCAATCCCATTTGATTATCTTTTTCCCACAGTTCAATAGAAGCCTTAATTTATCTTGGCTTTAATTATGGATTTAGTTTTCTCCCAACCAAGACTGCAAGTTTCATCAAAGCAGGCTATATGTTGAATTCACTGCATATCCTATTTATCACCTATTTTCAACCTTATCATATAGGCCTCTTATATGCCTAGTATCAGAGATACAGGAGGCAATCAACAAACACTTGTTGAAGGAATAAATGACCAAATATTTAAATCTGTAGATTGCATATGATTCTCTTTTTAATTTTGCATTTCTACTTTTATTTTTTGACCAGCTCAGATGATTTAGCGCTTCCTCTTTGTCCTTCCTCACCTTATTCACTGCAATCATGCAGGTGATTCTATTAGCAGAACTTCCAGCAATTGCCACATTCACTGCGTAAGACAAAGGCAGTCATGGGCTCTTTGGCATTGCATCTACACATGGTTATGGATGCAGCTCATTTTACATTTGTAGCACTGGAATAGGTCAGTGGTAGTACTGTCTTGCTTGGCCGTCTGGTGCTCACAGACAACCTCAAGGGTCATTGCCTTCCTCAATACCCTCAGTTTATCATCTTGGCAATAAGCCTGGCAGAGATGGCCCAGTTGAGCACATTCCACCTCCGGCCAGGGATCCTGAGGATTTGAGGTTGCTGACTTTGTTACACACACAGTTCCAGCACTTCATGTCTGTGCTGTTACACTTCTGATATAAAAACAATTTCCAGTTTCTAATTTCTATTTCTGGTATCATCCTGTCCCAGATGACTCTATAGTCCTTGTTAGCTTCATCTACCTTCAGGGATGCTGACAGCCTTTCCATACATTTGTGCTAGATAGTCCTCTTGGAGATACCAGGGGGATGGCAAGCAGATGGAGGGGACAAACATGGGGGCTTACAGACTTCTAGGTGTTTCAGGGGGTCTCCACTTTCAATTTTCTGCTGTTTGATAGTTCTGGACACTGGAAAGCCCAAAATCAGGGTGCCAGCCAATTTCGTTTATCATGAGGATTGTCATCCTGGCTTGTGAATAGCCACTTTCTTGCTGTCTTCACATGGTAGAAGGGGGACGTTGATGTGCTTTCTCTTACCCGGTCAATACAATTTGAGCAGCACCGATAAGTTCACAAGGTCTGATTTATTCTCTTAAATTAACAATCAACGTGTAGTGAAAGCACATTTGGATGTGTTAAATGTTAGAAAGTAGGAGAAAGTTCAAATCAGAACTCATATGTCTCGTGGGAGGGCCATAGTTGTTAAAAGGCATCTACCTCTGACTTCCTAGAAAAGTTATCCAGAACCCTGCACCAGAATTTTTAGTTCAGGCGCACATTCTCATGAGTGTAACATCTAATTATCAAATAAATGACTCAGAATAAGATGATATTGGAGCTAGATGAAGTGGGGGAGTGGAGGGTTGTAATTACTGAGTGAAAACATGCTGATGTTATTAGTCTATTTAAGAAGTTAGTGGGAAATAAATTGCAATGAAATGCAAGTTCAACCTAATGATTTATTATTTCTTTCGAAACTTTGGCTAACAACATTGTTGGAATCACCATTATGGACTACTTATTAACAGAAAAAACCTTAAATTTATGCCCACAAATTCATTGCCGCTCTGTGGTATCATAGAAGGATATTTGGTATTTGTCCAGGTTCCTGTCATGGAGTTCCTAAAACCCTTGGAATTTCCTGAGTGGTAAGGGTGATAAGAGCATCTTTTGTTTCACTGTACCAACTCTTGGCCCCTAGACAAGACAGCTTCATTCTGGGGGATGGTAGCCAGAAAAACTAAGATTTAATTGGAAACTTGGAGTTTTAGCCCTACCACTCAGCCTCCAGGGAGGAGAGAGGAGCTGGAGATTGAGTTCATTTACCATTGGCCAATGATTTAAAGAATCATGCCTACATAATGAGACCTCCATTAAAACACATAAACAATGAGGTTTGGAGAGCTTCCAGGTAGTGAGCAGATCAAAATGCTGGGAAGGTGGTGCACCCAGACTCCACCAGGGCTCCTGGGCTCAGCCCCACTCTGGACCTCGCGATATGTGCTGCTTCATCTGCTGTTCAATTGTGTCCTTCACAATAAATTGGAAAACATCAGTAAAGTGACCTCCTGAGATCTGTGAGCCATTCTAGCAAATCAACAAACATCGAGAATGGAATGCGGGAATCCCAGTTTGGCTCTCTCTGATCAAAGTATTAGTGATCTGGGACTTGCAAATGGCATCTAGACGCTGTGGTTTAATGGGACTGAGCCCTTTAACCTGTGGGATCTACCACACTAATTACAGGTAGATAGGCTCAGAACTGAATTGAATTATTTGACATGCAGTCGGTGTCAGAGAGTTGGAGAAATAGTGGTAAAAAACGTACTACATGTTTGGTGTCACAGGGAAGAAAAACCTCTTCTTCCCCCTCACCAAGTCCTCATACCTCCATGATTCTGTCATTGATCACTGGCAATCTCACAAGTTACTGTAAACATTTCCTTTAAGTCATGCTTCAAATCTCTTTACCCTATTGCCTTTCATGCAATCATATTAACTTATTCTACAGATATTGAAAATGCATTATGTGCCATGCTCTTTCCTAGGGAATATAAGAGGGAAAAACCAGATATGAGTCCCTACTTTCATGAGCCTACTGGTGGAAATAGATGGCAAAGAATTACATATACAGATGTGTTTACAACTGTGGTAAATGCTGTGAATCAAAACTATAAGAAGCTATGATTACCCTTCTCAGGAAGATCATGAAACAGTTTCCTGAGGAAGCTGAAATCTAAAGAACTGTAGTTTAATTAGGTGAAGGTACATATGAGCGGAGGTTAAACTTAGACCTCTTCTCTCGCAAAGGTTCTGAAACTGGAGTTTCTCGTCTTCACCTCCTATCTCAGTCCCCTCCTCCTGTAGATTCCCCTCTCCCCAGTTTCATTTCTCAGAATGTTCTCAGAAGAAAACTTTAGAAGAAAATATTTTCACAAAATTTTTAAAAAATAGATAATAGCATTAGAGGCTCAATTGAAAAAGTGCTCATAATTGAGTACTGCCGTCCTAACTAGTTGCCTCCTCACATCCCACATTGATCCCCAACTGGGTACACCTGGCATTTACCCAATGAGGGTCTCAGCGATTATGAAAATGCTAAAGCTAAGATCCAAGACTGTTGAGCACAGTGAAGCAATTTATTTTGCTGCCTGGAATACAGGATGTCTTTACAGAGACTTAAAACAGGTTTTGAAGACTAGGGAAGGAAGGAAGACTTCCAGCAGGAGGGAACGGCACCCACAAAGGCACGGAGGAGTGAGATACTCCATATTTCTTGTTTTCATTTGAGAGACAGACAGATAGACAAACATGTAGAGAGAGTCTCATCTGCTTATCCACTCTCCAAATGCCTGAAGTGGCCTCTAGCTGGGACCAAAGCTAGGAGCCAGAAGCTCAATTTGAGTCTCCCAAATACATGGCAGAGACCAACCACTTGCACCATCATGACTGCCTCTCAAGGGAAGTTGGAATCAGGAGCAGAGCCAGGACTCAAACCCAGTAACTCCAATATGGGGCGCCGGAGTCCCAAGTGGTGTTTTAACTACTATGCTAAATGCCTGGTTCAGAACAACGCATATTTTTGGGGACAGTGGCTTATTTAGAATTCTCTTAAATGAGTCAGGAAAATGTCATTATAAAACAATGAAATTAAGTCAGCTTTTAAGAAATACAAAGAACTAAACTTTAATAAACTCAGAATGTGGCTGGTGCTGCAGCTCACTAGGCTAATCCTCCGCCTGCGGTGCCAGCACGCTGAGTTCTGTCCTGGTTGCTCCTCTTCCAGACTAGCTCTCTGCTGTGGTGCAGGAAGGCAGTGGAGGATGGCCCAAGTGCTTGGGCCCTGCACCTGCATGGGAGACCAGGAGGAAGTACCTGGATCCTGGCTTCGGATCAGCGCAGTGCGCCAGCCATAGCAGCCATTTGGGGGGTGAACCAACGGAAGGAAGACCTTTCTCTCTGTCTCTCTCTCTCACTGTCTAACTCTGCCTGTCAAAAAAAAAAAAAAAAAAAAAAAAAAAAAACCACACACACAACTCAAAATGTACCACAATAGAACTTGTCTTTTCTTTAAAACCTTTGATAAATGAAATGATTTGTTGCTATGCATATTAATCTTAACATTTATAACTATCTTAGGTTTCAGAAACTTTAGTTTAATTCCCCAGGATCTGCTTATTTTCCTGATGTACTTTATTTAAATTATTTCCCATTTTTTTTGGCTTCTATTACCTTTCTCCTCTCGCTTAGTATTCAGATAAGTCTTTACCAAATAATTTTCCTATCTTCTCAGATCGCAATATGGTTGACTTAAAATTTATTTAAGCATAGCTAGTTTTTAGTTCTTCACTTAACTCAAAAAGTAATGTTGCAATGGAAATTTCCACTTGAAACAGCATAAGGCAAGTCCTGGAGGAAAAAATGTTCAGGTTAATGGATTACTCAACTGGAATAATTCTTTCATAAAATACATATTGACAGTGGAAAACAAATGTTCCATATATAAATGTGTGTATATATATATATTAATTTGAGAGGCAGAGAGACAGATACAGAAATGGATAGACACACGGAGAGTGCCTATTTGCTGGTTCTCTCCTCAAATGCCTGTAACAGGCGTGTTTAGACTGAATCAAAGCCAGGAATTTAACCCAAGTTTCTCATGTGTGTGGCAGGAACCCAATTACTTGAGTCATATTTGCTGACCCTTAGGGTCTGTATTATTAGGAAACTGAAATCAGGAGTGGAATGTAGGTAGCAAACATGGTACTCTGATGTGTGATCTTAACTAGCTTCTTAAGCACCAGGCTGACTGCCCAAACCTACAGTAATTTTAATTAAACAAATTGTGTAGTTCTCTGTCCTGGTTATGTTATCAGGAAAATATTCTGATGTACCTTCATATTCAAGAGATAAAGGCAAATTTAAAATTGAGAATATTTCTATTTTGTGTGAGAAGAAGAACTATCATTTATCAGCACACATAATATGCCAGGCTCTGTGGTAGGTGATATCTGAATGCTATCTTGTGTAATCAGCTATCATTATTCTTGAATGTGGAGATGGTGACAGAATTTTATAAACTTCAGAGTTCATATAACCTATGCCTTTGTTCTTTAGAAAAGGTGCCCAGGCCCAGAGAGTACTTTAGTGGTCATTTAGCCATTAATAGCTAAGCGAAACCTGAGCTCAGTTTCTTGACCCTTGGTCTAGTGCTTTTTTTCACAGCAACATACTGTGATTTCATATCATTTGTCCAATGGTCAACTTCTTTTCTTTCTCTGTCTTTGCTCTTCCTCCCTTTATCTTTCTCTCTCCTCTTACAGTTATTTCTGCTCTTAGAAAGTTGAGGGTTTTCTTGAAATCAGCATTGAACAATCTAATTCAATATTTATCTAATGATTTCTAACTGTATGTTAGTTGAATCTTAGATACCATGCTGGGCATTTGGTTGAATACAGTCAAATAATACAGAGAGAAATAATTAAAATACAAGTCAGTATATGATAAGAGCTTTGTAAACAAATTCTAAAAAATTTCATGGATAATGATGGGGAAAGTGGCCTTTGAATAATGGAAAAGATTTTCATGAGGTGATAAGAGCTGAGATTTGGAAAATAATTCTATGAAAAATGAAGAGCAATCATGAAGATACAGAGGAGGGCAGCAATATGAGCTGGAGAGATGTCAAGTAGAACTGACAGACTGTATCAGAGGAGAAAATGGAAGACAAAACTGAGAAACAGGCTGTGTTGCTTATGCAGCAGGGCAAGGTATTCTTATTATCGAGACTAGAGTAGCTAAAATAAAGGGAAGGTGAAAGTTCCAACGAGATGTTGTGGAAGTTGTAGGCAGCCCTGGAAATAAGCAAAAGTCCACAGTGCCCTTGAGGAAGGTTGATGCTAAGATGAACTGGGAGGAGTCAAGAACCCGTCCTGGGAGCTCTTATTAACACACTCCTGCCTCCAGGGGGAGCTCAAGGTTTCCATCCTTGTTTCCAAAGAGAAAAAAATCTCCGAAGTGAATCTGGGACAAAACGGAAATTGTAGAGAAACAAAATAATTGTCCTGAAGATTTTGTTGTGGAAGTAAAATGCTTACAAGTGGAAGTGGGCTGAGAGAATATATTCCCTGGCAGTGATCTCTGGAGACCCCCGGCTTGGGTTAGCGCATGATATTTTTGTCTTCTCACGTCTTCCCTGCCTGGTCTGGGATATTCTTAAGTCAGAAGGGTAAAGTATCCCAGGGGAGTCCACGTTGTCCAGCCAGCTGCTGAGCAAAAGACCAGTTAGGGTTTGGGTCATTCAAGGTAGTGCAAAGAATGGGCAGGTGCCTGGAGTGTCCTTTGTGCGTGTGTTGATAAGAAGCTTGTGCAGCTATTTGCATGATTTAGGACTTTGGCAGATTGTTTCCATCTCCGTGTGAGAGTGGCATTTGGTGTAGTCACACAGAAGACTAAGATTTAAGAAACAGGAAGTTCATGGGACGGATTCTTGCAGAGGGGGATCTTGCCCAAAGCTTCGGTTAATGATTACCAACACCAGAAAAGGTACCCTTGATAGATAGCTTGAGACTACAAAAGCACCTGTTTGCACATTTGTGAAGCTCCATCACTCATGATGGGAGCAGAATATGGCCTTGGCCAGGTGATGCTTCTAGGATTAACACAATTCCACCAGAAGAAGTCTGAAATTTGAAGGAATACAGTCAGATGTGAGGCAAGTACCTTCTCTACAAAATCTTTGCTTAGGAGTGAGGATCTAGAATTGCCAGGAGCAATGGCATGAATCTCGAGGCTGTGGAAAGGTGGTGAATATGAGCAAAAGAGACCTGTTAATGACATAGGGAAGATGGGGGTCAACACTGTAAATTCTTAGTTTTGCTAGTCCATGGTGATGTTTAGTTGCAACTCTGTAGGAGAGCAGGCAGCCTTGCTGGCCTTACCCTAGCACATGGAAGTTAGAATGTCATAATTTTAACCTGATTTTCTTTTTCTGAATACAGAGAGTATTTTAAAAGTCCTTTTCTATGTTCTAATTACAAAAGTCACATTGCAGTTCTAGCATACCATCTGAGAATTTGATATGAAGGTCCATGGGTTCTGATCCAAGTAATTTGTTGTTTTTATTGTTTTAAAAATTCTTATTAATTTGAAAAGGAGAGAGAGAGACAGAGAGGGAAGATAGATAGAGAGAGAGAGAGCGAGCGAGAGAGCGAGAGCTCTCCTATCCATTGGTTCACTCCTCAAATACCCATAACAGCTGGGGTTAAGCCAGCTGAGCCAATAACCAGAAACTGAATCCTGGTCACCCATATGAATGGCAGGGACCCACCTACTTCAGCAAACATCGCTGCCTCCCAGAGTGCACATTAGTGAGAAGCCGGAATTGGGAGTGAAGCTGGGACTTGAAACCAAACCCTCCAGTAAGTGATGTGGGCATCCCAAAAAGCACATAATTGCTATGTCAAACTCCCACCTTATAATTTCTTTTACTATCTTTTATATACTTCTAACCTCTTTTATCTACTTAATACTGATTTTAAAATCCAATAAAATTCATAAATTATTAATAAAATTTGAAACACAAAAATAAAATATAAAACAAAAATTAGCCATAATTCTGTCACTCAAAGATAATCACTGCTAACACTGTGATGTCTGTACTTCCACTATTTTTTACTATGTGTGTGTGTATTTTAATGCAAAAATCATCAAAACTTGCTATTCTGTTTTGTAGGTTTTTTCCACTTAGTAATCTATTTATGCAACTAATTCTATTTCAGTAAATGATTTACAGCACAACTTTTTTCTTTATAGCATCCTATATTTTACAAGTATTACATGTGCATTGATATAAGCTTAGCAAATGGAATCATCTAGAATCCAGACATCAGTGATTGCTCTAAATAGTTTAGTGTATTTCCTGGCAGACTGTTTTTTAAATTTTCCTGAGGAGTAAATAAATACATTTTCATTATAAACTTGAAAGTAATACAGAATTATTTTCATCATTTTCTTTGTATGTAATAAATAGTGGTTTTTTTTGTTTCTTTGAGTAAAAATCCAATATTTCATATATATTTTTAAATTAAATTAAGGAAAGTATAAAAGAAGGAATAAGTCACCCAAAACCATTCAAAGGCAAGCATTATCAAAATTTTAGTTACGTTTTAGACAATTTTCTTCACCATTCCTTAGAACTTTGCTTATTTCATTTAATTTTCACAACATCTCTAGGGGGTGTATGCTGTTATTATCCTGAATTTACAGAAACTAAAGCTTAGGGGAGTTCCCTAATGTGTCTAAGTTTCCACAGCCAATAAGTGCCTGGGCCCAGAGATTCAATTACAAGCTTGTCTTTTGCGAATGCCCTGGCATCAGCCCACTATACAATACTGCTACTCATGTTTCTGTACATTAGCTCTTTTGACACAGCTTATCTTGAAGCTTTTTCTAATTTAATAATATATGGACATTTTACTGCTATTTTGATAGCTTTATCATATATTATTGAATGGCAGACTAACATTAATTTAAACAATCTCCTACATATAGATTATTTCCAGTTTCACCTATTATAATTGAGGCAGTAATATAAAATTGCTGGACATTGCTAATTTCTCTGTATTATTTTTCAAGTATAAATGAGAGTAGAATTATTAGTCAAATAATATGTACATTTTAAGGCTTTTTATGTATATTGACAAATTGCCCAGTGAAGTTCACAGCCTGTTATGCAATGATGAGCAGTAGGAGAGTATTCAATTTTCCACACCCTCTAGACAAGTGAGTTATGGCATTCTTCATTTCTTCGATTATTATTCACTCATACATCTTCTTTTATGATACACCTCTTCATATTCTTTGCCTATTTTTTTAATTTTATGTATTTATTTTTTTGACAGGCAGAGTGGACAGTGAGAGAGAGAGAGACAGCGAGAAAGGTCTTCCTTTTCTGTTGGTTCACCCCCCAATGGCGGCTGGGGCCAGCACACTGTGGCTAGCGCACTGCGCTGATCCAAAGCCAGGAGTCAGGTGCTTGCTTCCTCCTGGTCTCCCATGCGGGTGCAGGGACCCAAGCACTTGGGCCATCCTCCACTGCCTTCCTGGGCCACAGCAGAGAGATGGACTGGAAGAGGAGCAATCAGGACAGAATCCAGCACCCCGACTGGGACTAGATTCCTGTGTGCCGGTGCTGCAGGTGGAGGATTAGCCTATTGAGCCGCGGAGCAGACCTCATTTAAGAGAATTCTAAATAAGCCACTGTCCCCGAAAATATGCCATTTTTCTATTCAAATATTTACCTAATTTTTTTATCAGAGTATAAAATCTATTTTCCAATAAAGATTCCTATCATTTGAACGTTTTATTGTTACAAATATATTTTCCCTTCTTTTGATTTTTTTTAAAATTATTTATTTGTCTGAAAGGCAGAGTTACAGAGGCAGAGGCAGAGAGAGAGAGAGAGAGAGAGAAGTCTTCCATTCATTGGTTCACTCCCCAGATGGCCGCAACAGCCAGAGCCGTGCTGATCTGAAGCAAGGAGCCAGGAGCTTTTTCCAAGTTTCCCATGCAGATGCAGGGGCCCAAGGACTTGGGCCATCTTCTACTGCTTTCCCAGGCCATAGCGGAGAGCTGGATCAGCAGTGGAGCAGCTCGGACTCGAACTGGCGCCCATATGGGATGCTGGCACTGCAGGTGGAGGTTTTTCCCACAACACCACAGTGCTGGCCCCCTTTTGCTGTTTATAACTTTTGCTTTAAAAAGTTCAACATATAGATACAGTTTCAATTTTGATATAATGTATTAATATTTTCATAATTTTATTTTACCAGCTTTTTATGCATAATTATATTGTAAGGGTCAGCTTTATGCTTAATATTCTGTAGGAAACTACTGGCATTTAATTTCATTATGAACCAAATGATGCCACATTTGAGGAAATATTCTTTTTTTCCTATTAATAGACTTTTTTCTTTCTTTTTCTCTTTTCTTTTTTTTTTTTTTTATAGAAAGTAGAGAGAGACATAGGATCTCTATCACCTCATTTCTATCCCCATCCCTATTTACTCTGTTATTAAAATCTTAAATAATTGTGGTATATTTGTGAAAATTGGTAAGTTGATATTGATCTATTATCAGTATATATGATCACTTTATTTTAGATAATTGTTGACTCTTACTGTATTAACTATGGTCTATAGTTTATATTATGTTTCACTGTTTGTTTTGAATATTGTATGGTTTTGAACAAATTTATAAAGGCATACATCTACAATTACAGTATACAGAGTGGTTCAACTGACCTAAAAATATTCTATGCTCTACCTGTTGATAGCTTCTGGCCTCCCACTCCTGGCCACCACTGATTTTTTTAATGGATTTGCACTTTTGCCTTTTAAAAAATGTTATGTATTTGGAATCATACATATATAGGCTTTGTAGATTGGCTTCTTTTACTTAGTAATATGCATTTAATATTCCTCCATGTCTTTTTAGTTTTTTTAAAGGTTTTATTTAATGAATGCATTTTTCATAGGTACAACTTCAGGAATATGGTGGTTCTTTCCCCCATCCAGCCCTACCACCCGGACTCCTGTCCCACCTCTTACTCCCTCTCCCATCCCATTCTTCATTATGGTTCATTTTTAGTTTAACTTTATATACAGAGGACTAACTCTATGCTAAGTAAAGATTTCAACAGTTTGCACCCCCCCCCCCCGACACAACATATGAAGTTTGAGAACAAGTTTTGCAGTTAATTCTCATAGTACAACTCATTCAAGACAGAAGTCTTACGTGGGGAATAACTGCACAGTGAATCCTGTTGCTAATTTTTTTTTTGACAGGCAGAGTGGACAGTGAGAGAGAGAGACAGAAAGGTCTTCCTTTTCTGTTGGTTCACCCTCCAATGGCCACCGCGGCCGGCGCGCTGCGGATGGCGCACCGCGCTGATCCGAGGCCAGGAGCCAGGTGCTTCTCCTGGTCTCCCATGGGGTGCAGGGCCCAAGTACTTGGGCCATCCTCCACTGCACTCCCTGGCCATAGCAGAGAGCTGGCCTGGAAGAGGGGCAACCGGGACAGAATCCCATGCCCCGACCGGGACTAGAACCCGGTGTGCCGGCGCTGCAAGGCAGAGGATTAGCCTAGTGAGCCACGGCGCCGACAATCCTGTTGCTAATTTAACAATTAACACTCTTATGTATAATGTTAGTGATCACCCGAGGCTCTTGCCATGAGCTGCCAAGACTATGGAAGCCTTTTGTGACCACAGACACCATCAGTATTTGGATAAGGCCATAAGCAAAGTGGAAGTTCTCTCCTCCCTTCAGAAAAAAAGTTCAACCTTCTTTGATGGCCCCTTCTTTCCACTGGGGCCTCACTCACAGAGATCCTTTGTGCAGGATATTTTTTGCAACAGAGTCTTCTTCCATGTCTTTTTGTAATTTGATAACAAACTTCTTTTTATAGATGAACAACATGCCATTGCCTTTGTACCTCAGTTTGCCCATTCACCTATTGAAAGATATCTTGTTTGTTTTCAGGTTTTTTTCATTATGAATGTCACTGCTGTGTTGTATTTTGTGAAATGCTTTCTCTTCATCTATTGAGATAATCATATGGGTTTGTTCTTCAGTTTTTTAATGTGATATATCACATTGATTGATTTGCAAATGTTGAACCATCCCTGTATACCAGGGATAAATCCCACTAGTCAAGGTGAATGATCTTTCTGTTGTGTTGTTGGATTTGACTGGCTAGAATTTTTTTTGAAGATTTTTGCATCTATGTTCATCAGGGAAATTGGTCTGTAGTTCTCTTTCTCTGTTGTGTCATTTTCAGGGTTAGAAATTAAGGTGATGCTGGCTTCATAGAAGGAGTTTGGGAGGATTCCCTCTCTTTCAATTGTTTTAAATAACTTGAGAGGAATTCTAGTTAGTTCCTCTTTAAATGTCTGGTAGAGCTGAGCAGTGACTCCATCCGGTCCTGGGATTTTCTTTGTTGGAGGGTCGTTTTTACTGATTCAAATTCCATCTTGGTATTGGGTCTGTTTAGGTTTTCTATGTCTTCAAGGCTCAATTTAGGTAGTTTGTATGTATCCAGGAATCTATTCATTTCTTCTAAGTTTCCCAGTTGGCTGGCATACAGCTCTTTGTAGTAATTTCAGATGATTCTTTTTATTTCTGTGGTGCCTGTTGTTCCATTTCCTGTTTCATCTCTAATTTTATTGATTTGAGTCTTTTCTCTCTCTCTCTTTTTTTTTTTTTTTTTTTGGTTAGTTGGGTCAATTGTATGTCAATTTTGTTTATTTTTTCAAAAAACCAGCTCTTTGTTTTGCTGATTTTTGTATTGGGGGGGGGTTCTATTTTGTTGACTTCTTCTCTAATTTTTTTTTTTTTTGACAGGCAGAGTGGACAGTGAGAGAGAGAGACAGAGAGAGAAAGGTCTTCCTTTTGCCGTTGGTTCACCCTCCAATGGCCGCCGCTGCAGCCGGCGCACCGCGCTGATCCGATGGCAGGAGCCAGGATCCAGGTGCTTTTCCTGGTCTCCCATGGGGTGCAGGGCCCAAGCACCTGGGCCATCCTCCACTGCACTCCCTGGCCATAGCAGAGAGCTGGCCTGGAAGAGGGGCAACCGGGACAGAATCCGGCGCCCCAACCGGGACTAGAACCCGGTGTGCCGGTGCCGCTAGGCGGAGGATTAGCCTAGTGAGCCGCGGCGCCGGCCCTTCTTCTCTAATTTTAATTATTTCTTTTCTCCTACTAGTTTTGGGTTTGATGTTGTTTTTCTAGACACTGGACATGCATTGATAGCTCATTTATTCAGTGCCTTTTCAATTTCTTGGTATAAGCACCAATTGCTATCAATTTTCCTCTTAACACTGCCTTTGCTGTATCCAATAAGTTTTGGTATGTTCTATTGTCATTTTCATGTTTCCAGACATTTTTTGATTTCTCTTCTGATTTCTTCTATGACCCACTGTTCATTCAGGATCATGTTGTTCAGTCTGTATGTGCTTGCATATGTTCTGGAGATTCCTGAGTTGCTGATTTCCAGCTTCATTGCATTGTGGTCCATAAAGATTCATGGTATGATTTTGATTTTTTGGTATTTGCTGAGACATACTTTATGACCTAGCATATGGTCAATCCTAGAGAAAGTTACATGCACTGGTAAGAAGAATGTGTATTCTGCAATTTTAGGATGAAAAGTTTTGTAGATATCTGTTAGGTCTATTTGGTCTATAGTGTTAATTAACTCTGCTATTTCCTTGCTGATTTTCTGTCTGGTTCACTTGTTGTTGCTGAAAGTAGGGTATTGAAGTCCCCCATTACTATTGTATTTGAGTCTATGTCTCCCTTTAGTTCCACTAACGTTTCTTTTAAACAGCCAAGTGCACTTAATTGGGTGCAGATATGTTTATCATAGTTATATCTTTTTGTTGAATTGATCTAATCATTACATAGTGCCTTTATTTGTCTCTTTTAACAGTTTTTGTGTTAAAGTCTGTTTTTTTTTTTCTGCTATTGGGATGGCTACACCAGCTTTTTTTGGCTTCTGATAGCATAGAATATATTTTTCCTCCTTTCAATTTCAGTCTGCGTGCATTTTTGTTGATGAGATGTGTTTCATGTAGGCAGCAAATAGATGGGTTTTGTTTTTTAATTCATTCAGCCAGTCTGTGTCTTTTAACTGGAGAGTTGAGGCCATTTATATTCAAGGTGACAATTGACAAGTAACAACTTTGCCCTCCCATTTTTCCTAAAATATTCCTATTGTTCACTTTGGATTTCCTTTGTACTTTTGCTGGGAGATTTTCCTTCTTTACCTTCTTTCATAGTGATGACCATGTTTCTGTGTTTCTGTGTACAGCTCATCCTTAAGCATCTTTGGCAGTGCTGGACAGTTGGTGACTAATTCTTTCAGTTTCTATTTGTCATGGAAGATATTTATTTCACCTTCACTCCTAAACGAGAGTTTGCAGGGTATAGTATTCTGGGTTGACAGTTATTTTCTCTTAAGGCTTGGAATATATCTCACCATTCTCTTCTAGCCTGTAGGTTTCTGGTGAGAAGTCTGTTGTGAGTCTAATTGGAGACCCTCTCAAAGTAACCTGGCATTGCTCTCACGTACCTTTTAGAATCTTTTCTTTATGTTTACTGTGACGAGTTTGATTACAGTGTGTCATGGTGAAGATCTTTTCTGGTCATGTCTATTAGGAGTTCAATGTGCTTTCAGTACTTGGATGTCCTTTCCTTTCTCCAAAGTAGGGAAATTTTCTGTTATTCGTTCACTAAAAAGGTCTTTTAATCCTCTCTCTCTTTCCATGCCTTAGAAACTCCTAGAGCCCACATTTTGGGTTGTTTGATAGTATCCTGTAAATTACCAATAGTGTTTTTTAGTTTTATAATTTCTTTTCCTGTGTTTGGTCTGACTGTAATTTCCTATACTTTGTCTTCTAATTTCTATATTCTATCTTTGCTTCACCGATTCTGTTATTAAGACTTTCTACTGCATTTTTTATTTGTTCTATTGAATTCTTCATTTCTAAGATATCATTTTAAGATCTCAATTTCCTGGGAGAAATTTTCTTTCATGTCATGTATGGATTTCATTGTTTCATGCATTTGCTTTTGTTTACTTCTAGTAATCCTGTGATCAAAAACCAGATTCCCTCTAGGCTCTTTCTGCAGCTTTTTCGCCAGCAGTTTGGGCTGTTGTAGTCTGGTCTCACCTCACTCTGCAGTGCTGGTGCAGAGGCTCTTGGCTGCTGAGGTCCTGAGTTGTATGTGTCCTTGCCCTCCATGTAGGTCCACTATGTCCCTCCACGTGTGCAGTTTCCTCTGCTGTCTTCTCTCTGACTCTTCCCTGCATCTGCACTCTTTCCACTTCCGTTTACCATCTTCTAGACCAGAGCAGCAAGCCCCTATATCACATCTTAGCTTCTCTTGATCATTTGTCTCTTCCATTCTTTTACTTTTACTATGTATTACCTCATGAATAAATCCAATCCTCTTATCTTTCCATTTCTCCTCAATCCATCAGCTCCATGGTTTTAAAACTCTCTCCAATGATCCAAAGAGATTAAATGGCTGTGGGTTTTTCTAAGGATTTGCAGAAACTGGTAAACTGGACCTTTCCTTCAGCATCTTGGAAAACTTATCCGGGTCTGTAAAGTCCTCAGGGCATCATGAAAACCATCGTTCTACTGAAGAGCTAAGATATATTGGTTAATTAACAGAGTTTTGACTGGGAAGAATATCAAGAATACCAGCTTTCACAATAGTTTCTTTTCCATTAATTATTAAGAAAGTATAAATAAAAAGAGAAGAAAAATATATTCCAGAAGTCTAAGATGACTACAGAACTTTTAAAAATATATGCTGCTGGCCGGCACCGCGGCTCACTAGGCTAATCCTCCGCCTTGCGGCACCAGCACAACGGGTTCTAGTCCTGGTTGGGGTGCCGGATTCTGTCCCGGTTGCCCCTCTTCCAGGCCAGCTCTCTGCTGTGGCCCGGGAAGGCAGTGGAGGATGGCCCAAGTACTTGGGCCCTGCACCCCATGGGAGACCAGGAGAAGCACCTGGCTCCTGGCCTCGGATCAGGGCGGTGCGCCAGCCGCGGCGGCCATTGCAGGGTGAACCAATGGCAAAGGAAGACCTTTCTCTCTGTCTCTCTCTCTCACTGTCCACTCTGCCTGTCAAAATATATATATATATATATATATATATATATATGCTGCTTTCAACAACATGGCTTCTTTTCCTAGAAAGATATGAAGAAAGGGATGGTCACAAGAGTCACTTCAAATTAACACTTGGAATTAAGCCAACTATGCAACAGTGAGTGAGATACAGTAGAAAGACATTTGGGCATAACAACTGTATTAGTTTTATGTGGATACAAATTACCACAAACTGGTGGTTTAAAATAATAGAAATTTATTACCTCACAGTTCTGTGATCAGAAGTCCAAAATCAGTATCACTGGCTGAAATCAAGGGATCAGTAATGCTACTAGATTTCCAGAGACTTTTGGGGAAAATCTGTTCCTTGCTTCTTTTAGCTTCTTGTGGCTTCCAGCATTTCTGGGCTTATGGTTGCACTACTCATCAACCTCAAGGCTTATTCTTCACATTAGCTTCTCTGTGTTTCAAATTTCTCTTTTCCTCTCTCCTTGTATGTTATCTCTTTTATAAGGACATTTGTGATTTTTTTAGAGTCTACCTGGATAATCCAGGATCGAATTCCCATATCAGTATTCTTCAATGTAATCACATCTGCCAAGATCTTTTCTAAATAAGGCAACATTTTCAGGTTCTAGGGATATCTCTGGGTGGCCATTGTTCATCCTATTATAGCTGCTATCAGTGGGCAGGGGTTGGGAGGGAGGTTCCCAAGGATTGATCTTAGGAAGAGCTGAGGGGAGTCTTCCAAGGTCAACAGCCCTAATGTTGGTTCCATTTGTTGGGTAAAAACACAGGATAACTAGAGTCAATATGTTGGATTGGGAGAAAAAAAGGAAATTACACCAAGGCAACTGAAATACAGATTTTGGACTTCCTGTCAGTTAAGAAATTGAGTGTTCTACGTGTAGGCTGTGGGTTTCAAAAATGTCAAGTTGATGAATAGTCAACTCAAAATGTGTCTGATATGGAACAGCAAGAAGCGGAATCCACAAGAGACAGAGAGGTGAATCAATCAGAAGAGCCTGGTAGAGGCTTCAAACAGAAGTCTTGGTAGAAAGATTCCTGGTATCATCATTGGCTGTGAGCAAGGAAAGGCTTTCAAAAAATAGGGACTTCGGTGGAACAAAGAAGTTTCAGATTTCACACTACACCTGCTGATTTAATGCCAGTTATTGATTATATTCTATGAATTTAGGGTTTTTTTTTTTAAAGATTTATTTATTTATTTGAAAGGCAGATTTGCAGAGAGGCAGAGAGAGAGAGAGAGAAAGAGAGAGAGAGAGAGAGAGAGAGAGAGAGAGAGAAAGGTCTTCCATCTGCTGGTTCACTCTCCAAATGGACACAGCAACCAGAGCTGTGCTGATCCGAAGCCAGGATCCAGGAGCTTCTTCCTGGTCTCCCATGTGGGTGCAGGTGCCCAAGGACTTGGACCATCTTCTGCTGCTTTCCCAGGCCACAGCAGAGAGCTGGATCAGAAGCGGAACAGCCGGGATTTGAACTGGCACCTTCATGGGATGCCAGCACTGCAGTCAGTGGCTTTACCCACTATGCCACAGCACCGACCCCAAATTTAGTTCTTTAATAACTTTATTTTTTTTTTGACAGGCAGAGTAGACAGTGAGAGAGAGAGAGACAGAGAGACAGAGAGAAAGGTCTTCCTTTGCCATTGGTTCACCCTGCAATGGCCGCGCTGATCTGAAGCCAGGAGCCAGGTGCTTCTCCTGGTCTCCCATGCAGGTGCAGGGCCCAAGGACTTGGGCCATCCTCCACTGCACTCCCGGGCCACAGCAGAGAGCTGGCCTGGAAGAGGGGCAACCGGGACAGAATCCGGCTCCCCGACTGGGACTAGAACCCGGTGTGCCCGCCGCAGGCAGAGGATTAGCCTATTGAGCCGTGGTGCTGGCCTAATAACTTTATGTGGCCTAGCAAGGGGCTGGGAAGATCTGCCTGTTTCTTAATGTCCAATCTCAAAAGGGTGGGAAGGCAAGTAAGTTGGTAGGAGTGATCATTTTTGATGACTGGTGACTGGAGGGCCTTATGGAAAGAAAATGCCAGACATAACTGCTCCACACATACAGCCTTCTGAGGGCTGAGCCAGTGATTCTGACTAATGTGGGGAATTATAGTGATGGCCCTTCTAGAGGACAGAACATTTTGGAGGGTTTGAGAAATAAGTGTGAAATGTTGGGTGTGGGTGGGGACAGTTCCCTTGGTCACCTCTACCCATCTTAAGTAACCGGAGTGGCAGATGAAGCCCGTAGTTCAAAGGTCTTCAGAGATGACTGAGCTGGATTTCCCCAACCACACAGAGAATCCCCATGTAAGGCATGGAGGAAGCACTGTTGGTGACATTGAGGCTTTCACCCAGAACTTCTCACAGCTGTGGGTATTTCCTCCAGATAGAGGCCCTGCTTAGAGAGCGAGCCCTGTGTGCTGCGCTCTTGTCCTTTAAGTGCCCCAGCTATTTTATGAGTAAGATGAAGAAAGATTCGATGACTAAGTGAAGAGGAGATGGGGTTTTGCTACAGCCATGCTGGGCCTCCAGTCGGGACATTCCAACCCTGAAATTAAGAAGAGAGGAGCTGAAAAGCCTGTGGGAGGGAAGAAAGGAGAGCACAAGAGATCCAGATATGGCATGGCTTTGAACTTTTCTAATATTAGATGCCAGAGTAAAGAGGAAGGGACTACCCATTTACCAGGCACTTCCTTTCCTTATCAGTCTTGTACCCATAACTTGCATTGTGCAAGGGTACCTCAAAATGTTCATGGAAAAATGGATTAAAAGTTTATTTTGATGGGAAAAAATTGCAAATCCATGCATGTTTTTTCATAATATGCATTTCCCATGAACTTTTTGAAGGGCCTGCATATGTCACTAAATGATTCATGTGAGAAAATACATATCACATTGTTTGTGAACTCTAAAACCCTACTAATAATTATAATAATAAATAATAGCATTTATTGAGATTTTCTATATGTAGACACTGATGTAAGCACTTCACAGACAACTGTATCATTTATTCCTGTAGCACTTTTGTGACATAGGTTTTGTTAATCACACTTAGGAAAATTGAGGTTAAAGGGCATATCCAAGGCTACAAAAATAGATAGTAAATGGGAGAATCAGGATCTGAACTCTTCTAGATCCAGAGCCCAAATGATTAACCATTCTGTATCCTGCTTTGCCAAATAAATACATGTTGAATTCTTCATTTACAAAGCTCACTAATTATAAATAAATGTGGGTAGAACATTCACCAAAATAACTCAGGTTTGATTGAAAACAATAACAATATAGTACATAATAAATGAGAGAACAAATAAATGCAAAATCACTTTTAGAAAACAAAATATTTGGGCATACTCTTGGTATAGCAATTAAGACACTGGTTGAGACACCCACATATCATATCCAAGTGCCTGGATTTGAGTCCCAGCTCTGCTCCTGATTCCAGCTTTCCTAGTGTGCAGTCTGGAAAGGCAGCAATTAATAGTTCAAGCAGGGGGTCTCTGCTACCCAGTGGGAGGCCTGGGTTGAGTTCCTGGCTCCAAGTTTTAGCACTTTTAATGCAGTTTTCAGCACTTTCAGTAGCAGTTTTAGCTGTTATGGGCATTTGTAGAGTGAACCAGCAGGTGGAAGATCTCTCTCTCTCTCTCTCTCTGCCTTTCCAATACATTAAATAATATTTAAAGTTTTAAAAAGGCAAAATGGTGCTCAAGTCAAAAGCAGGGACACTGGTCCTCCAAGTGCCTCCTTCCAGGCAGAATTCTAGGGTGGCTTCATTCATTCCAGGTCTAAACAAAATGCCCAGAAACTGAGTGCCCATATCCCGATTTCATTGCCTCACAATCTCTGCTGTTTCCCTCCTGCTGCTGCTTGTGATGGTGTCTGGCTTTAGAGTTTACCACCACTCAACTGCATTGTGGCATCCTTTCCTCAACCATGTTTTCCTACTTGCTGAGGATAATTGCCCTGATGTGGTGGGGGTTAATGGGAAGGCATAGTTACAAGTATGCAAATCTTGCTCTTGGGCTTTCATAATCTCCCTATGGTTAAATTCTTTTTAGGTCAATTTCTGCAGTTTCTTGAAAAATTTGTCAGGGGATCTGGGGAGACCTTCTCTTCAGCCTGAGTTATAGAATATTGAGCTATGCTACTCAGTGTCTGATGAAATAGAATTCCTGCGTGTTAATGGATAACTACTGTCCCAGGACTGAACAAGAACATTTGATGCCTCTCCCAGTTTGAGGAGATTCCTTCTATCTGAATAATTCCCTACATGTTGGGGACTGTCTCTGTCCTGGACCATCCACTGATTCCTACATGTTGACTCTCTAAGGTGGACAGTCAAGATTTCATGCACATAGAACATGGATACCACCCATCTCCAACATATAGATAGGAAATGGATCTAAGAGAAGGCTGTAAGGAGTAGGATTTCAAATAAAGTATTCATCGTGGACTGTAGAGTTTTGAGTCTGTCACTGAATAACCCTCCTGGCACTATGGACAAGCTAATGCTGTAGTGTGGGTATGCTATTTGGAGAAGATATGAGAATCCTGTACATAATAGAATCCTATTTGTCTATATATTATCTATCCTACAATCCTCTTAATCTCTTTTTCTAAAATATTTATTTGTATATTTATTTGAAAGTCAGAGTTAGAAAGAGGGATAGAAAAGAGAGAGAGAGAGAGAGAATCTTCCATCTGCTGGTGCCCCAAATGTCTGCAACAGCCAGGTCTGGGCCAGGCTGAAGCCAGGAGCCAGGAACTTCATCCAGGTTTTCGACGTGAGTGCAGGGGCCCAAGCACTTGAGCCATCTGCTTTCCCAGGCACATTAGTAGGGGCTGGGTGGGAAGTGTAGCAGTCAGGACTCTAACAGGTGCCCATATGAGATACCAGCACTGCTGATGGCAGCTTAACCTGCTATGCCACAGTGCTGGCCCCAATCTTCTCATTCTTGAGATGGATACACTGGTTCTCCATCCCATTCTCCTCCCCTATTCTGTATCTAACCACCATGTTTGTGAATACTTGGGTAAATAAGACCTTTGGCCAAGTTGTAATATGGCCTAATAACCTTGTTATCTAATTTAGTATTTGGCTCTGCTTTGTTTTCTGGTTATTGATTCAGTATTATTCTCAATCAAGCTGGTTGTTCATACTGACCAAATTAATCATAAAATTGCCAACATTCAAGGTCATGCTATTCAGAAATACAGGAGGTTGAAGAAATGGTCAAAAACCAATCAAAGTCAGTCCCTTCACTCCCCCTCCCCCGCAAAAAAAAAAAAAAAACCAAAAACAAAAAAAAAACAAAAAACAACCAAAGTTAAGCCTACACTTCTCTTCATGCTCATAGACTGTCATAAACTGTATTAAACAACTATGTTACCAGTGAGAAGTTGATCAAGTTTCTGCAATTATCTTCAAAATAACCTGGTAGTTTAGTGTGCCGTGTGTACTCTCTCTCTTTTTTTTTTTTAAGAATTATTTTATTTATTTGAAAGATAGAGTCACAGAGAGAGAGGCAGAGCCAGAGAGAGGTCTTCCATTCCGCTGGTTCACTCCCCAAATGACCACAACAGCCAGAGCTGAACTGATCCGAAGCCAGGAACCAGGAGCTTCTTCCAGGTCTCCCATGTGGATGCAGGGGTCCACGTACTTGGGCCATCTTCTACTGCTTTCCTAGGCCATAGCAAACAGCGGAATCAGAAGTGGAGCAGCCGGGACTTGAACCAGCACCTATATGGGATACCGACGCTGCAGACTGGGACTTTAACCCACTGCACCACAGCGCCGGCCTCCCAGGTGTGCTCAACTTGTTGAATAATTACTTTTAACCATTCAAACTAGCTTTGCTAATGGATTTGGTAGGTATTTACTGACAACCCACCTAACCTGATAAAGCATTCTTTGGATAATCCAAAAGGGAATATAATATGAGTAAAAGAGTCTGGGCTTTGAGGGAATACAAAGCTAATTCCAATTCCTGTTGCTTTTACCCAGAGCCACATGATCTTGGACCTTGCATATTCTGAGTTCAGCTTCCTTATTTGTTAAAGTGATGATGAAAAGGAAAGATTATTTTCAAGACTAATGTGAGGAGTAAAAATTAAATGATATTTTAAAGATCAGGCTTATAGATATTAATGTATCTAGCATACAACTCATTTTTATTAATCACAAACTTCCCTTCCCTAAAAATAACATAAATTATTTTTTTTTAAAAAGGCATTATCTTATATCACTTAGAGAATACATATGTAATAAGCAAAGGTCCTTATATGATATAGAAATTCATTGGTATTTCAAAACAGGATTACAACACATAGACAAAGAACAGGTGATCACTTACAATATTTATAAGTGGAACTGAGAGGCTAGAGCACCTCCAAATATCTCCTGTCACTGGGCTTGTAATTCCCGTTATTAAGATAATGAGGTAGAGACCATCATTCATTCATTCATTCATTCAACACATATGGGTTGAAAAAGCCTACTATGAATCAGTTGTGGGGTTATCAATATTGTCAGTTGTCCCTCTCCTGAGGAGATTCATAATGTATAGAAGAAACTAAACATGAAAATAAAATGATTGCCATACTATATACTAACTGCATTGATTAACAAAAGGGCTTCACCCCGTCAGCAGTGTAGTTAACTTTATAAATATTATTCAGAGTATCACTCTCCTCCACATGTGTGTTAGTAGAAATTTTACTGACAAACTCAAAAACCTTGGGTTACAAATTTTATGCTTTCCCTTTTCCTGGAATTCTCTTCTCCCAATGGAAACTACTCATACTTCAGAGTACAATTTGAACCTCCAATATGGAGCTTACCCAAACATTTCCACATTCCTATCTCCTTTCTGCTGTCAACACATCTTCTGGTTCTCAACTCTGGCTATTTAGTAAAATCCTTGAAGAAGGTTTAGAAATTTAAACATTTGAGTCCCACCAGATTAACTAAATTAGAGGGGACATAGCATTTGTAGATTTTAAACCTTCATAGATGATTCTAGTTCTGGACTTGAGATTCACCGATCATGGGACTTACTATATTATGGCATAAATAAAATATGAATTATAGGAATATAAAGATTGTATCTTTTGGGGCTGGTGCTGTGGCTTAGCAGGTTAAACTGTGGCCTGCAATGTCAGCATCCCATATGGGTGCTAATTAGAGTCCCGGCTGCTCTGCTTCTGATCCAGGTCCCTGCTAATGTGCCTGGGAAAGTAGCAAAAGACAGCCCAAGTCCCTGGACTCCTGCATCATTGTGGGAGACCCAGAAGAAGCTCCTGATTCCCGGCTTTGGCCTGGCACAGCTCTGGTCATTGTGGCCATTTGGGGAGCGAACCAGGGGATGGATGATGTCTGTCTTTCCTTCTCTCTATCTGTAACTCTGACTTTCAAATAAATAAATAAATAAATCTTTAAAAAGATTTTTAAAAAGGTTGTATCTTTTTCACTTGTTTTACTCAATTTATAGTATGTTGTAAGCACTGAGCAAAAGTTCATTGACCATATTCAATGACTTAGCAAGCAGATAGAGCCAGAAGTTTATAATGTGGCAGGGTAAATTTTAAAAAACAATTTATCTTGTTTTTAAAATTTTTTTGTGGATTAACATGTAATACTTGTACAATTTTTAGAGTATAGTTCAATATTTCAATAAATATACACAGTATAAACTGACCATACCAGGCAAACCAGCCCTTCCATTTCTTTGTCTTTTCTTTGTGTTTGGAGCCCCCCAACACCTCTTTTATAGTTCTTATTTTAGTCACCCTACTCTTCTGTGGAACACTCTTTATGTTTATCTGACTGTATTTTGGTGAGCTTTATCTAACCTCTCCTAATCCCACAACTCACCCCAGCCTAGCCTCTGCTGATCACTATCTTAAGTTCAGATTGACTGTATATTTTTTAACTTCCAAGTATGACAGAGAACATGCAGTGTTTGTCTTTCTGTGTCTGCTTTATTTCACTTAACATAATAATTTCTAGTTCTATTAATTTCTCACAAATGTCAGGATTTCATTCTTTTTTTGTGGCTGAATAATATTTAATTGTGTGTATATACCACATTTACCACATTTTCTTTTCTTTTTTTAAAAAATATTTATTTATTTATTTAAAAGTCAGAGTTACACAAAGAGAGAAGGAGACAGACAGAGAGAGAGAGAGGAAGAGAGAGAGAGAGAGGTCTTCCATCTGCTGGTTCACTCCCCAGATGGCCGTAGCAGCTGGAGCTGCACCGATCTGAAGCCAGGGGCCAGGAGCTTCTTCCAGGTCTTCCCACCTGGGTGCAGGGGCCCAAGGACTTAGGCCATCTTCTACTGCTTTCTCAGGCCATGGTAGAGAACTGAATTGGAAGTGTAGCAGCTGGGACTTGAACCAGTGGCCATATGGGATGTGGGCACTGCAGGCAGTGGCTTTACCCACTATGCTATAGTGCTGGCCCCTACCACATTTTCTTTATTTATTCATCCACTGATGGACACTTAGGTTGATTACATATCTTGGCTACTTAGACTACTGCAATGAACATGGAAGTGTAGGTATCTCTTTCACATGCTGATATAGTTTTCCTTGGATATAGACCCAGAAGTGGGATAACTGGGTCATATGGTAGATCCATTTTTAATTTTAAATTGAGGCACCTCTAAAAACATAAATAAATAAATTGAGGCGCCTCCATGTCTTTTTTTATAATTGTTGTACTAATTTGTATTTCTGCAGTGTATAGCGTTTCCTTTTCTCAACATTACAGAGAGGGAGGGAGGGAGGGAGGAGGGAGGGAAAGAGAGAGAGAGAGAGAGAGAGAGAGAGAGAGAAAATCTTCCACCCTAAACACTGCAACAGCCAGAACTGGGGTGGTCTAAGCCAGGAGCTTCCTCTGAGTCTCCCATGTGGGTGCAGGGACCCAAATATTTGGGCCATCCTCCACTGCTTTCCCAGGAACACTAGCAGGGAGCTGTATCAGAAGTGGAGCACCCAGGACATGAACCAGCGCCCACATGGAATGCCGGTACTGCAGGTGGCAGCTTTACCCATTGCACTACAACATTGCCCGAATTGTCTGTTTTTATGCCAGTACTATGCCATTTTGGTTACAATAACTCTGCAGTAGGTCTTGAAATTTGGTATTGTTATGCCTCCAGCTGTGTTCTTTTTGTTCATGATTGCTTTTATATTTAGGATCGTTTGTGCTTCCATATGAATTTTAGGATTTTTTTCTACATTTGTGAAGAATGTCATTGGCATTTTTGATGGAGATTGCATTGAATCTGTAAATTGCCTTAGGTAGTATGGACATTTTAATATTTTTGTGGGCAGTATGACATCCCACCCCTCTCCCAACTAGGCTTATTCCAGATTCTTCCCTTCACATGTGAAAGAATTCAAAGTGCAGGCATAAAGGTGTACATGAAAACAGAATGTATTTAGAGCAAAGCAAGAGGAAAAACTCAAGAACTGAGGGAAGAAGAGAGAGGGGGGAGGGGAAGAGGGGAGAGGAGAGAGGGGAGGGGGGCAGAGAGAGAGAGAGAGAGGAAGGAACAAAGAGCCAAAATACAAAAAAAGACACCAGACAAGAAAAAACCCTCAACCAAGAACAAACCCTGAACAACAAAGAAAATGCCTCTCAACAAGGTTGAGCCTTTCCTTTATACCTAGGGACTGATGTGTAGGGTAGATCCAAATTGAATATTCAAAAGGGGGCAAAGTTTTAGATGGGTCTTGAACACCACTCATTTCCATGCCTTTTTTTTTTGAACTATCAGAAGTGTCATGGTGTCATACTCATGATGGGAGTGGGAGTGCCACCCAATATAATTTTTTTAATATTTATTTTTAAATGTTTTTAGATTATTAAATTTTTATTTAAATTACACAAATTTCATGTATTTCATATATACACCTTTAGGAACACAGTGATACTTCCGTCTCTCCCACCCATGCTCCAACCCTTCTTCTTACTCCTTCTCCCATTCCCACTCCTAACATTTACAGAGATTTACTTTCAGTTTGCTTAGTCATAAGGTTAACCCTACACTAAGTAAACGAGTTCAACAAATAGTATGAAAAAAAAATAACACTATTCCTCAGCAGAAGCGACAAGGGCTGTAAACAATCACTGAATCTCAAAATGTCCATTTCACTCCAATAGATTGCATTTTTGATACTCTATCAGTTACTCCTGATCAGGGAAACATGATATCTGTCTTTTTGGGACTGGCTTATTTCACTAAGTATAATGATTTCCAGTTGTAACCATTTTATTGATCCAATCTTCAGTTAATGGACATCTAGGTTGATTCCATATCTTAGCTATTGTGAATTGAACTACAGTGAACATGGGGGTACAGATATGTTGCATGTGATTTCTTTTTGTTTGGGAAAATTCCCAGGAGTGGGATGACTGGATCATATGGTAGGTATATATTCAGATTTCAGAGGTATCTCCATGTTGTCACCTACAGTGGTTGGAGCAGTTTATGTTCCCACCAACAGTGGATTAGGGTACCTTTTCCCCCACATCCTTGCCAACATTTGTTGTTTGTTGGTTTCTGTATGAGAGCCATTCTAACTGGAATGAGATGAAACCTCATTGTGGTTTTGATTTGCATTTCCTGATGGCTAAAGATCCTGAGCATTTTTTCAAGAGTCTGTTGGTCATTTGAATTTCCTCTCTTGAAAAATGCCTGTTCGGGAGCTGGCGGGTTAATGCCCTGGCCTGAAGCACTGGCATCCAATATGGGTGCTGGTTCAAGTTCCGGCTGCTCCACTTCTGATGTAGCTCTCTACTGTGGCCTGTGAAAGTAGTAGAAGAAGGCTCAAGTCCTTGGGCCTCTGCATCCATGCGGGAGACCCAGAAGAAGCTCCTGGCTCCTGGCTTTGGATTGGCACAACTTTGGCCATTAGAGCCAATTGGGGAGTGAATCATTGGATGGAAGACCTCTCTCTCTCTCTCTCTCTGCCTCTCCTCATTCTGTGTAACTCTGACTTTCAAATAAATAAATAAATCTTTAAAAAGAAAAAAAAAGAGGGCCAGCGCCATGACTCACTTGGCTAATCCTCCACCTGTGGCACCGGCACCCCAAGTTCTAGTCCCAGTTGGGGCACTGGGTACTAGTCCCAGTTGCTCCTCTTCCAGTCCAACTCTTGCTGTGGCCGGGAGGGCAGTGGAGGATGGCCCAAGTTCTTGGGTCCCTGCACCCACGTGGGAGACCAGGAGGAAGCACCCGGCTCCTGTCTTTGGATAGGCACAGTGCCGGCCATAGCAGCCATCAGGGGAGTGAACCAACGGAAGGAAGACCTTTCTTTCTGTCTCTCTCTCACTGTCTATAACTCTCTCTGTCTCTCACTAACTATGCCTGGGAAAAGAAAAGAAAAGAAGAGAAGAGAAGAGAAGAGAAGAGAAGAGAAGAGAAGAGAAGAGAAGAGAAGAGAAGAGAAGAGGAAAGAAAAGAAAAGAAAAGAAAAGAAAAGAAAAGAAAAGAAAAGAAAAATGCCTGTTCAAATGCTTGGCCCATTTCTTAACTGGATTGTTTGATTTGTTGTTGTTAAATTTCTTGAGATCTTTAGAGATTCTGGATGTTAATTCTTTATCAGTCGCATAGTTTGCAAATATTTTCTCCCATTCTGTTTTTGACTTCACTTTGGTGAGTGTTTCTTTTGCAGTGCAGAAGCTCCTCAGCTTGGTGTAATCCCATTTTTCAATTTTGGCTTTGATTGCCTATACTTCTGGGGTATTTTCCAAGAAGTCTTTGCCTTCTTGGAAACTCTGTCTTGCAGAGTTTCCCCAATTTTCTCCAGTAATTTGATGGTATCAGGTCATAAATTTTGGTCTTTGATCAATTTTGAGTAGATTTTTGTGTAAGGTCTAAGATAGGGTCTAACTGCATACTTCTGCAAGTGGAGATCCAGCACCTTTTGTTGAACAAATATTCATGTTCCAGGGATTGATTTTAGCTCCTTTGTAAAAAATAAGTTGGTTGTAGATGCATGGGTTGATTTCTGGATTTTCTATTCTGTTCCATTGGTCTACATGTCTATTTATATGCTAGTACCAGGCTGTTTTGATTGTAACTTCCCTGTAGTGTGTCTTGAAATTTGGTATTATGATAACTCCAGCTTTGTTTTTGTTATATAAGATTGCTTTAGATATTCAGCATCTCTTGTGTTTCCATGTGAATTTCAGCATCTTTTTTTCTATATCTGAGAAGAATATCCTTGGTATTTTGATTGGGATTGCATTGAATCTATAAATTGCTTTCAATAGTATGGACATTGATGATATTGATTCTTCCAATCCATGAATGGAAGATTTATTCTATTTTTAAATGTCCCCTTCTATTTATTTCTTTAATTTTTTAAGAATTTATTTGAGAGGTAGAGTTACAGACAGTGAGTGGGAGAGGGTGAGGGAGAGACAGAGAGAAAGGGCCTACATTCACTGGTTCACTGTCCAAATGGTCACAATGACCATAGCTGGGCCAATCTGAATTCAGGAACCAGGAGCTTCTACTGGGTCTCCTACACAAGTGTAGGAGCCCCACATACAGAAATCTACAAACAACAGATGCTGGCGAGGATGTGGGGAAAAAGGGACACTAACCCACTGTTGGTGGGAATGCAAACTGGTCAAGCCACTATGGAAGTCAGTCTGGAGATTCCTCAGAAACCTGAATATAATCCTACCATTCAACCCAGCCATCCCACTCCTTGGAATTTACCCAAAGGAAATTAAATTGGCAAACAAAAAAGCTGTCTGCACCTTAATGTTTATTGCAGCTCAATTCACAATAGCTAAGACCTGGAACCAACCCAAATGCCCATCAACAGTAGACTGGATAAAGAAATTATGGGATATGTACTATTTAGAATACTATATAGCAGTAAAAAACAATGAAACCCGGTCATTTGCAACAAAATGGAGGAATCTGGAACACATCATGCTGAGTGAAATAAGCCAGTCCCAAAGGGACAAATACCATATGTTCTCCCTGATTGAACACCAAAAAGGAAACCTGTTGAAGTGAAATGGACACTATAAGAAATGGTGACTTGATCAGCCATAGCCCTGACTGTTGATGAACAACTTAATACATTATCCCTCTTAGTATTTTTTCTTTGTCTGTTCTACTTAATACTATTGGATTAATTCTGTAATTAATACACAGTTATTCTTAAGTGTTGAAATTTAACTGAAGAGTGATCCCTGTTAAACATAAGAGTGGGAATAAGAGAGGGAGGAGATGTACAATTTGGGACATGCTCAAGCTGACTTGCCCAAATGGTTGAGTTAGAAACATACCAGGGGATTCGAATTCAATCCCATCAAGGTGGCATGTACCAATGCCATCTCACTAGTCCAAGTGATCAATTTCTGTTCACAATTGATCCTAATGAAAGGACTAAGAACCAAAGGGATCACATAAACAAGACTAGTGTCTGCTAATACTAACTGAAGAATAAAAAAAGGGAGAGAACTATCCAACATGGGAAGTGAGATACACAGCAGACTCATAGAATGGCGGATGTCCTAAACAGCACTCTGGCCTCAGAATCAGCCCTAAAGGCATTCAGATCCGGCTGAAAAGCCCATGAGAGTATTTCAGGCATGGAAAGCCAAGACACTCTGGCAAAAAAAAAAAAAAAAAAAACACTAAATGAAAGATCTCTGTGAGTGAGATCTCAGTGGAAAGAACAGGTCTTCAAAGAAGGAGGTACCTTTCTCTGAAGGGAGGAGAGAACTTCCACTTTTGACTATGACCTTGTCTAAATAAGATAAGAGTCGGAGAACTCAAAAGGCTTCCATAGCCTTGGAAACTCATGACTGGAGCATAGGGAGATTACTGATGCCATAAATAGGAGTGTCAATTTGTAAAGTCAACAACAGGAGTCACTGTGCACTTACTCCTCATGTAGGATCTCTGTCCTTAATGTGCTGTACATTGGGATTTAATGCTATAGCGAGTACTCAAACAATATTTTTCACTTTGTGTTTCTATGTGGGTGCAAACTGTTGAAATCTTTACTTAATGTATACTAAACTGATCTTCTGTATATAAAGAGAATTGAAAATGAATCTTGATATGAATGGAAGGGGAGAGAGAGCGGGAAAGGGGAGAGTTGTGGGTGGGAGGGAAGACATTGGGGGGGAAAGCCATTGTAATCCATAAGCTGTACTTTGAAAATTTATATTCATTAAATAAAAATAAAAAAATAAAATAAAAAAACAAGTGTAGGAGCCCAAGCACTTGGGCCATCTTCTAGTGCTTTCCCAGGCCATAGTAGACAACTGGATCAGAAGAAGAGCAGCTGAGACAAAAACTCGTGCCCAAATGAGATGCCGGTGCCACAAGTGGAAGATTAGCCTACTACATCACAGGGCCAGCCCCATCTTCACATTGTAATATTGAAATGTTGTTGTCTTGCTTTGGTGGTATGATATTTTTCTTATTCTTGTTTCTTGAATTTCTGTGTCTATTTTTGGGCATTTGTAGTGATACTTGTTGGTTTTTTCCCTCTGATGACTTTTGTCTTTGGACTATGCCTCTATGGCTTAGTGGAATGCCAAGAGGTGTGTTCTGGGTGTGGCCAGGCATCTCTGTTCTGTGCTCCAGAGTGGGGTGAGTATCCAGGATAACATCCCCTTGGGCATGGTAGATCTACTGTTGGTAACAGAAGGGGGAGAATTGGTCACTTTTGTTGGTGTGATCACACCCTCACCTCCTCTTCTCCAAGGTGATCAGTGTCCAGGTTTTAGCTGCCTATTAAGTGCAGCACTCATCCTCACTGCTGTATGAACCACACAAATGAACTGCAGTCCTCGCTGCAAGCGTGGATCCCACTGCAGTGATCTTCCCAAGGCAACCAGGGAGCTCGGAGCATATGGAGCCACACACAGTGATCACTCGTAAACCTAGCTACTCCCTGCACCACAGTCCCAGAACACAGGGTTTCCACAGTCTCTGTGTACAGAGGTTCTGCTCTGCCCTGCCAGCCTGTCCAGTCCAGAGAGAGGCACATATTCCCCAAGCCAGCCTTCTGTAGCTGCTCCACATAGGTGGCTCGAACCCTGGAGCCTGTAGTATGTTGGGAGGCTGGGAGCACGTCACAGTCCTACATGGGTGCCCAGTGCTCTGTCTATCCTCCCAACCAGGCTCATTTGCAACAAAATGGAGGACTGCAGTGGGGATTGCAGATTTTCCCCTTCACTCTGGATGAATCTCTGGATCACACGCATATGCAAGAGCCACTGGTTGAATGTTGTCCTCTCCCTGCCCCTGCCGCCAGTACTGCTGAGAAGATGGCATCCTGTCTCAGTTGCTGTGCACATGCACAAGGGCATACACAGCTGCTTCCCAAGCCCAAAATCGTGCCCGCCCTTTCTCAGCCAGGTGCCAGGCACTGTTGTGGGGAGGATGGGATGAAAGGAAACATGCCCCTTTTCCTTCCACTGGCTCCGTGGATACCTGCTAGCCCCTGACTCATGCCATGCTCTCCCTCTGGCGGTGTCACCACAGCCTGCTGCAGTCTGGTCTCACCTCAGTCGCCAGGTTGCCGCCTGCTCTGGCTCTTGACTGCTTAGTGTGTTGTGTCCACGTTCATGCTGCATGCCCACACCTTCCACACACATCCATGCATTCCTCTTCATTCCATAGAATTTCCATTACGGTTTTCTGTCCAATTCTCCCCTGAGAGTGTGCTTCATATACTCTTTTTTTTTTTTCTAACTATCCCTAATGTAACACAGTACGTCTTTCCGTATTCCACCATCTTGAAATCGCCTCCCACCCAATATAATTTTACTGTAAAAAACTGCAGCCATATTGGATTCTAGCTAGTGCTGGTCCTAATTTTGTAACCTTGTGGAACCTATAGTTTCCCCTATGTGGAAAGGTTGGGGGGGCTTGGTGATGCATGGAAAGCTGGCCTGAATGGTGCACAGAAAGACTTGTCAAACAGGATGGGCTGGGCTGTCGTGTGGGCCCTACCACAGCTGTCCTGCAGCAGGTCTGCAGCAGCTGTCAAACTGTAGTTAGCCTTGAGCTGTCAATTAATGGCCTGCACGCCACAGGTTGCTCAGAGCTTTCCAGTGGGCTTTTCAAGGGCTGTCAGACCTCAGCTTCTCCTCTTTTCTACCTGAATTCCTACAATATTGATTCTTTCAATTCATGAACATGGAAGGTCTTTCCATTTTGTGTGTCTTCTTCAATTTCTTTCATTGGTGTTTTATCATTTTCATTGTAGAGGTCTTTACATCTATGATTAAATTTATTTATTGTGAGTGAAGTTGCTCTTAAAGTTCTTTCTTCGGGCTGGTGCTGTGGTGTAGAAGGTTAAGCCTCCCCCTGCATTCCTTACGGGCACTGGTTTGAGTCTTGGCTGCTCCAGTTCCAATCCAGCTCCCTGCTAATGAACCTGGGAAAGCAGTAGAAGATATCTCAAGTGATTGGGCCACTGCACTCACATGGGAGACCTGAAAGAAGCTCCTGGCTCCTGGCTTCAGATCGGCCCAGCTCCAACCATTGTGGCCATTTGGAGAGTGAACCAGTGGATGGAAGGTTTTTTTTCTCTCTCTCTCCCCCTCTCTCTCGTCTCTTCTCTCCTCTCACTCTTTGTATCTCTGCCTTTCATTTTTTGGTAGTTTTTTTTAAAGATTTATTTGTTTATTTGAAAGGAAGATTTACAGAGAGAGAGGGAGAGACAGAGAAAGGTCTTTCATCCACCGGTTCACTCCCCAAATGACCACAATGGCTGTAGCTGGGCCAATCCTAAATCAGGAGCCACAAGTTTCTTCCTGGTCTCCCATGTGGGTGTAGGGGCCCAAGCACTTGGGGTATCTTCCACTCCTTTCCCAGGTGCATTGGCAAGGAGCTGGGTCAAAAGTGGTGCAACCAGTACTTGAACTGGTGCACATATGCGATGCCAATTTTGCTGGTGGTGACTTTACCCATTACATCACAACACCAACCCCTCTGCCTTTCAAATGAATAAACAAAACCTTTAAAAAAATTATTTTTCAGTTCATTCATATTGGTATATAAAAATGCTATTGATTTTTGTGTGTTGAATTTCTGTCCTTCAACTTTATTGAATTTATCAGTTCTAATACTTTCTATCTCTCTCTCGATTGATTTATTTATTTGAAAGGTAGTGTTACAGTGAGAGGGAGAGACAGAGAGAGATCTTCTATCAGCTGGCTCACTCTCCAAATGGCTGCATGGCCAGTGTGTGCCAGGCCAAACTTTTTCTGGGTCTTCCACATGGGTGCAGGGGCCCAAGGACTTGGGCCACCTTTGGCTGCTTTCCCACGTGCACTAGTAGGCAGCTGGATCAGAAGTGGAGCAGCTAGGGCTGGAATCAGCGCCCGTATGGGGTGCTGGCACTGCAGGCCATGCCCTTAATCCACTGTGTCACATCAGCAGCCCCTCTAGTTGTCTCTTGATGGAGTCTTTTGGTCACTGTATGTATATAATCATATTTTCTGCAAACAGAGGTAATTTGTTTTCCTCATGTCCTTTTATTTCTTCCTTTTGTCTAACTTCTCTAGCCAAAACTTGAGTTTTGACATTTTGGGAAAAAAAAAAAAAAACAGTGAAAGTGAACATTCTCTTCTGGTTCTAGATCTTAGAGAAAATGCTTTCAACTCTTCCCAATTCAATATATTGTTGGCTGTGTTTTATCATATAGCATTTTTATGTTGAGAAATGTTCTTCCCATATATAAATTGTTCAGGGTTTTTATCATGAATGGATATTGAAATTTATCAAATGCTTTTTCTACATCTATTAAAGTGATCATATGATTTTCATTCTTCATTGTCTTGATGTGATATATCATGTTTATTGGTTTGTGCATGTTGAAACATCCTTGCATCCCTGAGATAAATCCTACTTGGTTAGGGTGAATGATTGGTTTGACATGTTGTTGGATTTAACCTGCTGGTATTCTGTTGAGAATTTTTACATCTATGTTCAACATGGATATTGGTGTATAGTTTTTTTTTCTTTGCTGTGTTCTTGTTCAATTTATTTTGGAATCAAGCTAATGCTGTCTTAGTAGGATGACTTTGAAAGGGTCTGTCTCTTTCAATATTTTGGAATAGTTTGAGAAGAGCTGTTGTTAGTTGTTCTTGAAATATTTGGTAGACTTTAGCACTGAAGCCATTTTGTTTTGGGCTTTTCATTGCTGGGAAACTTTTGGTTACTGATTCAATCTCATAACCCAGTATTGACCTGTTCAGATTTTCTGTGTCTTCATGGTTCAATTTTGTTAAGTTATATATATATATATATATATATATATATATATATCTCCAGAAGTTTATCAGTTTCTTACAGGTTTTCCTATTTGTTGGTATTCACTTGTTCATAGTAGTCCCAAATGATCTTTTATATTTCTGTGACTTCACGGTGAACTCAAAAGGCTTCCATAGCCTTGGAAACTCATGACTGGAGCATAGGGAGATTACTGATGCCATAAATAGGAGTGTCAATTTGTAAAGTCAACAACAGGAGTCACTGTGCACTTACTCCTCATGTAGGATCTCTGTCCTTAATGTGCTGTACATTGGGATTTAATGCTATAGCGAGTACTCAAACAATATTTTTCACTTTGTGTTTCTATGTGGGTGCAAACTGTTGAAATCTTTACTTAATGTATACTAAACTGATCTTCTGTATATAAAGAGAATTGAAAATGAATCTTGATATGAATGGAAGGGGAGAGAGAGCGGGAAAGGGGAGAGTTGTGGGTGGGAGGGAAGACATTGGGGGGGAAAGCCATTGTAATCCATAAGCTGTACTTTGGAAATCTATATTCATTAAATAAAAGTTAAAAACAAAAACAAAAAAAAAAGAAAATTGAAACAGAAAGTCTAAAAGTCCACATTTTAAAAACTTGTACAAAAAGAAAAGCCATTGATTAAAGCAAAGTATTTTAAAGAGTTAAAAAAATATTTCTGTGACTTCAGATATATTAGCTCCTTTTCCAACTCTTGTTTTATTTAAAGTTTCTATTTCATTTATTTCTTCTCTTGCTATTTATTTCCTTCTAACTTTTGGTTTGCTTTGTTCTTTTTTATTGAGATGTATTGTTCTGTGGTTTACTTGGTATTTTTCTGGTTTTTTTTATTGCCACAAATTTCTCTCAGTATCATTTTTGCTCTATCCCATACATTTTTTTTGCTAGTTTCAATTAGTTTTTTTTATTTCCCTTCTATTTCCTTCAATGACCCATTCATTTTTCATTCAGGAGCATGTTATTCACTTGACACTTATTTGTATAATTTCTAGAGTTTCTTTTGTTGTTGATTTTTAGTTTTATTCCATGTGGTCTGAAAAGATACAAAGCATGATTTCAGTTTTTTTTTTCAATATGTTGAGACTTGTTTTGAGGCCTAATACATGGTGTATCTTAAAAACATTCCGCATCTGATGAGAAGAATGTGTAATGAACAGCTGTTGGAAGGAATGTTCTATAATTATCTATTAGATCCATTTGGTCTATAGTGTAGTTTAACTCTTTGTTTGATGTTTTGTCTGTATGATCTGTTCATTGGTGAAACAGAGATATTTAAGTCCCTCAATATTATTATATTGGAGCTATTCTCTCCCTTTTGATCTAATAAACTTTTCTTTTATAAAAGAGGATGTTTCAGTTGTATGTGCATATACATTTAAAATTGTTATAACTTCTTCAATTGACCCTTTGATCATTACATATTGATTTTTTCTCTTTTCACAGTTTTTGTCTTAAAGTTTATTTTCTCTGATATTACTAGTCCTGCTTGCTTTGACTTTCTGTTTGCATCAAATAAATGTCTCTTTTTAAAATATTTATTTATTTAATAGCTATAAATTTCCAAAGTATAACTTTTGGATTATAGCAGCTTTTCCCCCCTATAACCTCCCTTCCACCCACAACCATCCCATCTCCCACTCCTTCTCCCATCCCATTCTTCATCAAGATTCATTTAAAATTATCTTTATATAAATAAGATCAATCTAGTATATACTAAGTAAAGATTTCAACAGTTTGCACCCACACAGAAACACAAAGTATAAAGTACTGTTTGAGTACTAGTTATACCATTAATTCACATAGTACAACACATTAAGGACAGAGATCCTACATGGGGAGTAAGTGCACAGTGACTCCTGTTGTCGATTTAACAATTGACAGTCTTGCTTATGGCGTCTGTAATCACCTGAGGCTCTTGTCATGAGCTGCCAAGGCTATGGAAGCCTCTTGAGTTCACCAACTCTGATCTTATTTAGACAAGGTCATAGTCAAAGTGGAAGTTCTCTCCTCCCTTCAGAGAAAGGTACCTCCTTCTTTGATGGCCCATTTAAAGATTTATTTATTTATGATATTAAGATGGCAGAGTAGGAAGGGAGCTTACTGCTGTAGTCTAGAAGAACACAGTTTAAAAAAAGTGGAGAGTGCAGCCTCAGGGAAGAGTTAGGGAGAAAAAAGCAGAGGAAACTCTACTCAAATTAGAGGGAGAGATTGGACACATGTGGAGGGCATGGATGCCCACAACTCAGGATCCAAGCAGCCAAGAGCCTCTGTACCAGCATTGGAGAGTGAGGTGAGATGAAACTTCAGCAGCCAAGACAATGGCGATAAAGCTGCAGGAAGAGCCTCAAGTGAATCCAGCTTGGAGCCCCGTGGGGGAAATTTGGTACGGGAAGTACAGGAAGCACATAGAACTCCTAATAGACATGACCAGAAAAGATCTCCACCACGACACATTGTAATCAGACTCACCACAGTAAATCATACAGCAAAGATTCTAAAATGTGCATGAGAGCAATGCCAGGTCGCTTTGAGAGAATCTCCAATTAGACTCACAGTAGAATTCTCATCAGAAATCCTACAGGCTAGGAGAGAATAGTAAGATATATTCCAAGTCTTAAGAGAAAAGAAACTGTCAACCCAGAATACTATACCCTACAAACTCTCATTTATGAATGAAGGTGAAATAAACACCTGTAATAACAAACAGAAATTGAAAGAATTGGACATAACCCACCCAGCCCTGCAAAATATGCTTAAGGATGTGTTGCATGATCATCACTATGAAAAAAGGTAAAGAAAGAAAATCCTCCAGTAAAAGTACAAAGAAAATCCAAAGAAAACAATGGGAATATATTGGGGAAAATGGCAGGGCAAAGATGTTACTTATCAACAATCACCTTGAATGTAAATGGCCTCAACCCTCCAGTTAAGACACAGACTGGCTGAATTGATAAAAAAACAAAACCCAAGACATACAAGAAACACATCTAATCAACAAAGATGCACCCAGACTGAAAGTGAAAGGACGGAAAAAGATATTCCATGCTATCAGAAACCTGAAAAGAGCTGGTGTAGCCGTCCTAATATCAGGCAAAATAGACTTTACCACAAAAACTGTTAAAAGAGATTAAGGGATCAATTCAACAAAAAGATATAACTATGATAAACGTATATGCACCCAATTAAGCGCTCTTGGCTGTTTAAAAGAAATAATGGATCTAAAGGGAGACATGGATTCAAATACAATAGTAATGGGGGACTTCAATACCCTACTTTCAGCAACAACAAGTGAACCAGACAGAAAATCAGCAAGGAAATAGTAGAGTTAATCAACACTATAGACCAAATAGACCTAACAGATATCTATAGAACTTTTCATCCTAAACTTGCAGAATACACATTCTTCTTACCAGTGCATGTAACTTTCTCTAGGATTGACCACATGCTAGGTCATAAAGCATGTCTCAGCAAATTAAAAAAAATTTAAATCATAGCATGCATCTTTTCAGACCACAATGCAATGAAGCTGGAAATCAGCAACTCAGGAATCTTCAGAACATATGCAAGCACATACAGACTGAACAACATGATCCTTAACGAACAGTGAGTCATAGAAGAAATCAGGAGAGAAATCAAAAAATGTCTGGAAACATGAAGATGACAATAGAACATATCAAAACTTATTAGATACAGCAAAAGCAGTGTTAAGAGGAAAGTTTATAGCAATTGATGCTTATACCAAGAAATTGAAAAGGTACTGAATAAATGAGCTATCAATGCATGTCCAGGGTCTATAAAAACAACACCAAACCAAACCCAAAACTAGTAGGAGAAAAGAAATAATTAAAATTAGAGAGAAAGTCAACAAAATAGAAACCAAAAAAAATACAAAAGATTAGAAAAACGAATAATGTTTTTTAAAAAATACACAAAATTGACACCCAATTGGCCCAACTAACCAAAAAAAAAAAAAAAAAAAAAAGAAAGAGAGAGAGAAGACTCAAATCAATAAAATTAGAGATGAAAAAGGAAATGGAACAACAAACACCACAGAAATAAAAAGAATAATCAGAAATTACAAAGAGCTGTATGCCAACAAACTGAGAAACTTAGAAGAAATGAATAGATTCCAGGACACATACAAACTACCTAAATTGAGCCTTGAAGACATAGAAAACCTAAACAGACCCAATACCAAGATGGAAATTGAATCAGTTATAAAGACCCTCCAACAAAGAAAAGCCCAGGACCCTATGGATTCACTGCTAAATTCTACTAGATGTTTAAAGAAGAACTAAGTCCACTTCTTCTCAAGTTATTCAAAACAATTGAAAGAGAAGTAATCTTCCCAAACTCCTTCTATGAAGCCAGCATCATTTTAATTCCTAATCATGGAATTGACACAATAGAGAAAGTGAACTACATACCAATTTCCCTGATGAACATAGATGCAAAAATCCTGAAAAAAATTCTAGCCAATCAAATCCAACAGCACAACAAAATTCATTCACCTTGATCTGCTGGGATTTATCCCTGGTATACAGGGATGGTTCAACATCTGCAAATCAATCAATGTGATACATCACATTAAAAAACTGAAGAACAAACCCATATGATTATCTCAATAGATGCAGAGAAAGCATTTCCGAAAATACAGTACCCTTTCATGTTGAAAACTCTAAGCAAATTGGGTATAGAAGGAACATTCCTCAATATGCAAGGCAATTTATGACAAACCCATGGCAAGCATCCTACTAAATGGGGAAAAATTGGAAGTATTCTCACTGAGATCTGCAACCAGACAGGGATGCCTGCTATCACCATTGCTATTCAATATAGTCTTGAACATTTTAGCCAGATCCATTAGGCAAGAAAAAGAAATCAAAAGGAGACAAATTGGGAAGAAGGATGTCAAACTATCCCTATTTGCAGATGATATCCTATATATAGGGGATCCAAAAGACTCTACTAAGAGACTATTAGAACTCACAAAAGAGTTTGGTAAAGTAATAATATATAAAATCAATACACAAAGAACAACAGCCTTTGTATACTCAGAAAATACCATGCTGAAAAAGAACTTCTAAGATCAATCCTGTTCGCAATAGTTACAAAAAAAATTCAAATATTTGGAATAAATTTAACCAAGGATGTCAAAGATTTCAACAATGAGAATTACAAAACATTAAAGAAAGAAATAGAAGAGATACAAAAAATGAAAAAATCCTCCATATTCATTTATTGGAAGAATCAACATCATCAAAATGTCCATTCTTCCAAACACAATATAATTCAAATTCAGATTCAACACAATATCAATCAAAATACCAAAGACATTCTTCTCAGATCTAGAAAAAATGACACTGAAATTCATATAGAAACACATAAGACCTCTAATAGCTAAAGCAGTCTTATACAACAAAAACAAACTTGGAGGAATCACAATACCAGATTTCAAGACATACTTCAAGGCAGTTATAATCAAAACTGGTACAAACATAGATGGATAGACCATTGGAACAGAATAGAAATGCCAGAAATCATACCAGATAGAATCTACAACAAACTTATATTTGACCAAGGAGCTAAAACCAGTCCCTGGACCAAGGACAGTCTCTTCAACAAAGTGTGCTGGGAAAACTGGATTTTTACATGCAGAGATATGAAGTACACCTTATACAAAAATCCCCTCAAAATGGATTAAAGACCTAAATCTATGACCTGACACCATCAAATTATTAGAGAACATTGGGAAAATCCTGCAAGACATTGGTACAGGAAGAGAGTTCTTGGAAAAGACCCCAGAGGGACAGGCAATCAAAGCCAAAATTAACACATGAGATTACATCAAATTGAGAAGCTTCTGTACTGCAAAAGAAACACTCAGGTAAGTGAAGAGGCAACTGACAGAATGGGAGAAATTATTTGCCAGCTATACAACTCATAAAGGATTGATAACCAGAATATATAAACTGATCAAGAAACTCCCCAACAACAAAACAAACAACCTAGTTAAGAAATGGGCAAAGGACTTAAACAGACATTTTTCAAAATAGAAAATCTAAATGGCCAATAGACACATGAAAAAATTTTCAGAATCACTAGCCGTCAGGGCAATGTAAATCAAAAGCACTGGTGTTGGGGCCGGCGCTGTGGCACAGTGAGTTAATGCCCTGGCCTGAAGCACTGGCATCCCATATGGGCGCTGGTTATAGTCCAGGCTGCTCCTCTTCTGATCCAGCTCTCTTATGGCCTGGGAAAGCAGTGGAGGACGGCACAAGCCCTTGGACCCGCATGGGAAACCTGCAGGAAGCTCCTGGCTCCTGGCTTCAGATCGGCGCAGCTCCAGCCATTGTGGCCATCTGAGGAATGAACCAGCAGATGGAAGACCTTCTCTCTGTCTCTACCTCTCTCTGTAATTCTCTTTCAAATAAAATAAAATAAATCTTAAAAAAAGAAGCACTGGGGTTTCACCTCACCCCAGTTAGAATGGATTTCACAAATGCTGGTGAGGATGTGGGGAAAATGGTTCCCTAATCCACTGTTGTTGTGGAATGTAAACTGGTAAAACCACTATGAAAGGCAGTTTGAACATACCCTAGAAATTTGAATTTAGACCTACCATATGACACAGCCATCCCACTTGTGGAAATTCAGCTAAGGGTAATGAAATCAGTAAATAAAAGAGTTATCTGCACCCCCATGTTTATGGCAGCACAATTTACAATAGCTAAGACATAGAATCAACCTAAATGCCCATCAACCAAGGACTATATAAGAAATTATGGGCTATGTACACTATGGAAATAAATATGAAATCCCATCATTTGCAACAAAACGGGAGAATCTGGAGAACATCATACCTAGTGAAATAAGCCAGTCCCAAAGGGACACATATCGCATGTTCTCACTGATCTGTGATAACTAATAGAGCACCTAAAATGAAATCTGTAGAAGTGAAATTGACACTTTGAGAAGCAATGAGTTGAATAGCCTTTTTCCTGACTGTCAAGGAACAGGATTTTTTAAAATTTATCTTCTTCACATTATTTGTTGAATTCTTTACTTAACATAGAGTTAATCATATGTGTATAAAGTCAATTAAAAATAGATCTCAGTAAAAAATAAGAGTGGGAATAAGAGAGGGAGGAGGAAGTTTGCAATTGTAAAGCTGTGTAGTTCTGCATACATTCCTACAGACTTACTTCTAAGGGTACAGTTTAAGAACGTGCCATGGGACTCCAAATCCCATTAAGCTGGATGGTAGAAATGCCATCTTAAGTGTTAAAATGATCTAATGAAGTGTTAAAGTGAATATATAGATAGGATTAAGTGTTAAAGTGATCATATAAGTAGCATCAAGTGTCTGGTAATAATAATAGATAGAATTAAAAACGAGGGGCCAGCACTGTGGTGCAGTGGGTTAACGCCCTGGCCTGAAGCGCCAGCATTCCATATGGGCACCAGTTCGAGACCCGGCTGCTCCACTTCCTGTCCAGCTCTCTGCTGTGGCCTGGGAAGGCAGTGGAAGATGGCCCAAGTCCTTGGGCCCCTGCACCCACGTGGGAGACCCAGAAGAAGCTTCTGGCTCCTGGCTTCAGATCAGCACAGCTCCAGCCATTGTGGCCATCTGGGGAGTGAACCATTGGATGGAAGACCTCTCTCTCTCTCTCTCTCTCTCTCTCTCTCTCCTCTCTCTGTGTAACTCTGACTTTCAAATAAATAAATAAATCTTAAAAAAAAAGAATTAAAAACAAGAGAATGTTCCAACATGGGAAGCAGTCCACACAGCAGACTCATAGAATGACAATTGCTTTAAGTAGCACTCTGGCCTCAGAATCAGCACTTAAGGCACCTAGTATGGCTGAAAAGCCCATGAGAGCATTTCAGGCATGGAAAGCCATGACACTGTGGCAAAAAAAAAAAAATGTCCTATACGAAGGATGTCTGTGAGTGAGATCCCAGTGGAAAGAAGTGGCCATCAAAGAAGGATGTACTTTTCTCCGAAGAGAGGGGAGAACTTCCACTTTGCTTAAGGTCTTGTCTAAATATTGATGGAGTTTGTGTATTCAAAAGGCTTCCATAGCCTAGGTAGCTCATGTCAAAAGCCTCAGGTGGTCACTGACATCATACATAAGAGTGTTAATTGTTAAATTAACAAGAAGATTCACTAACTTCCCATGCAGGACATCTGTCTCCAGTGAGTTGTATTGTGAGAGTTAACTGTAACACTTGTTTTCAAACAGTTATTTGTTTGTATGTGTCTAAATTGTTGAAATCTTTACTTGGTATAGAGTTGGTCTTCCATGTAGAAGTTAACTGAAAATGAATCTTAATGGTGAATGGGACTGGCAATGAGAGAGGAAGAAGGAGGAGGGGTGGGAGTGTGGAAGGGATGGCGGGTATGGTGGGTAGAATAACTATTTTTCTTTTTTTTAATTTATTTTTTATTTTTTGACAGGCAGAGTGGACAGTGAGAGAGAGAGACAGAGAGAAAGTTCTTCCTTTGCCGTTGGTTCACCCTCCAATGGCCACCGCGGCCGGTGTGCTGTGGCCGGCGCACCACGCTGATCCGATGGCAGGAGCCAGGTACTTATCCTGGTCTCCCATGGGGTGCAGGGCCCAAGTACTTGAGCCATCCTCCACTGCACTCCTTGGCCACAGCAGAGAGCTGGCCTGGAAGAGGGGCAACCGGGACAGAATCTGGCACCAGGACCAGGACTAGAACCCGGTGTGCCCGCACCGCAAGGCAGAGGATCAGCCTAGTGAGCCGGGGCGCTGGCCTAGAATAACTATTTTTCTAAAGTTGTACTTATGAAATTTGGATTCCTTAAAAGCTTTCTTTGGGGAAAAATTTTATTAATTTATTTGAAAGGTAGAATTACTGAGAGTCAAAAGCAGAGGGAAAGAGAGAGAGAGAGAGAGAGAGAGAGAGAGAGAGAGAGAGATCTTCCATCCATCTGGAGCTGCACTGATCCAAAGCCAGGAGCCTGGAGTTTCTTCCAGGTCTCCCATGTAGGTGAAGGCATCCAAGTACTTGGGCCATCCTCCACTGCTTCCCAGGCACATTAGCAGGGAGCTTGATTGGAAGTGGAGCAGCCAGGACTCAAACCACCACCCACATGATATGCCGGCATTGCAGGGGGCAGCCCTATCTGCTATGCCATAGCACTGGCCCTGGAATAGATGTGTTTTTATAGCCTTTCAATTTCAGTTTTTATGTAGCTTTACTGATAAAGTGAGTTCCTTGTAGGCACCATATTTTTGAGTCTTGTTTTTGTATCCTTGCAGCCAGTCTTTGTCTTTTAACTGGACGAATTTAGTTTATTTACATTCAGTTATTGATGATAAGTAATGGCTTAATCCTGTCATCCTTCTTTCTTTAAAATTTCTGCCATTTAATGACTATCTTTTGTTCTTTTTCTACTGGGTTCTATACTTTCACATGTTTTCATGATGGTATTTCGTTTAGTATGTAAAACACCCTAAAGTATCCTTTGTAAAACTTGTCCGGTGGTAATGAATCCCTTCATGTTTTGCTTTTTGCTTGTCTTAGGAAGTCTTTATTTTCCTTCATTTATGAAAGTTGACTTTGCTAGGTAATGTGTTTCTGGCTGGCAGGTTTTTTACTTCCCTTTGGAATTTGGAATGTATTATTCTGTTCCCACCTGGTCTGTGAAGCTTCTGATGAAAACAAAAACCTGTTGATAATCTAATGAGGGTTCCCTCCAAAGTGACTTTTCTCTCATAAATTTTATAACTCTGTCTTTGTGTTATAATTTGAGAGTTTGACTATGATGTACTTTGATAAGGACTTTTTCTGGTTATGTCTACTTGGGGTCCTATGTGCCTCCTGTACTTGGATGTCTGTATTTTTCTACAAGTTGGGGAAGCCCTCAGGTATTATTTCATTGAATAGGATTTCTATGCCTCTATACCTTTCCTCTGCTTTGGGTGCTCCCAAAATTCGAATGTTGATAAATGTCTCAGAGGCATTTTTTTGTTTGTTTTGTTTTTGTAGCACTAGGTATTTCAATGATCTGTCTTCAAGCCCATTTGATTTTTCTTCTGCTTGATGTAGTCTGCTGTTGATGCTGTATTTTTTTTTCTTTTTTTAAAAGATTTATTTTATTTATTTGAAAGACAGAGTTACAGAGAGAGGTAGAGACAGAGAGAGAGGTCTTCCATCCATCCGCTGATTCACTCCCGAGATGGCTGCAACAGCTGGAGCTGTGCTGATCTAAAGCCAGGAGCCAGGAGATTCTTCTGGGTCTCCCATGTGGGTGCACGTCCTTGGGCCATCCTCCACTGCTATCCCAGGCCATAGCAGAGAGTTGGATCAGAAGAGGAGCAGCCAGAACTTGAACTGGCGCCTATAAAGGGATGCCAGCGCTTCAGGCCAGGGCTTTTAACCCGCTGTGCCACAGTGCTGGCCCCCTGATGCTGTATTTTTTTCTTTAAATTCTCACTGAGTTCTTGTTTCTTATTGAGTTCTTCATTTCCAAGATTTCTATTTGGTTCCTGAAATTTTCAAGATCTTTTTCTCTTTGCTGAATTTCTCATTTATATTATGCAGCAATGTCCTACGTTTATTTAACGGTCTACTTATATTCTCTTGTATTTCTTTGAGTATATTTATAATCCTTCTTTGAATTATTTATTAGGCATTTGTCAATCTCTTTCTCTTTGTAGTCTGATACTGAAACATTTTTGTGTTCTTTTTGGAGCATAATACTGTCTTGCTTTTCATACTTCTAATACCCCTACCTTGATATTTTTTTGTTTGGCATATTTGTTATTTCTATTGGTTTTAAAGGTACATTGAAGACTTTTCCTGAAGATATGTCTCCAGGTGTTGGTTTGGTAGGTTATTTTGGCTTTAGTTCCAGCTGGATTCTATATGTAGTCTCCTTATACCTCCTTTTGCTGCAGTTGATGGTAGCAGTAATGGGGACCTTGGGCTCTTGTGGCCCAACAAGATTGCTCAAATTCCTGTCATGCAATCCCCCAGTCACATTTGAGGAAGGGACAGAGTCATGGAGGCAGCAATGGTACTGGGAGCAGGCCCAGCTGGTGCTATGAATGAGCTGGTATGCAAACCCCCAACCACCACCCAAGTCAGGAACCAGTGTTGCAAGAGTAAGTTTGGTGCTGGGACATACATACAAACAGACCTCAAGCTACCGCCCAATGCAGAGGCTAGAGTTCTGGGAGGGCACTGATGCTGGGAATGGATGGGTATATGGACCCCAGTCACTGCCTGAGGGACAAGCTACAGCTGTGAGAGTAGCTCTAGAGCCAGGAGGGGTGGTGCAGGCAAACTTCAAGCTCTTTTCTTCAGAAGCAATGATAGCACTAGCAGTGGGCACATAGTCCGAAGCAACAGTCAGCAGACTGGGTTAGAGTCATGGGAACCTTGACAGGAAGCCCAAGTGTGCTCAAGTCTCAGTGGCAGCAAGCAATGCCCTAGGTTTTGGGGAAAAGGAAGGGCATGAGGGAATGTTTCTAAGTCTGGGGCAGATACCTCTACTTCTAGGGCCCTGCAAGCCATGTTCTTTGGCTCTTCTGTACTCCTGTCCATTGTAGTGCAGAGTGCTGCATGCGCTTGAGTACTAGTGTCAGCTCTGCTCTGCTGAGTTTAGTTGGAGTTGTGAGGCTGCAATCTTTTTTGCTAGTATGGTGGAGTGTCTAAAAGTCCTGGGATGGGGATATTCAAGAGCTTCTCTTAGGGCAGTAAGAATTCCAACAGTGACTCCTTTCTCAAGATGGTGCCACACTGGTAGCTTGTGCTTTGGAAGTTGTTGCAGGGGATATAATGTGATTCCATTCTCTGAATTTAAGCAATCACAAGTTCTCCAGGTAGCTTTCCTTACCAACTTCCTAGTCTGTGGTGACTTTGGATTACTCCCATAGCTAAGATTGTCCTAAGACATAGTGCAGATGAGCTATGTGAAGCTTTCCAATTTACTCTGTCTCCTATAACGGGGATTCCCCTAGCCATGAGACCAGGATCTCAGATGCTAGTTGGCTTTGTTCCTCTCCCTATGCTGCCATCTCTGGTCTCTGGTCTTATTGGGTTCCCATTATTCCCTTACTGAGTCATTGTGTTTTTCCTCAGACACTCATTGTAAAATTCAGCGGTTTATTTTGTTGTTTTGGTTCTTTATAGAGGAGGAACCAAATGCTAGGCACCTCTGTTTCACCAGGCAGAGTAAATTTTAATGAGGGCCTCATTCTAGCTGTGCAGGAGAGGAGTAATGTGAGTAGATGGCAGCCTTAAATGAGGTTGGATTCCAGAGGGGAAGCCTACAATGATCCTAGTTTAGGGCCTCGGAGACATTGAAGAGAAAGAAATAGGTGTCAAAGACCAGCTGAGCCTAGTCTACATTCCTCTGACATAAGATTGCTTTCAGTTGGAACAAAATTATATTTGAATAGCTTTCTAATCAGAACTTGGAGACAGATGTTGTATCAGGTGACTTTGATAAGACATAAATTAGATGCTGCTCAGGAGTTTAAAACTTAGCTAAAACCCATGAAACAACTGAAAAACATTCACAGAACAACACAGCAATTAACTTAATAGTTATTATTCATTGAGTGATTACTACACTGCTGGTCTTTACCTTGTCGCTCCCCCTCTTTGTGGAGGAACGATACTAAACCCTGCCTAGGCTTCATATCCGAGTCACGGCACCATTATGTCGCTCCCCCTCTTCGTGGAGGAACGACACAGGACCCTGCGCTGTTCTTTTGTCTGCTCGGCCCTCCCCGGGTTTGCTGCTGGTTCTTCCCGGGTTGGCTGCTGGTCCTTCCCGGGTTGGCTACCATCCCTTCCACCTCCGTGGAAGGGCAGTTCCCCCTGCCACTTTCCCCACTTCCACGGGGGAGCGGCACACCGCCGGCCGGCTCTCTCGGGGGCTGCTCAGATGTTCCTGGTGCATGTTGTCTCTCTCCTCCTTTATAGTCCTCTTCCACCAATCCCAACTCGGCTGCCCACACGCTGAGTACGCTGCTCTCCTCCAATCAGGAGCAGGTCCTACAGTTTATTGGTTGAACTGGAGGCAGCTGTGTAGAAGCTGTTTCCTCCTCTCCCAGCGCCATATTGTGGGAGAGCAGATGCATAGAATAAGTCTTAATTCCAGTAACTTGGTCTAGTCCGAGTTGCTCCCAGTTGCTCCCCACATACCTTAAATATTTTATTAACATGACTTAAAGTGATTATTATTGGCTTTGATAAGGATCTATAGTCTTGGAGAGAATAAGTAACTTGTTCAAGGTTTTATAGCCAATAAGTGATGAAAACTCGATTTGGGACCTTGTTTGGAAGACTCCAGAATCCGTGCTTTTGGGCAGTATACCAGGTAGATTCCATCCTCAAATCTGTCTTCTCTATAGCCTCTGGCCTAGCTGATTTCCTACAATCACAAAACAAATTTTACCATGTTCTCATGGCTTAACATCTTTTCATCACTCTCCACTGCCTTACAGTAAGTGTTAGAAAATGGAGTATTCCATATACAAGGATATTTCCAAACCTTTGTGGAAAATGATATTAAAAATAAGTTTTGAGGGGCCAGTGCTGTGGTATAGTGGGCTAAACCTCCACCTGCAGTGCCAACATCCCATATGGGCACCAGTTTGTGTCCCAGCTGCTCCTTCTGATCTGGCCTGGGAAAGTAGTAGAAGATGATCCTGCACCTACGTGGGAGACCTGGAAGAAGCTCCTGGCTCCTGGCTTCAAATGGGCCCAACTCCAGCCAATGCAGCCATTTGGAGAGTGAACTAGTGGATGGAAGACTTTTCTATCATCTCTCTTTCTCTCTGTAATTCTACCTCTCAAATAAGTAAATAAATCTTTTTTAAAATGTAAGTTTTGAAATCCATGCATCTTTGGAGTCTTCAAAAAGTTCATGGAAAATTCCTATTATGAAGAAATAGTGTATGAATTTCAAAATTTTGCTTATCATTTAATCCCATGTTTCCATGAACTGTTTTAGGTTAATCCTACACATTTTCTTTATTTATTCATTAATGGACACTTAGGTTGATTCTGTGGCTTCAATGTTGTGAATATTGCTGAAATAAACTTGGGAGTGCAACTACATCTTGACATAATATTTTATTTCCTTTGTGTATATACCCTAGAGTGAAATTGCTGAATCATACAGTAGTTTTATTTTTAACTTTTGAGCAACCTTCCCATGGTTTTCCATAATGGCTATACCAAGTTACACTACCACCAACAATGCACGAGGGTTTCCTTTTCTCCACACCCTCCTCAACATTATCATTTGGGGCAAGAGCTATATATTGCAGTCCCTGGGTTTGAATCCCAGCTCCACTCTTGAATCCAGCATCCTGCTAATACAGACGATGATTCAAGTACTTGAGTCTCTGCCACCCATATGAGAGACCTGGATTAAGTTCTGGGCTCCTGGTTTCAGCTCTAGCCCAGCCGTGACTCTACCCTTGGACATATGGGGAGTAAACCAGCAGATGGAAGATACCTTGTCTCTCTCTCTCTGCCCTTCAAAATAAATAAGTAGGTCAGTGCCGCAGCTTGGGCTAATCCTCTGCCTGCAGCGCGGGCACCCCGGGTTCTAGTCCCAGTTGCTCCTCTTCCAATCCAGCTCTCTGCTGTGGCCCGGGAAGGCAGTGGAGGATGGCCCAAGTCCTTGGGCCCTGCACCCACATGGGAGACCAGGAGGAAGCACCTGGCTCCTGGCTCCTGGCTCCTGGCTTCGGATCGGTGCAGCGCGCCGGCTGCAACACGCCAGCCATAGCGGCCACTTGGGTGGTGAACCAACGGAAAAAGGAAGACCTTTCTCTCCATCTCTCTCTCTCTCTCACTGTCTAACTCTGCCTTTCAAAAAAATAAAAATAAAAATAAATAAATAAGTAAATAAAATGTTTAAAATTATCTTTTGTCTTTTTATAATAGCTATTCTATCATATGTGAGGTGATATTTCATTGTGGTTTTAATTTGCATTTCACTATGGTTTATGATGATGTTGGCCATTTGTATGTCTTTTTGAGAATTGTCTATTCATTTCTTTTGCTCATTTTTTAAATGGAGCTGTTTTCTTACTATTGAGTTTCTTATATATTTTAGACAAACCTCATGATTTTCAAGTATTTTCTCCTATGCTATAGGTTGTTTCTTATCCATCCAAAGGTTCTCTTTCGTAGATTAGTTCCTGTGCTATTCAGAAGCTTTTTAGTTTGATAAAATCCCATCTGTCTATGTCGGTTTTTGCTGTCTGTTCTTGTGTGATCATAGTTAAAAAAAAAAAAAAAATCATTGCCCAGGCCAGCGCCATGGCTCACTTGGTTAATCCTCCACCTGCAGCACCGACATCCCATATGGGCACCAGGTTCTAGTCCCAGTTGCTCCTCTTCCAGTCCAGCTCTTTGCTGTGGCCCAGGCAAGCAGTGGAGGATGGCCCAAGTGTTTGGGTCCCTGCACCCGCATAGGAGACCAGGAGGAAGCACCTGGCTCCTGGCTTCAGATCGGTGCAGCACCAGCTGTAGCGGCCATTGGGGAGTGAACCAACGGGAGGAAAACCTTTCTCTCTCTCTCTCTCTCTCACTGTCTATAACTCTACCTGTCAAATAAAAAAATATATATATATATATCATTGCTCAGACAAATACAAAGGTGATTTTTTTCAATGTTTTCTTCAGGTAGTTTTTTTTTTTTAAGATTTATTTATTTACTTACCTACTTTAAAAGTAAAGTTACAGAGAGAGAAAGAAGAAGCAACAAGAGAGAGAGATTTTCCATCCACTGGTTCACTTCACAAATGGCTGCAACAGTCAGGGCTGGGCCAGGCCAAAACCAGGAGCCACGAGCTTCATTCAGGTTTCTCACATGGTTAGCAAGGCACAAAGACTTGGGCCATCTTTGGCTGCTTTTCCAGGAACATTAACAGGGAGCTGGATTGGAAGTGGAGCAGCCAGGACTCCAGCTGGTATCCATAGGGGATGCTGCCACTGCAGGCTGTGGATTAACCCCCTGTGCCATAACACCAGCCCCTCTTCAAGTAGTTTTACAGTTTCAAGTCTTATGTGTAAGTGTTTAATTTTCAGTTGATTTTTGTATATTGTGTGAGATAAGAATCCAATTTAATTCTTTTATAAATAGATATCCAGTTTTCTGAGCACCACTTATTGACACGACTTCCCCTTCCCCATTTTGTGTTCTTAGCATTTTTTGTTGAAGATCAATTGGCCATGTATGAATTTATTTCTGGGCTGTGTAGTCTGTTCATTGTTCAATACATCTCTTTTGGCCATTTGTGATTCCAGTCAATCTCCAGCCTCTGTCTCCTCCCCAGAGGTTAGAGAGTGCGTGGAGTTAAAGCACCAACCTTCTAATCAGGGCTTGCTCTTTCTGGCTACCAGAAACTTCTTGAGGCTACCTTTCAATCATCTCATTAGCATCCAGAAGGTACTCTTATTCTTGTCACTCTGGTGATTTCAAAAGTTTTAAGAGCTGTGTGCAAGGAACCACTGAGAAATACCAAATATTTATTTTTTATTATACCACAAAAATCTTTTTTTTAAAAAAAAGATTTATGTATTTGAAAGTCAGAGTTACAGAGAGAGCAGAAAAGACAGACAGAGAGATCTATCTTCTGGTTCACTCTCCAAGAGGCCGGCATGGCCAGGGCAGAGCCAAGCTGAAACCAAGAGCCAGAAGCTTTATCCAGGTCTCTTACATGGATGGCAGGGGGCCAAACACTTGGGCCATCTTCTGCTGCCTTTTTCAGGCCATTAGCAGGGAGTTGGATCAGAAGTGGAGCAGCTGGGACAGGAATCAGCACCTATATTGGATGCTGGCGTCACAGCAGGCATCTTTACCTGTAATGACACAACACTGGCCCCACAAAGGTTATCTTTACAGAGAAAAATATTTCATTCTATTCTCTGGTGATATTGTTACTCATGAGGGTATCACTCTGAAATAGGAGACAGAAAGTTCATTTAAATAACTAAAACAGTACGTATTTAAAAGCTTCAACTAATGATGCATATCCAGTCAGATGTTACATATGTGCATTCACAAGGTACATTTGATACCTGTGCTGTAGATAAACAGTAGTCAGAGGAGCTCTGTGGCTCTTAGCAGTTTGGTCTTCACTTGGAGTTGGTATTTCCTCCCTGACTTTTTATATTACATGGACTTGTCTCATGATGGCACCATTGTGATGTATGTACAGGCTGCTCACTTTCTGTTCAGTTGTTATTCTCAAATAAGGAACTGGACTCAAAGCTTCCCTTTCATGCCCCAACTTTAGAATGGCAGACAGGTGATGAATCCTCCATGAGAAATACTAATTTTCATTATTGTCACTACCCCTTTTAGCCACCCATTTCAGTTTTGTTTGGCAAGTTACACATTTACACATACCAGATTTGTGAGCAGTCTTGTATTAACTCCATGTTTTACAGTCATCTCAGTCATTGAATCTGGATTATTGTTCTTACACTACTAAGAATGCTAACAACACTAAACTACTTGTTATTTTGTTCCTTTATTTATTTTTTAAAGATTTATTTGCTTATTTGAAAGAGATAGAGGAAGAGACAGAGATATTCTATCTACTGGTTCACTCCTCAGAGGCCCGCAATGACCAAAGCTAGGCCATTCCAAAGCCAGGAACCAGGACTTTCATTTGGGTCTCCCTTGTGGGTGGCAGGGGCCTAAGCATTTGGGCCATCTGCTGCTGCTCTTCCCAGGATATCAGCAAGGAGCTGGATTGTAAGTGGAGCATCTGGGACTCAACCGGGGCCCATATGGGACGCTAGCATCTCAGATGTGGTTTTACCTGCTATGCCACATGCTTGCCCGTGTTCTTATATTTTAGTTGATTCTTTTTATTTGGGTTTCTTGCCTATTGTCTTATTCGTTAATGTGTATGATTTAAATGTGTATGGCTGTGTTGACATTTTTAGGAAAAAAGGTTCGTTTTACACTTGAATAGCTGGTAAATAACATGATTTTAGTTGATACTTACTAAAATAAATAAAAGGGAAGAGCACATTTTTGTGGGTTTGTATGAAACTGGTTTTCTTGCAATATTACATAACAGAGGAATAGACTAAACAAAAGCATTCCTGTACTTAACGATGAGCAGCAAGTTCGTATTGTTCACTGCATATTTATTGAGGATGTACTCTAGGCCACATATATATGAGGAAGAGCTCCTGGGACATGACAAGGTGCTGTATACCTAGAGCAACTACAGGCTATTTCACTCTTCTGCTTAAAATCCTTGAAGAGTCTCAGATCCAAATTGGGCACAGAATTCCTTTCCTACTGAGACACAAGACTGGAGGAGACCAGAAAGGAAAAAGGAGATTTTTAGTTACCAGGTTGTACCTCTGACTTCTTTTTTGACCTCTTTGCTCTGTCTTGGTATTTTTATATTAATTGTTACTCTCTCAACCATGAATGAATTCTGGCTTTGTCCCTAGGCCCTCACTTTTGGGTCCTCTTAGTTCAATTCCATGTACCTTATGAGAGAAATCTTGCCCTAGCCATAAATAGATCCAGCTTCTGGAACTAGAATTCCCTTAGACCCCACTTGCCTGGGAGAGAAGTTTGGATGTGTTCCATAGCCTTGAATGAAGTTCAAGCACACAAGCAAGCCTCTTTTTGATCTGACACCTGCTCATTTCACTAGCTCTGTCTCTTGCCATTCCTCAACATGTGTGTGATGGTCAGTCAGTACTATAGAATTTCTTGAGCAATTTCTGGAACAAGTAATTTCATTTCTCATCTCAGTGTCTTGGTACATGGCATGATTTCTTTTCATAAAAACATCTCATTTCACCTTTAATTCTTAGCTATCTCCTTGTTTTAATCTCAAAGCTAGTATCAGGGTCTTATCTAAGTCATAGCTTGACTTAGATGCTTCTCCTCTAAGACACAGAACTTACTCCACTATAGAAGTTGCTTTGCTTATTCTGTCTCCCACCTACTCCCAGATTTCAAAAGAGATTACCATACCTTATTAGACTTTGTACCTTGTCTCCACCTTATGGTAAGTATTTATTAGTGACTGTTGAATAAATCAGTAAATGAATGAATTAGTGAACTGATGCCTAACATCCATTTAAAGCCTTTTAGACAGTAGGTGTAGTATGAAGTGTAAGCAAACAATAGTATTGCAATATACTACAAGAAGTAAAAAGCAGAAATTAGTAGAAAATATTATTTTTTTCGGGGATGGTGCGTGGTGTAGCGGGTAAAACCTCTGCCTGCAGTGCCGGCATCCAGTATGGGTGCCAGATCGAGTCCTAGCTGCTCCACTTCCAATCCAGCTCTCTGCTTTGGCCTGGGAAATCGGTAGAAGATGGCCCAGGTCCTTGGGCCCCTGCACCTGCTAGGAAGACCTGGAGGAAGCTCCTAGCTCCTGGCTTCAGATCGGCACAGCTCCAGCCGTTTTGGCTAATTGGGGAGTGAAATGGAAGACCTCGCTCTCTCTCTGCCTCTCCTTCTCTCTGTGTGTAACTCTGACTTTCAAATAAATGAATAAATCTTTAAAAATAAAGAAAATATTATTTTTCTATCCATAGTATGTGTCTTTCTTTCTAGAAATAAATAGAAGTCTAATAAGTGCCAATTGCTGAATCAAGATTAACCCAAATATCACTAAAAGCAGTGGTCAATTTAGTCAAATGTAGGATTCATCAGTGGATTAAAAATTACTGAATATGTATTATATGTAAGTAAATGCTCAGCCTATGAGGATATCATGATGTAGTGAGAAAACATACCAAAATAATCCTAGTGAATCTGGAAAACATCATATCTAGTGAAATAAGCCAGTCCCAAAGGGACAAAAATTATATGTTCTGCCTGATCTGTGATAACTAATAGAGCACCTAAAATGAAATCTGTAGAAGTGAAATTGACACTTTGAGAAGCAATGAGTTGAACAGCCCTCGTCTTGACTGTCAGGGAACAGGATTTTTTAAAATTTATCTTCTTCACATTATTTGTTGAATTCTTTACTTAACATAGAGTTAATCATATGTGTATAAAGTCTATTGAAAATAGATCTCAGTAAAAAATAAGAGTGGGAATAAGAGAGGGAGGAGGAAGTTTGCAACTGTAAAGCTGTGTAGTTCTGCATACATTCCTACAGACTTACTTCTGAAGGTACAGTTTAAGAACTTGCCATAGGACTCCAAATCCCATTAAGCTGGATGGTAGAAATGCCATCTTAAGTGTTAAAATGATCTAATGAAGTGTTAAAGTGAACATATAGATAGGATTAAGTGTTAAAGTGATCATATAAGTAGGATCAAGTGTCTGGTAATAATAATAGATAGAATTAAAAAACGAGAGAATGTTCCAACATGGGAAGCAGTCCACACAGCAGACTCATAGAATGACAATTGCTTTAAGTAGCACTCTGACCTCAGAATCAGCACTTAAGGCATCTAGTATGGCTGAAAAGCCCATGAGAGCATTTCAGGCATGGAAAGCCATGACACTGTGGCAAAAAAAAAAAAATGTCCTATACGAAGGATGTCTGTGAGTGAGATCCCAGTGGAAAGAAGTGGCCATCAAAGAAGGATGTACTTTTCTGCGAAGAGAGGGGAGAATTTCCACTTTGCTTATGGTCTTGTCTAAATATTGATGGAGTTTGTGTATTCAAAAGGCTTCCATAGCCTAGGTAGCTCATGTCAAAAGCTTCAGGTGGTCACTGACATCATACATAAGAGTGTTAATTGTTAAATTAACAAGAAGATTCACTAACTTCCCATGCAGGACATCTGTCTCCAGTGAGTTGTATTGTGAGAGTTAACTGTGACACTTGTTAATTGTTTAATTGTTAAATTAACAACAGGAGTCACTGTGCATTAACTTCCCAAGCAGGACATCTGTCCCCATTGAATTGTATTATGAGAGTTAACTGTATAACTAGTTCTCAGTTTTTTTTGGTGAGTGTGATTGTGCTTATAAATTGTTGGAATCTTTACTTAGTATGGAGTTGTTCTGTGTCCAAAGTTAATTGAAAATGAATCTTAATGGAGAATGGGACTGGGAAGGGGAGAAGGAGGAGGAGGGGTGGGAGTGTGGGTGGGATGGTGGGTATGGTGGGAAGAATAACTATATTTCTAAAGTTGTAGTTATGAAATTTGTACTCATTAAATAAAATGTTTCTTTGGGGACAAAATAATAATCCTATGACAGAGCATCAGAGATTCAGACAACAATCTCTGGTTTCTGATAGAAAAAAGATTAATCTCATCATAAATAATCAACAATTTGTGCAGTGAGCACAGGCTGTGAAAATCAGACTATCCAGCTAATTAATGTTGGACAGGATAAATAATGGATTGAACAATTTCCATTACTTGTCAGATGGTTATTTTGCTGTTTGATGACCTTACACTCTAAGTGACAAGGAAGTGAGAAAGTAGAAGGAAATGCACAGGACCCAGAAGGGAGGGATCTATTCTTGCTAAAGGAAGAGAAGTGGAACCACAGGGAGGAAAGAACAGGGTAGAGATTGCTTTGATTATGGATTTTGCATTTCTTGGTATCTTCTGTTCCAATAGTAGGGAAAAGAAGAGAGAGAGAACCCATCATGGACCCAAAGGAAGACCTACCAGCAAAATAAGGAGAAAACAAAGAATAAAGAAGAAGAAACAAGTTATTCACATAGGATTATATGCTGTAGTGCTACTAGTTATAAAACTTGATTCTGGGAACATTTTAGTGTTGAAAAAATTAAAAGTTAAAGGAAGAATGATATAGACAGAGGTCTAAGGGGGAATGTTTATCATTAGGGTTGTGGGCTAAAACTTTTCACAAATAGTTCCTCTGTCTCCATTTAAACCACCTGAGAGACTGAACTTCCACCTCTTTTGAAGGTTGACATGGCTGCGTGGCTTACTTTGGCCAATAAAATGTGAGTGGAAGTGACAGTCATGTGGCATGAACAAGAAGTACTTGTTATTCATTGAGATTTGGGGTGTCAGTTTAAGCTAACCTTTTTTTAAACAATTTTTTCAAGATTTATTTATTTATTTAGAAGTCAGAGTTAACACAGAGAGAGAGGAGAGGCAGAGAGAGAGAGAGAGAGAGGTGTCTTCATCCGATGGTTCACTCCCCAGTTGGCTGCAATGGCTGGAGCTGTGCTGATCTGAAGCCAGGAGTCAGGAGCTTCTTCCCAGTCTCCCATGTGGGTGCAGGGGCCAAGGACTTGGGCCATCTTCTGCTTTCCCAGGCCATTAGCTAACCTTTCTTTATGTATAATACAATTTCCCAGAAAGGAGGAGAGAGAGAGAGATTTGTAGGTTGCAGGACAGGTCAACAGAGTACTCTAAGAGATGGATTTAAGTTAGAAACAATAAATTGTGAAGTTAAAATAGAATATTTTAGAATTGTCAAAAGACTTCTGATTTTCTTTTCCTTCCAAACATGTATCTGTACATATTTATGTTTGTAATGTTCTCTTTCATACATGGCATCTGCTTTTTATGATTTCAACCACTGACTGTCTCAGGGTGAATGATTAAAAACTACAATATATCTGGTCATGATAGTATTACTCACATTTCTACAAAATATGCCTACAAAAATATGCTTACTTTAAAAGATTCTTATTAAAGCTTTTCAGAGATAGTCATGTCTAAAGATGAAATGATGAAACTCTCCATGAGAGCAAACCTCCCTTACAAAAGTGTTCTTCCCCTTTCTGTCAACAAAATCTGTACTCAAGCATTGGTGATTAACTTAGATTGCTTCCTCTTCTTATTCTGCTTTGTCCAATCTTTTCTGCAAATGCTTGTCAGGCTTACCGCCTTCTCTTTATTCACATCTTGGCTTCCCTAGTCCAGATTAAACTTAACTTACACCCGGATTGCTGTCATAATTTCATCTCCTCTCCATCCTCCCCAACACTTCCCTTTTCAAGGCTTCATTTCCCCTTTTCAAGGCTTCACCACAACCCCTCAGTCTCATGTCCAAGCCCCAGAGCATTCAGCCCCTCAGTGCTCGCTAGCTGGGTTGTTGTCTGGCATGGATGCTGTGTTATAAACTACACCGCCCTTTCTCACCCTCTTACTTTACCAAACTTCAACTCCACAAGTATTCTCACTTTCATCTGCCAAATCAAAAATCCCAAACATCTTTAAGGCTCATCCTGTATTCCTTTTGCCCCCCAAGAAGATTTATCCAATAAATCCCACCAAACAGATCTCTTCTTTTCTCCACCCACATAATTGAAAGCTTTCTTAAAAGTCATATAGAACAAGCCTTCAATTTTATAGCTATGAGAGACTCACCAGTCTTACAACCAGAAGGTTTAAAACTAGAATCCAGGCGTCTTGAGTTTAGGTTCTGTCCCACAACAACTTACTGCCCTTTTTAAAAAATCAACTATAAGGGACTGACGCTGTGACATAGTGGGGAAAGCCACGTCTGCAGTGCCGGCATCCCATATGGGCACGGGCTTGAGACCCAGATGCTCCACTTCCAAACCAGCTCTCTGCTATGGCCAGGGAAAGCAGTAGAAGATGGCCCAAGTCATTGGGCCCCTGTACCCATGTGGGAGACCCAGAGGAAGCTCCAGGCTCCTGGCTTCAGATCAGCCCAGTTCTGGCCATTGTGGCCATCTAGGGAGTGAACCAGCAGATGGAAGATCTCTCTCTCTCTCTCTCTCTCTCTCTCTCTGCCTCTCTGTAACTCCTCCTTTCAAATAAAAAAATCAATTATGATGTATTTTAGAATTGAATTGTTTTTAATCTTATATTTTGTTTAATGTTTATAAATAATATATCTCTGATTAGATTATAAACAGCTTAGGAACAGTGACCGGTGCAAGGTCCACATTAGGTGACAAGCCCCTATTGTGTATTGAAGGCTAAACTTCAGAGTAAGTGTTAGAACAGGATTCACATCCCCCATGATGTCTGTCAAGTTAATGATTTTTATGAATATATTAGGGACCTCCATACTTAATCAAAACCAAGCTGAGGGAACAGAAAGGCCTGAATTACTTCATACTTCAAAATAGTTCCTGAATGTGGGACAGCGCTGCAACTAGCTTCAGTATTACTGTGACCTGCAGGAAGAGGGAGCTTATCCTGACTTGCACCAAGGCTGCAGATTTCCTGGTAACTTCAAGGGCTGCAGCACAAGGCAGGAAAGGAAGGGTGGGACTTCCCTTGTTACGGTAAAGTCTATACAGCTTTCTGGGAAGCTCATAAAAATATGAATTTTAGGAAGAAGACTGTCACTACTGAGAAAAAAAGAATGACGACACTGAAAGAGATGACCTTTAACCAGGAGGAAGTAGAAGGAAAAAAAGAGGAAGTAGCTAGAGCAAAGGAAGACAAAAGGAAATTTGGCACAACAGGGTAGGTTTTGTGAATGCTGTGCTTTTATTTAAATAGAAGGTAGACAAATGAGTTATTTTTAGACTGGTGCGGCAGGAAGATAAGGATGAAATGAAAGATTTAAAGAAATACTCTGAGAATAGAATTAGCATATGTTCCCCAGGAATTGCTTTCCTATTTTACTTCAATAAATACTAACTTGCTGTATATTAAAATCCTATGTGAGACACAGTGATGTAAAAATAAACAATTGAGTTCCTAATTCAAAGAATGGTCAGTCAGCAGAAGAGACTTACAAATGAACAATTACAGGAGAGTCTGCTGCCTTCTATGTACTGTGTGTTAATAGAAGACAGAGGGGCTGGCACCATGGCTCACTAGGCTAATCCTCTGCCTTGCGGCGCTGGCACACCGGGTTCTAGTCCTGGTCGGGGCGCCGGATTCTGTCCCGGTTGCCCCTCTTCCAGGCCAGCTCTCTGCTGTGGCCAGGGAGTGCAGTGGAGGATGGCCCAAGTACTTGGGCCCTGCACCCCATGGGAGACCAGGATAAGTACCTGGCTCCTGGCTCCTGCCATCGGATCAGCGCGGTGCGCTGGCCACAGCGCACCAGCCGCGGCAGCCATTGGAGGGTGAACCAACGGCAAAGGAAGACCTTTCTCTCTGTCTCTCTCTCTCACTGTCCACTCTGCCTGTCAAAAAATTTAAAAAAAAAATAGAAGACAGAGGGGAAATGCTTACATAGTAGTAAGGAGTCAAGGAATATTTATAATGATGAGTGAGGATAAGTTTAAGCATTTACCATCTGTCAGGCAGTCTGCTAAGTTCTTTATGTGGATTATGTATTTGATCCTCACAATAATGCAAGTTCTGGTCTGTTCTCAGTCTTTTAAATTGTTTAAAAAAATCATTCATTGACTTAATTGTTTCATAAGCAGAGATACAGACAGACAGACAGACAGAGCTCCCATCTTCTGGTATATGGCTCAATTACCCAGAAGGCCAGGCCTAGGCCAGGGCTGGAGCCAGGAGCCAAAAACACAATCTAAGTTTCCCACATAGAATGCAGGACCCCAATCACTTGAGTCATCATTGCTGTCTCCTAGGGTCTACATTAGCAGGGAGTGGATCAGGAGTCAGAATCAAATGCTGAACCCAGGTATTCCGATGTGGACAAAAGTATCTTAACCCATGTCTTAAATATCTGCCACTCTTCTCACTCTTTAGGTACAAGATTGAGACATAGAGAAGTGAAGTAACTTATCCAAGATCAAACCTAAGTGGTGCAGTGAAAGTTTAGCAAGGAGAAAACTTGGGTCAAGTGTAAAACAAACCAAAAAGTAAAAAAATAAAGTAAAACAAAAAAGAATTGGCAGAGAAGGAGGGCAAAGAGGGAATTTGGGGGAGGAGATTCTGTACAGAAATAGCAACAGGAAAGTGGCTGGCCCACAAGGACATTAACTCACAACTGAAGACTCACAAGGATTCACTCTACTGGAATGTTCAGTGCATTGGTGGAGGGTAGAAGGGTAGAAAGAATTGAAGGGAAGATGACAGGCCTGGGTCAGATCACAAGTGGTGGCCCATGTCTTGCAAAAGAGTTTTGGCTTTATCCTGAAATCACTGAAGGATGAAATAAGGATAACAAAATAAGAACGTTGGTATTGTGCAAATCTGTGACTATGCCACCTCACATGGCAAAAGAGACTTAACTATGAGTAAGTAAAGATCTTGAGTGCTGGGAAGAGGATGGAGAGGAGGCACCAAGTAGCAGTGGTTGTATGACATCATTCCCTCCCAGTCCAGCATGGTGTTATGTTCCTGCCCGTCCCATCCAAGGTGAGGACCCGCACTGAGTCTGGCACAGCCCCTCTTGTCCCCAGCAGTGGCAGCAGGCAGAGCCCCACCATGGATGGCACCACAGCTGAGTCCTGGCCAAGTGCCAACTCCCTGCAACAGGCCACCCAGCCACCACCATAGCCTTGAAAGAAATGGCCCAAAGACTTCAAATATGGGGAAATTCTGGGCAAAAACTTTCTCCACTGCATCTTCTGAGAGGCATCTGTGTACACTGGCAGTTGCTGCCTCTAGTGTCAGAGCTGCCCACAGTGTGTCCTGTGCTCAGCTGTGAGCCCTTCCGGTGTTTCCAGTTTGGTGCCTCAGGTTGTCCTGGCTCAAGAACTCACAACCTCCAGAGAATATGCTATTAAAATCCTGGAGAAACGGCATATTATAAAAGGGAACAAGGTCCCATATGTGACCAGAGAGCAAGATGTGATGTCGCACCTGGATCTCCCCCTCTTTGTTAAGCTTTACTTTACTTTTTTTTTTAAGATTTATTTTATTTATTTGAAAGAGTTACATAGAGAGGTAGAGACAGAGAGAAAGGTCTTCACTCCCCAGATGACCGCAACAGCCGGAACTGCGCCAATCCAAGGGCAGGAGCCAGGAGCTTCTTCCAGGTCTCCCACGCAGGTACAGGGGCCCAAACTCAAGCCATCTTCCACTGCCTTCCCAGACCATAGCAGCCAGGGCTAGAACCAGCCCCCATATGGGATGCCGGCGCTTCAGGCCAGAGCTTTAACCCGCTGCGCCATAGTGCCAGCCCCAGTTTTATTTTACTTTTTAGGATGACTATTTTGGCCTTAGTTATGCCAAACATGGAGAACTACTTAAATACATTTGCAGAATCGGTTCACTTGATGAGACTTGTATGCTACCTTTTACTGCTGAGATTGTGTGTGCTTTAGAGTACTTGCATGGGGGGCCTTACACCAGAAAGTATCTCGTTAAATGAAGATATGCACATCCGGATCACAGACTGTGGAACAGCAAAGGTGTTGTCTCTAGGGAGCAAGCGAGCAAGCCAGGGCAAACTCATTTGTTGGAATAGAATGGTGTAGGATGTTTCTGCATAGCTGCTTACAGAGAGGTTGGCCTGTGAAAGTTCAGGGCTTTACACTCTGGGATGCATAACATACCAGCTCATGGGATATCACCATTCCAAGCTGGAAACCAGTATCTTATATTTCAGAAGATGATTAAGTTGGAATATGACGTTCCAGAAAAATTCCTCCTAAGGCAAGAGAACTTGTGGAAAAACCTTTGGTTTTAGATGCCACAAAGCAGTTAGGCTGTGAAGAGATGGAAGGGGATGGTTCTCTCAAAGCTCACCCATTCTTTGAGTCCACCAGCAAAAGCTCTGAGGCTCATGGCCTACCTACAGGCCATGTCTGAGGATGACAAGGACTGTTACGGCAAACGTGATAGTCCCCTGAGCCAGTTTAGCTGCATGCAGGTATCATCATTATCCTCCTCCCACTCTCTGTCTGCCATAAATGCTGGCCTGCCCCAGAGTGGAGGCAGCAACATAGAGCAGTACATCTGCACTTGGACACTAATTCTTTTGAACTGGACTTAAGAGTTTTCCACAGATGAGAAGAGGTTGTTACTGGAGAAGCAGGCCAATGGAAACCCCTGGCACCAGGTTGTAGAAACAATTTAATATCAAAATGGGTCCAAAATACCAAAAATGAGTCCAGTGGATGAGCTAAAGGGTTTATTTGTCTGATGAAGACAGTCACAGCTCACAGAGGGCCACATTTATATTACGTGCGTCCTGTCAACAAAGTCCTAAAAGATGAAATCTCACAGTTGTAAGAACTCTGACCAGAGGCCAGGCATTTTAAAACCTTCTTTGTGCACATGCCTAACAGGCGGTATTGCCTGTTGCTCCCAAATGGTGCAGGAAGATCCAGGAGGTTTGGAGGCAGCGATACCAGAGCCACCCGATGCTGCCATGCAGTGACAGGGCCTATGGCCAGACTACCCTTTGCTGCCAGGACACATGCCACTTGCTAGCAGTCTCAGGGGGAACGCAGGTGGCAAAAACCTTGCAGCCTTTTTACTTAAAAGAAAAGAAGAGGGGCTGGAACTGTGGCATAGCAGATAAAGTCACTGCCTGCAGTGCCGGCATCCCATATGGACACTCATTCAAGTCCCAGCTGCTCCTCTTCCGATCCAGCCATCTGCTATGGCCTGGGAAAGCAGTAGAAGATGACCCAAGTCCTTGGGCCCCTGCACCCACATGGGAGACCCAGAAGAAGCTCCTGGCTCCTGGCTTCGGATCAGTGCAGCTCCAGCTGGCGGCCAATTGGGGAGTGAACCATCAGATGGAAGACCTCTCTCTCTCTGCCTCTCCTCTCTCTGTGTGTAACTCTAGATCAGAAGAGGAGCAGCCGGGACGAGAACTGGCGCCCATATGGGATGCCAGCACTTTAAGCCAGGGTGTTAACCCGCTGTGCCACAGCTCCATCCCCAAATAAATAAATCTTTAAAAAAATGCCCAACCACAAAAAGAACAAAATCAATAACAAAAAGGAATTCAGAGTCAAAAAAAAAAAAAAAAGACCTTGAGATGGAGAGATTATTTTGGATTATCTGAGTGGAACTCACGGGTTTTTCTAAGAGGAAAGGAAGAGGGGCACAGACAGAGAAAGAAATGTACCAAGGGAAGCAGAGGTCAAAGGCAGAGGAATTGGGAGTATGTGATGCTGTTAATTTTGAAGGTAGAAGGTGTCATGAGCCAAGGAATGTAGGCAACCTCTAGAAACTGGGAAAGCTAAGGAAATAGATTCTTCCCTAAAGCCTTCAGAGGAAGTGCAGCCCTGCAACATTTTGATGTTAGCACCATAACACTATTTTGGGCTTCTGACTTCTTAGAATTGGACGATAATAAATTTAAGTCACTAAGTCTGTAGTAACTTATTGAGCAATAGGAAGCTAATACATTTATACACATACATAGTAGAATGAGCATCTATTCTGTAAAAATTCTATCTTTATACATTAACCCTAACTTCATGGCCAATATCATGGGTGTTCAACCTATGCAACCACAGAAGCCTATGCAACCACAGAAGCCATGCTTAAAAGAACCCCACACTTGGTTTAATGCCCTGCTGTTGCTGTCTTGAAATTATTAATGATTATTTAATAATGAGTTTTCAGCATTTACTGGGTCATTACTGCTATGGCTGAGAATATCACCCAGTGTGTTAAGTGGAAAAAAAAGAACCCAAGATTGAAATTCTGGAGAAAACTAATGTCTAAGAGGGAGATAAAGGAAAATAAACTCTCAAAGGAGATTGAAAAGGAATGGCCAGAGATGGAAAATAGACTAGAAATGCCAAATGAAGGGAAAGTTTGAAAAAGGATGTATCAAGCTCAGTTCAGCATCCTTGCTAGAATTCCCTTCATCTATTACTGAGGCTACAATCACACCATCAGGCATAACTGGACCTAAAAGGGAATTTTTATAAAGTTGCAGGAAGTAAAATTAAAATACAATTTTATTTTGCTGCATAGATTTTTATAATATTCATTTTCCATAAATGTTTTTAAAAATTCATTTATTTGAAAGGCAGAGTTTATAGAGTGGGAGAAACAGAAAGAGAGAGAGATCTTTCATCCATTGGTTCATTCCCTATATGGCCTCAACGGTTGGAGCTGGTTCAGTCCAAAGCCAAGAGCTTCATCCTAGTCTCTCACATGGGTAGCAGGGGCCTAAGGATTTGGGCCATCTTCTACTGCTTTTCTCGGGCCTTAGCAGGGAGCTAGATCAGAACTGGAGTAGCTAGGACATGAACCAGCACCCATATAGGATAACAGTGTTGCAGGCAGGCAGCTTTACCTGTTACACCACACCTTCAGCCCACCATAATGTTTTGAAGACCTCTTCTTTGTTCCCCAAACCTAGTGAAATTCCCTTAAACTCCATTTTGCCCTTTGCTTTGACCCGTAGATTGTCCTGCACTGTCTGGCTTCTATAGATCCACAACTCAGTTAGACTGAGTACCTGATGGCTGTTAAAAATATTATAAGCTTACCAACAGTGAAAGAATGCAAATATAAACAAACTGAAGCAGGCATTGGGCTCAGTGGTTAACACACTGCTTAAGTTGCCTGCATTCCATATCAGAGTGTCTGCTTCATTTCCGGTTCCTCTACTTCCAGACTAGCCACCTGTAAATATGCATCCTGGGAGCAAGAAGATGGTGGCTCAAGTACTTGGATCCCTGCCACTAACTTGAGACACCTGGATTGAATTCTGACTCTCTGGCTGTGTTTGGCCTGGCTCAGTCCAGGCTGTTGCAAACATCTAGGGAGTGAAACAGCAGATGGAAGATCTCTCCCTCTACCTGACTTTCCAGATGAGAAGAAAATAAACTTTTTTTTTTGAAGTTTTAAGATTCCCAATTGAATCCCCTTTTTTTGCCTTTTTTTTTTTTTTTTTTTTTTTTGTATAAAGAGAACAAGTGTCATGTATTTCATATGTACCATGTTAGGCACATATTTTAAAAGTATAATGTTCTACTATATGTATGTATTATAAATACACATGAATTAGAGAAACCGTCTTTTTCCCCCCTAAGTTTGTTTATTTATTTGAGAGGTAGAGTTGCAGAGAGAGAGAGGAAGAGACAGAGTAAAGGTCTTCCATTTGCTGGTTCACTCTCCAAATGGTCACAACGGCCTGAGCTGGGCCAATCTGAAGCCAGAAGCCCGAAGTTTCTTCCAGATCTCACACGTGGGTGCAGGGTCCCAAGGACTTGGGCCATCTTCTACTGCTTTCCTAGGCCATAGCAGAGAGCTGGGTCGGAAGTGGAGCTGCTGGGACATGAACTGGTGCCCGTATGGGATGCTGGCGCCACAGGTGGAAGCCTAGCCTACCTACACCACAGCACTGGCCCTAGAGCAACAAAGTCTTACGTTGACAAAGACAGTGGGGCACACATTTTGCTCATGGAATTGTAGTCTACCTTTTTGCAGAGTAACCAGGGAAGCAGCACATGGATATGTATGAAATAATGGTAAGTGAGAAAAGCAAAGCACACCAAGTATTGGTGAGGGTGTGAAGAGACTAGAACCCTCATATGTAGGTTGTTGGTGCAATCACTTTGGAAAACAGTGTGGTAGCTTCTCAAAAAGTTAAACATGGAGGGCCGGCGCCGCGGCTCACTAGGCTAATCCTCCGCCTAGCGGCGCCGGCACACCGGGTTCTAGTCCCGGTTGGGGCGCCGGATTCTGTCCCGGTTGCCCCTCTTCCAGGCCAGCTCTCTGCTGTGGCCAGGGAGTGCAGTGGAGGATGGTCCAAGTGCTTGGGCCCTGCACCCCATGGGAGACCAGGATAAGCACCTGGCTCCTGGCTCCTGCCATCGGATCAGCGCGGTGTGCCGGCCGCAGCGCGCCGGCCACGGCGGGCATTGGAGGGTGAACCAACGGCAAAAGGAAGACCTTTCTCTCTCTCTCTCTCTCTCACTGTCCACTCTGCCTGTCAAAAAAAAAAAAAGTTAAACATGGAGTTATCATTTGACCCAGCAATGTGACTCCTAGATACTTACCCAGGGGAAATGAAAACGTGTCCACACCAAAACTCATACACAAATATTCATTGCAGTATTACTCATAATTACCAAAAGGTTGAAACAATTCAAACAACCACTGACTGATGAGTGGATAAGAAATGGTGGTATATCCTCACAATGAAACATTATTTGGCCCTAAACAGGAGTGTGGTATTGTTATATACCCCAGCATGCCTGAACCTTGAATACACTGTACTAAATGAAAGAAGTCAGTCACAATATACCACACATTATAAAATATCATTTATATGAAATGTCCAGAATAGATTAGTGGTTCTTTACAGCTTAGGGAGTGGAGGGTTGGGAGGATAGAGGATGATGGCTCATGGGTAAATGGTTTCTTTTTTGTTTATTTTTCATCTACTGGAAAGGCAGAGTGACAGAGAGAAACAGACAGATAGACAGAAATCTCCCATCTGCTGAAATGTCTGCAAAAGCTGGGGCTGGGCCAGGCTGATGCCAGGAGCCTGGAACTGCATTCAGGTCTCCTGCATGGGTGGCAGAAGCCCAAGCACTTGAACCATCATCATCTGCTGCCTCTCAAAATGCATTAGCAGGAAGCTGGATTATAAGTGGAGGAGCTGGGACTAGAACCAAGCACTCCAATATAGAGAACACAGGCATCCCATGCGGCAACCTAACAACACCTGCTTCCTTTTCATTCTGAGGTGATGAAAATGTTCTAAAAATTGACTACAGTCAACAACAATTCAGCTCTGTGAATATACTAAAAACCATTGGGTTGTAGAATTTGAATGGGTGAATTATATCCCAATAAAACTGTTACACATTTTTGAAAATCACTGAACTATGTATGTTTACAATGAGTGAAATTTATGATATATACATATAACATGAGAAAATATATACATGAAATACTTCAATAGAGCCTTTTTTAAAAAAGCAAAGCACAAAGCAGTTGCTATTTTGTATGCATCTGTATTTTTGTAAAATAACAAAAGTTAGAAGTGACTGAGAGTCAGTAAGGTGTAACAGAAGGAGACCAGATTTGGAATCTAAAGGCCTGTTTCTATTCCTCTTCCTGCTATTTCCTAACCAAGTGATCCTCCTGGAGCCTTGGTTCTTCCACCTGTAAAATAGAGATATCAGTTCCAACCTCAAAACCTTATTTTGAGACATAAATATTTGGTGGGTTCATTTTCTTGCCCTTTAGGATTGCTTAAGCATGAGGTTAAAACAGTGTGGCAGTAAAATGTACCATACATATGAAAAAGGAATTTGAAAGCAAAATGTCCCAAGGAAAAATGAAATAGTCTGGGTACTAATGGTTTACTTCTGAGTAAAGAAACAGCATCAGCACAGCATCAGCCTCAAAAAGAAATGACCCCTCCTCTGCTTAAGGGCCTTGAAAAATGGCTTTATAATTGATTGTGTGAAAATGAAGGGACGCTTTCCACATTCTGAAAATGCACACTCCTTTAAAGGTAATTTGGGGGCAACACAAAGGAGCCAAGGTGTGTTAAGGCCAAGTTACCATGACAACATGCAGTGCTGCTCCATCCTTCTCAGTCCTGGACCTACCCCCAGATGGGATGATGAGCCCAGTAAATATCAGAATTAAGCCATTCTACATGAAATTGCTTTCCCCATATTCAGACAGGAGAGACATTCATGCTTTCCCACAAATACTGTTCGAAAGGAGTAGCAGGCTGCATTATTAGAAAAGTCTCCTCTTCCCTTTCCAGAATCAAAATCAAGGTCCTGTGCACCCATCTTACAATGCTTGGCTTTGGTAAATCCTCAGTATGCAAGTATAACTCTACAATCAATGAATGAATGATTAGACTTTACCTAGAAGTCCAAGGTTGGAATGGAGCCGGCAGTGTGGTGTAACAAGTAAAGCCGCCGCCTGCATGCCGGCATCCCATATGGGTGCTCTCCGTCTGATCCAGCTCTCTGCTATGGCCTGGACAAGCAGTAGAAGATGTTCCAAGTCTTTGGGCCCCTGCACCTGCATGAGAGATCCAGAAGAAGCTCCTGGCTCCTGGCTTCAGATGGGCACAGCTCTGGCTATTGCTGCCCATTAGGGCGTGAACCAGCAGATGGAATACCACTCTCTCTCTCTCTCTGCCTCTCCTTCTCACTGTAACTCTACCTTTCAAATAAATAAATAAATCTTTAAAAAAAAAAGAAGATGTGACTACTGAATGATAAGGCAGGAATTTCAGAAAAAGACATCTCAATTCATACTACTCATAATCAGATGACTCTTCCAAGCCACACAGCATTTTCATATCTGGATCTGCCCCACATATTGTATTCTTCAGCCTGTAGCACCGGCCTTCTTTAAAATGTTATACTGCATACACTTTGAAACACTGTGCAAGATGTGAAAACAGCTGCTTAATGGATGTGCCATCCTCCACCCTTCTGAATTCTTGGCTTGATCTTGATGGGGAATGGAGCCTGACCAGGCCCACATCTGGGTAAATTGTTTCCTCCTCATTATGGGCAAAAACAACCACCCCTAGTGCCAGGAGGGCTGTTTTTGGAATCATTCTTGTGGGATCAGAAAGCCTCCCTCAACTCCAGGAGCCAGGTTTTCAATCCCACTATGGAAATAGGATTTGAAAAGGGTTCTGAGCTCTACTTAAAGTTCATGTTTCCTCACTTCTTTCCCTAATATTCTCACAGTTTTGGCAGAATATCTGGGTTCTTTATCTCCTAGAAGGCAGTTCCTACTTATAATTTCCTCAACCAGTGTATAAAACCCTTTAGACCAGAGGGGAAGAACATAGAGGTATCCTCATCACCACCAGACCTGTAGAGAACTGCCTCAAGCCAACACCAGTAATAGCACATACCAGCCACTGAGCATTGGCTCTTATCTCACTGAATCTCCACAACAGTTCTAGAAGTCACATTTTTTTAAAAAAAATGTATTTATTTAGAGAAAGAGAAAATGATGGAGACAGAAATAGAGAGAGGTCTTCCATCTGTAGGTTCACTCTCCAAATGCCTACAACAGCTAGGGTTGGGCCAGGCTGAAGCCAGGAGCCAGGAACCCAGTCCATGTCGCATGCATGGGGTACCCAAATACTTGAGCCATCAATTACTATGTTCCAGGTGTAAATTAGCAGGAAGCTTGAATAGGAAACAGAACAAGAACTCAAATCCAGGTACTCTGATATGGAGTGTGGATTTCCCAAGGGGCATCTTAACTGCTACACCAATGCCTTCCCCTAAAGACAAGTATTCTTGGTTCCTATTTTATCTTTGATGAAATCATGGTTCAGAGAGATCTTATAATTAGTCAATGGTTGGGTAATTATTAAAACCCAAGAATGATCAAGTATATGCTTACATCTAAAATAGCTAAAGGTATCAGAAGCAGCAGTAAACTTTTGCTAATACCACTCTGTACCAGAGTATGGGGAGAGCAAAAGAAGAAAAAAATTGGCTTAAGCAATACCCTAATAAACATTGAGACTTTAATAATACTAATTTAGACCTAATCATAGTGGTGTGTGTGTTATAGTGGGACTGAGCAAGAACTATAAGGACCTCAATTCTGACAGGTGAGGAAGATTAACAGATTCCAGGGATGGTTCTGCTTCCAGTGATCTTGCCTTTCTCTCCTCTTCTAAGCTTCAAGTCCCATCTCCTCTGTGAAAGCTTTGCTGGCTACTCCCATGGTTCCCTAGCAGTAATCTCTTGCTTGATGCTACCACTATACTTGCCGTGTCTCAATTACAGACTTTCCTTTTCACATTTTATTTTAGTATATTGTCCCTAACTGGTTAGAGCACCTTGAAGCCAACACCTATGTTTTTAGTCACCTTTGTACTCAGCACTTTGACTACAAACATCCCAGCAAATAAAGCTGAAAGTCAGTGTTGATACTTAATAAATCTTGACCTCCTAGCTTTTGGAGTTTTCCAATTTTTAACCAGTATCTCACTTTCCCTGTATCCTGACTTGCATGGTACTGACTTTATTTTTGGCCACCATGCATCTGAGCCCCTGCCTATGTCTGGGGAAGCTGCCATTGCATAAGACGTACTGGTGGGTACAGTATGTCTTCCCCTTATGGGAGCTGGAAAATGCCCTCCTGGATCCCTGGCAGCTACAGCACAAACATATGATCTAATCTTGGCCCAGCTGATTCTCCTGTCCAAAATCTTGAGTTGGAAGCAAATGATTCAAGCAACTGGGACAATTCAGAATTTGGGCTTATGACAGTGCTGTTGTCCACTGTTCAGTGGGAGGGGCAGCAGCATTTTAACCAGGTCGTGTCTTTGGTATGGTCTTATATGTGGTTCTTCTTGGTTCCTGTCCATTTTCTGAACTTGATTCTCTAGCCTTTCTGTCAATTCTGTAATCTTCCTTTGTCTCTCTACTAAGCACCCTGTTTTTGGCTAAGATACCCAGAGTTAGATTCTGTTATTTGCAACCAAGAACCCTGACTGATGTACTTGGTAGCTCCACAGTACATGGTCTTGGATCCTGAGAAACCAAGAGCCAACAAGTCACCTCTACCTGATCCAAATCCAAGACAAAGATACAGGACTACCTCTCAATCTACCATACCTTGACTTTTCACATTCAGGATCACATTTCATGTTCATAACAATTCTACTGTAGGCAGGTGGGGCAGATAGTAAAGTAAAATTTTAAGGTGAGAAAATTAAAGCTCAGTGGGTCTAAGTGGTTTCCCTGAGCTTCCCAAACACATTGTACAACTCAAATCTCTTTATTTCTAATGAAAGATTGTTTATAGCCAAATAACACTGACTGAGCAACTTGCATTGAATTTTTTAAAAACTTCATTCACAAATATACATTAAGTATCCATTATGGGCCCATCATCTATTAGGGCAGCAGATTCCCTTGATTCTAGGCTCAGTGCTATGCTTTCTGAAGGTACTGTAAGTATCAGTACAATATATTTATTAATAATACTTTACATTAGTAAGAACTATAGTGTCATTCTTATAACCTAAGCCAGACTGCTTGCTCCAAAGCCTGGCTCCCCGGCTTGGTATTGCACATGGTCCACACTGTCAGTGCCCTGCCCTCACCTCCACGTCCTGAGGTTGGCCTACTGAGAATACCTGTGGCTCCCTGCCTAATGAGCGCATTTGGGTCTTGTGCTAGGGAAGCTGGGAATGCCACAGTTAACATTCCAAGAAAGAGTCCTCAAACAGTGGCAGTGGCAATTTGGTGAGAAATACCCCAGGTTCCTTAGCTGTTGGTGATAATAACTCTGAGATGCCTCCCACAATTCCCCGGTGGCACTGAGCCCCAGTTACCCTAGGAGGTAAGCAGCTTGACAGCACAACCTTACTGACTCCTTCTTCCACCTCACATCCCGGCTCTGTGGGGTTTCCTCTGATCATCCCCCCACATGAACTAAGTATGCTTGAATCTTGTTCTCCTGACAGCTCCTGGGGTAACCGAACCCAAACTAACACACCAGGTAATCTTGGGGAAATTACCAAAGTAACATCTTACACAATAAAGATAATATTATCTGCCCCCTAGAGCCTGATTCCCACTGTTGTGGGTGCAGCACACTTGGTCTCTGAGCACTCACCCCTGATTGTTTCACTTCTTCCTCTTCAATCAGAGGCACTTCGTCTCTAACCACCCGCCAGACGTCCTGCCTGGGTCCATGCCAGATGCTTTTCTTTTTATTTTTTTTTTTTAAAGATGTATTTCATTTAAATGAAAGACAAAGTTACAGAGAGAAGGAGAGACAGAGAGAGCTCTTCCATGTGCTGGTTCCCTTCCCAAAATGGCTACAACAGTCAGGGCTGGGCCAGACTGAAGTCAGGAGCCATGAGCTTCATCTGGGTCTCCCACATGGATGGCAAGGGCTCAAGCACTTGAGCCATCTTCTGCTGCTTTTCCAGGCACATCAGCAGGGAGGTGGACTGGGAGTGGAGCAGCTTGGACTCAAACCTGTGCCCATATGGGATGCTGACATCGCAGGTGGAGACTTTACCTGCTACACCTCAGTACTGGCCCCCAGGTGATTTTCTTCATTTCAGCCCTGCCATCTCATTGACACGTTGCTGAAATGACCCATCTCCTTCACATATTTGGGTTTTGGCACATGGTCCTGTCCTTGCCTGGATATACTTCCCCTCCAGGCCCACATTTACCTCCTGCAGACAGTCAAGCCTCCACCCAGGCTTACCTCCTCTGGGAAACGTTCCCCATTCTCTAGCCTTCCTCTGCTCTTCCATCCACACCCCCCACACAAATCCATGCACACTCAGGGTGTGTAAGAAGAATACCTAAGGAGATGTGCTTCTCTCTCTCTCTGCATATCACAAAAAACTGTATTTATTTGTTTTTTTGTCTGCCTCTTCACTAAACTGTGAGCACCTCTGTCCAAATCAGGGACTGTATCTTTTATTTCTACATTTCCAGTGTGTAGACTATTGCTCATCTCAAAAATATGTAAAAATTTTTAAAAATGTGTAAATTGTATAAAATACCTTTGAAGCAGGCTTATTAGCTCCATTTTTCAGATGATGAAACAGAATGCTCAAAAGTTTAATACAGTCCATTCTAGTTGATTCATGACAGTTAATTCACAGCAGAACAGGAATTCAAAACCAATCATTTGGCTTCATTGTTGACTATTCTACAACATCATAGCTGTGAGGATTTTTGTGCTAGAGATGCGCACTCTCATATCCTCTTCTTAGAATACAACCTTGGCCGGCGCCGCGGCTCACTAGGCTAATCCTCCGCCTGCAGCACCAGCACACCAGGTTCTAGTCCCGGTCGGAGCGCCGGATTCTGTCCCAGTTGCCCCTCTTCCAGTCCAGCTCTCTGCTGTGGCCCGGGAGTGCAGTGGATGATGGCCCAAGTGCTTGGGCCCTACACCCGCATGGGAGACCAGGAGAAGCACCTGGCTCCTGGCTAGGGATCAGCATGGTGCGCTGGCCGCAGCACGCTGGCCGTAGGGGCCATTGGAGGGTGAACCAATGGTAAAGGAAGAACTTTCTCTCTTTCTCTCTCACTGTCCACTCTGCCTGTCAAAAAAATAAATTAATAAATTAAAAAAAAAAAGAATATAACCTCGTTCACACAGCCTTGGAAGGAGGGCAGTGTCCCACTGAAAATGTCCCAGTTCCCAGCCATGGTTGAAAGGCTCCAGAGTGAACATCTGACTGAGGAGGAACCTGGGACTCCAGGCAAACAGAATCAGTCGACTACAGGCACTGGACCTGAAGGTGGCAGTGAATAAGGGCAACTGAGGCTGATAATTTGAGACTTCTGATTCAGGTTGTATTATCTGACAAGCAGTGAGAATAGATCTACCATGAGACGCACAGACAAGATACCTTGATTCCAGAGAGCAACAGGGGGAGTAGTGGGGAGAGAAGAGTGAGGGAGGGAGAAACAGAAGATCTACTTTAGTTCTTGACATTTTTCGTTTTCCATTTCTGATGTTTCAGGAGGTCTGATAATTGGCTGTAAGACACTCCTAATCTTTTAGTGAAAAAAAAAAATTTCCTGTCCCCTTAGGCTAACTCAGTTTGGGTTTCTCTATCTTGCAGCCAGATGGGGTTGTGATAGTTACTGATATCTTCCTACGTATGGTTTCCAGGTTCACAGTACAAATATGTGCTTATTTCCTCTTAGAATCCACCTGCAATTAAGGTAACTGCCAACAGGTGCCGCAGCTTAGTTCTTCTGGAAGCAGACACTGAAAGAGTTGAGCTATCAGGTATTCAACCTGTGTTGATGTCTACACATGAAAGTGAAAGGGAAGAAGTAGAATAGGGCAGAGGAAGAAGTCAAACTGCACAGAAGGCCTCAGAAAGCCTCCGCCGTCCCAGTCAGAGCTCTGGAGCAAGTGCTGCCTTCCAGAATGTGACAGGCTGAAGTGGCTGAATCTTTAATCCTGCACCTCACTCAGCCATTGTGGACACAGCTTCCCTGGGAAATGCCTCATCTTGGGCAAAGCTGTCCTCTGCCACTGAGACAGTGCATGAAGGAGCCGACAGCTGAGGCTATCTCCTGACCACACACCTCGTGCCTGGGCAGCAAGTCCTTCCTAGAAGAGAAACCTGGTCAGTGAGCCACCTGGTCTATGCACCAGGTGAGGCCTATGCCAAGATTGTGACAACCCAGTTTTTATTAGAATGTTCAATTTATGGGGCTGGTGCCATGGCTCACATGGTTAATCCTCCGCCTGCAGCGCCAGCATCCCATATGGGCGGCGGGTTCTAGTCCCGGTTGCTCCTCTTCCAGTCCAGCTCTCTGCTGTGGCCCAGGAGTGCAGTGGGCCCTGCACCCACATGGGAGACCAGGAAGAAGCACCTGGCTCCTGGCTTCAGATCAGCGCAGAGCCGGCTGTAGTGGCCATTTGGGGGAGTGAACCAATGGAAGGAAGACCTTTCTCTCTCTCTCACACACTATCTATAACTGTCAAATAAATTTTAAAAAAAAAGAAAAAAAAGAATCAGCCCTTAAGGCATTCGGATCTGGCTGAAGAGCCCATGAGAGTATTTTAGGCATGGAAAGCCAAGACACCCTGGGGGGAAAAAAAAAAAGACCTAAATGGAAGAGCTCTGCGAGTGAGATCCCAGTGGAAAGAATGGGGCCATCAAAGAAGGAGGTACCTTTCTCTGAAGGGAGGAGAGAACTTCCACTTTGACTATGATCCTGTCGGAATAAGATCGAAGTCGGCGAACTCAAAAGGCTTCCATAGCCTTGGCAACTCATGACTAGAGCCTAGGGAGATTACTGACGCCATAAACAAGAGTGTCAATTTGTTAAGTCAACAACAGGAGTCACTGTGTACTTAATTCTCATGTGGGATCTGTCCTTATTGTGTTGTCCAATGTGAAGTAATGCTATAACTAGTACTGAAACAGTATTTTACACTTTGTGTTTCTGTGTGGGTGCAAACTGATGAAATCTTTACTTAAGATATACTGAATTGATCTTCTGTATATAAAGATAATTGAAAATGAATCTTGATGTGAATAGAATGGGAGAGGGAGCGGGAGATGGGAGGGGTGTGAGTGGGAGGGAAATTATGGGGGGGGGAAGCCATTGTAATCCATTAACTGTATTTTGAAAATTTATATTTACTAAATAAAAAATTAAAAAAAAAAGAAAATAAGTAGAACTAGTTTAAAAAAAAGAATGCTCAATTTATATAGGCAGATGCAGACTGCCATCTAACGATCTGCTTTTTTTAACTTTTATTTAATAAATTTCCAAAGTACAGTTTATGGATTACAACGGCTACAATGTTGCAGTGGATTCATTTCTGAGAGGAGGAGCGTGGTAGGGGCAAGAGGCGCAGAGTCACCACACAGACCCCGGGAGTCGGGTGAAAGCGGGCTTGAGGCAAGCACCCGCAGACTCATTTATTTCAGTTAGTACAACAGCTATATAGCCAAGAGCACCCAATCCGGTCAAGGGGCAGTCCATGCCCCAGCCAATCACAGCCTGTTGCCAGTCAGGCTCCGTTGCCAGGTGGGTTTCAAAGCCATTCCTGAGTAACTGACGCTCGCTTGCCAGTGGCCATCTTGGCATGGCCTTCTTTTTTTTTTTTTTTTGTTTTTGACAGGCAGAGTGGACAGTGAGAGAGAGAGAGACAGAGAGAAAAGTCTTCCTTTGCCGTTGGTTCACCCTCCAATGGCCGCCGCAGCCAGCGCATGGCGCTGATCCGATGGCAGGAGCCAGGTGCTTCTCCTGGTCTCCCATGGGGTGCAGGGCCCAAGCACTTGGGCCATCCTCCACTGCACTCCCTGGCCACAGCAGAGAGCTGGCCTGGAAGAGGGGCAACCGGGACAGAATTCGGCGCCCCGACCGGGACTAGAACCCCGTGTGCCGGCGCCGCAAGGCGGAAGATTAGCCTAGTGAATCGCGGCGCCGGCCTGCATGGCCTTCTCATTCCACCACACCCTCCTATAACTTCCCTCCCTCCCCCCTCCCCCCAACCCTCCCATCTCCCACTCCCTCTCCCGTTCCATTTGCATCAAGATTCATTTAACGATCTGCTTTTGAAACTAAAAATTTCATCTTTTAGTCTAGCTATGTATTAACATTAGATTAAAATAGACCTAAAAAGCCAATGAAATATTTAATTGTAAGTATTAGTTTCTACATAGTTTGATATCTTTCTAAGTATTTCTCATGTTTATCTACTTAAGATAATCCAGGTTCTCCCTCTGTACATCTCCATACAGCCAGGAATACAGCACACCATGGTAACTAAATATGAATGTTTTAAAGGGTAGGTCCCTCGCTGACCCATGAGGCACTGTGTGAGCACATCATGTGTTACGCAACTTCTCTCTTCTCATCTCCTGTTACACCCTGCCTTGCTTACTTGGCCTCTGTATCCCGTCAGAATGCCATACACATTCCTGTTTTATAACTATTATTTCCTAGGGCTAATAAGCAGAGTACTACTCTAAACAACAAAGTTATAGGCTCAGAGTTCTGGAGGCTGGAACTACAAAATCAACATGCTAGCAACGCCATGCTCCCTCTGAAGCCTATAGAGGAGAATCCTTCCTTCCCCGTTTGCAGCTCCTGTGGTTGCTATCAATCCCCAGCATTCCTTGATTTGCGTTATTTCAGTCTCTCTCCTCTGTTGGACTCTCCTTGTATGTCTCTGCCTCTGAGTCCTCTGTGATAAGGATACCAGTACTACTGGATTATGATATATGCTAATGACCTCATCTTGACTTGATTATATCTGCAAAGACTCTATTTCCAAATAAAGTCACATGTCACAGATACCAGGGATTAGAACTTATATCTATCTTTGAGGGGAAGGAGACACAATTCAACCCCAACACTGGTCTTTGCAGTTATTCCTTGTGCCTAGAATGTTCTTTCCCTGGGTGTCTTCATTGTTCAGGTTCTTGGTTCCTTCTGATCTTTGCACCAATGTCACTTTCTCAGTGAGGCCCTCCTTAGCCACCTTATCTGAAATTGCAACATTCATTACTCTGCGTTTCCTAGTCCCCTTTCCTGCTTTGTTTTTCTCTTTAGCACTTGGGATTAGCAAATTGTATTGTTTACCTTACTTATTTATGTTGTTTGTTGCCTGTCTCTATTAGTAGAGTGTAAACTCCAGGAAAACAGATTATTGTGACTTCTGTTCATTGATGTATTTCCAGCACCTAGAAAAGAGCCTGGCCCCAGGAATACTTGTTGAATGCATACAAGAACTTCTTTGTCCAAAGACCTTCACGGGTCTGTTCAGAGCTCTAAGAATTCTGCAGTTTCACCAAGGGTTCGCACCCCAATGTCTTCTGTCTCAGCAAATGCCTCAGTTCTCTTTGAGAGGAGTTGGGAGAGGAAACTTAGGTCAGTCCCAAAGGTCTGGTTGTTGGAATTCTGGCAAACCAGGTATTTCCCCCCTAACTGGTCTTTGGTTTCTGTATTTTCCTCTTCTTCACCTATGAAACAAAGGAAGTGGTTTATACATGCCAAAATACTCTGTTCCAGTCCTAACATTTGCCCACCTGATGGTTCTTCCATCTCTGCCAGGCTTCCTTTCCACTCCTCTGATGCTGGTGTTCAGCTTTGTGAAGTCTGGTATGATGAAGGCCCTTATTAGGTCCAGTGATTCCTCCAGCAACTGGCACTGGCACAACTACTTCAGAATTCTGATAAGGGTCTAGGGGTTGTAAAAATTTCAACTTATAGAATTGTGATGTTTAAATTTATGTGTCAACCTGACTGAGTCATGGCACCCAAATATTTGGCCAAATATTATTCTGAATATTTCTGTGAGGATATTTGGATAAGGTTAACATTTATATAAGTGGACTTTGGATAAAGTAAATGGCGCTCTATAATGTGGGTGGGCCTTGTCCAACCAGTTGAAGGCCTGAATAGAAGAAAGACAGACCTCTCCCTTTGACTTAAACTGCAATATTGGCTCTTTTCTAGGGCTCTACCCTGTAGACTTTGCATTATATGAGTCTAAACAGCCCCCTCCCAACTCTCTCTACAATACACACACACACACTCACACACACACACACACACACACACACACATTCTACTTGTTCTGTTTCTTTGGAGTGCCCTGACTAATCCAAGTATTATCAACATTTCTTACTGAACTAATTATTTTAAACAACAGTGAAACAGAGCTTCATGCTATTTTCTGATGGAGAATTGGCATATTCTGCTTCCTGTGAAAAAGCAAAATTCAGGCAGCATGTTTTCCCAGATCCTGAGACTCTAGCCATAAAACTGAGAGCCTCTGTGGAGAGTGGAATTTAAAAAGGATGCAGGAGATAGAGTTCTACAGACAATGAAAAATCTGGTTTATTACTAACAGACCACATATAGTCCCAGAAAAAGATGGGGCAGGAAAACATTCACTTTCTCCAATAATCAGGAATCTAAGGAGACTTACTGAGTTGGGAGAGAGAGAGTAAGGAAGATAAATACCTTCCTTGGCCTGCTGAATTACTTCAGATTAACATCTTAATTGAAAAAGCAGATCTATGTTGTTTATTTGGCTTTGCCATGGACCAGCTATGTGACTTTTAGCAAGACACTTCCTTTCTCTGGACCTTCACTTTCTCCCTGTAACTTGAGGCATTTGAGTTAAACAGTCTCTTTCAACCACACTAGTCTACGTTACCCTAAACTTGAACCTCCATTAAGGCATGCTGCCTCCTGTCTACGTCCATCTCCTCCATACCTGGCATAGGGTCTATCATGAAGTGGCACCCAGCATACAGTAGGTGCTCAATTCTGCTAGCATTGAATGAATGAATGAAGATTTTGAAAAATGATCTGTGTAACTTTAGAAGAAGAAGGATGAGAAATCAGGGAATCTTATGCCAGGGAATATGCATATAATAGGTGTTTTTTAAACAAATTTGAAATCTTTGTTGTAATAAAAAGCCACTTTCTGATTTTACTATCTATCCAGGGCATCATGAGATGGGGGTATAAAATTATTCAGACCAACTCTGTGTCCCTGAGGGTTCCACCATTTTGTTGGGGAGATAGGAAATGTGTTCTGTTTAAATACCACAGAAAAAACATCAGCAGAGTCTAGTACATGGTACATATATTATAACATATCATGGGTCCCAAGGTTCATTGGTAAATCTAAGAAGTGGGGGGCCAGCGCTGTGGCGCAGTGGGTTAACGCCCTGGCCTGAAGCACTGGCATCCCATATGGGTGCCGGTTTGAGACCCGGCTGCTCCACTTCTGATCCGGCTGCTGCATTTCTGATCCAGCTCTCTGCTATGGCCTGGGAAAGCAGTAGAAGATGGCCCAAGTGCTTGGGCCCCTGCACCGGCATGGGAGGCCTGGAGGAAGCTCCTGGCTTCGGATCGGTGCAGCTCTGGCCATTGTCACCAATTGGGGAGTCAACCAGTGGATGGAAAACCTCTCTCTCTCTCTCTCTCTTTCTCTCTAACTCTGACTTTCAAATAAATAAATAAATAAATAAATCTTTAAAAAGAAATCTAAGAAGTGGAAGACCAGGTGACTGACCTCTTCTGGATCCAACCCTCGTACTCCACCATCCTAAGGTTTTCTTTCTCCTCATATGGAGCTGACCAAAAAACACAGCAGAGCCCCACCGGCCACCTTGTATAGCTGCTGGAGCTACACACTGGCAGTTAGAAAACAAACTACCTTCCGCTCTCTGTCCAGCCCCAGATTCTCTGGTCAAGTCGACTTCTTCCAAGCTCAAGCAGAGAATTGCTCTGTATCAGCCAGCTCCCCACAAGTCAGAAACTAATGGTTTTCTATCTTTATTTTAAAATAGCCTAGAAAAGGTTTGGGTTTATGGAGAATCCCTCCGAGTCATAGCTCAGAGAAGTATGTACAACTCACCTTCCTTTGGCATTGAGATCAGAGGAGGTGCCTCCCCATTTGAAAAAAGAAAGAAAGAAAAAATGGTAAATGTGGCTACAGATCAGGAGACAGGCATACCTACCTCTAGTTCTGGCTGTGACATTTATAGACAGTGGGTATTTGGGTTGTCACTCCTCTTCTTGGAGACTTGGCCACCTCCTCTGTAAGGAGAGGACTGTAACAGCAGCACGCGCGCGTGCACACACACAGATACCATCCCCTGCCACAGAGTTGTTCTGGGAATTAAGTGAGGTCATCTCCGTGACAGAAGTCTGTATTGTGTAAATGTGAGTTCTCGGTATTATCAGATTACGGCTTCAGTGAGTCATTTCAGACATCAGTTCTTGACATTATTTGCCCTTCACTTGACTCCAAAAACAACTATTTCTTCTTTTCCTTTTCTTGTCTGCTGGAGAAATTATAAAGTTAGTCCTATGCACTCCTCCTGAATCAACTCCTAGTACTTTATCTAACACCTTTATGGCTCCCTTCTCCCTTCATAGTTAGGCGTGTGTGGTCTTACTCCCTCACTCTGTCAGAAATTATTCAGGAAGTCTTCTCCTGACCCACACAATTACATGCACAGCTGCATAACTGACAGTGGCATATTCAGTGTTTGATCTAGTTGTGGTCATGTATAGAAACCCAAATAATGAGGGACTCAGAGTCATGAGTTGTGTGTTCCAGAATTAGCATTGTCATTGATTTTTCAGGAGACTTCCAGGCACTCAGTTCAAGAAACATTTGTTCAGTTCAGTGGGTGAGGGGAAGTTGTACACTGTGCAAAACCTCAAAATTTTAGTTCCACAGATTCATAAATCTCTAGTTATGAACAATGTGCTGTACAGTGGCACACACTAAAAAAGAGTATGGGTGCATGGTGGAAGGAACAGTTTAATCTGCTATCCAAAGTTGTGGAATGAGGTGACATCTGAGCTAGGCCTTGAAGTATGGTAAGATTCTAAAACTCCAAGAAGGGGACCAGGAAGGAGGTAAACATTAAGACAGGAAAGGAATGGCAAGATGAAGAAATGCAAGAGTAGTAGGGGGAACAGCAGAGGAGACTTGAAAGAAGGTTGGTTTAAAATTGTGTAGGATCTGATGCACCAGCCTTAGGTGTTTGGACTTTATTTTCTCCAGCCCTTCTCAACTGTGGTTCCACAAGAAAAATTAAACCTTGGGGCCGGCACTGTGGCGCAGTGGGTTAACGCCTTGGCCTGAAATGCCAGCATCCCATATGGGCGTCGGTTCTAGTCCTGGCTGCTCCTCTTCCGATCCAGCTCTCTGCTATGGCCTGGGACGGCAGTAGAAGATGGCCCAAGTCCTTGGGCCCATGCACCTGTGTGGGAGACCCGGAAGAAGCTCCTGGCTCCTGGCTTCAGATGGGTGCAGCTCTGGCCATTGTGGCCAATTGGGGAGTGAGCCAGTGCATGGAAGACCTCTCTTTCTCTCTCTGCCTCTCCTTTTCTCTGTGTGTAACTCTGACTTTCAAATAAATAAATAAATCTTAAAAAAAAGAGTGCAGACAGAAGATAGGAGAAAACCTGATCATGGTTCAAGGTGGCGACAGCTGAAATGGAGGTAAGGGACTGCTCAGAGATACTTGGGAGGCAGAACGGATGGAATACTTTAGTCCTGTACTCTTTGGCTTCCCAGCTATGATCTAGAGCCAGTCAGTAGCTACTAGAACCTTCCTATAAAGGACAAGAAATTCATCAGCCACAACCCACCTTGGGGGTGGAGTAAGCTGCTACCCATCTGGACTTTATCTTGCCTCTGGTGAACTCTGCACACCCTGATAGCCTCAAGTTATAACTTTCTTCTTTTCCACACTGCCTCACCCTTCCGGGCTTGTTGATTAGGTTTTCACAACTGACCTTCAGCCTAATTCTCCTCCCAAGCTCCACATTTCCCTGCTGAGACACAGCCCTCCCCCAAACTCCAGACTGCCTGACTGGGTTCCTGCTACTTGGCTTCTCTAACTCAACCCATTCTTCCACGGGCGAGTCTGCTCCCTGTGCTCCACACCAGCCCTAGTGATGCAGCAGCTGAGTTAGCATGCCAGCTCTAGTGCTGCTTGATCCTGGCTTGCTCCTCCTTCTCTGCAGGCCGGGCTGCTGAGTTTCCATCGTACCTCTTGGTGACGAGATATCACCTCACCAAGTCTCATCTGGGGCCCATTTTCTCATTTGAGGGGGTTATAATAGGTAATTTCTAAAGTAGCTCCCCTCCAACACTAACATCCTGTGTTTCTAAGTAGGCCACTGTAAAAGGAGTCTGCTTTGGCACGGAATAGTTGAGGCTGAGAGCAAGGAGCTGGATTCAGCAAAAATGTCAAGCTAACTATGAAACCAGGAGATTAGACTGCACCGTGCCATGAGCAGACAGTGGCTAGAGACTCAAACTAAAGATCAGCCTACCCAGACAGCTGCAGAAACAAGATGACTGATGCCACACCCACTTATTAGTCACCTTCATGCTCAAGAAATTAACAACATCATTTTGTGTCCCTCCAGAGGCCAATATTCATTTATGACTGAGAGCTATTTAATATAGTGATTGTAATTCTTCCTTTTACATGGTTAGTGCTGGCGATTTGGGTTTCAGTATTAGTAATTTGCCCATTTCCTTGGAATTGCCATTGAGGGGGTATTTCCTGAGTACCTAGTTTTCTTAAATCTCAAGACTTTTTTTTTTTTTTACTCTCAAGACTTCTAAGTTCATCTCAGATGCTTCTTGGGGTATATAAAAGAAAGAATTCAGGTCTCTGGGGCCAGCGCTGTGGCGCAGCGGGTTAACTCACTGGCCTGCAGTGCCAGCATCCCATATGGGCACCAGTTCGAGACCCAGCTGCTCCACTTCTGGTCCAGCTCTCTGCTATGGCCTGGGAAAGCAGTGGAGGATGGCCCGAGTCCTTGGGCCCTTGCATCCACATGGGAGACCCGGAAGAGGCTCCTGGCTCCTGGCTTTGAATTGGCATAGCTCCAGCCATTGAGGCCAACTGGGGAGTGAACCATCTGATGGAAGACTCTCTCTCTCTCTCTGTGTCTCCTCTCTCTGTGTAACTCTGAATTTCAAATAATTAAATAAATCTTAAAAAAAAAAAAAAGAGGGCCGGCACTGTGGTGCAGCAGGTTAAAGCCCTGGCTTGAATTGCCAGCATCCCATATGGGCACCGGTTCTAGTCCCGGCCACTCCTCTTCCAATCCAGCTCTCTGCTATGGCCTGGAAAAGTAGTAGAAGATGATCCAAGTGGGAGACCCAGAAGAAGCTCCTGGCTCCTGGCTTTGGATCAGCACAGCTCCAGTTGTTGCGGCCATCTGGGGAGTGAACCAGTAGATGGAAGACCTTTCTCTCTGTCTCTACCTCTCTCTGTAACTCTGTCTTTCAAATAAATAAAAATAAATCTTTTTAAAAAAGAATTCAGGTCTCTGGATTCCTATATTTGGACCACACAACTAGTCATATGATTCTAAAAAGTTAATCCTTTGAGTTTTGGATTCCCTACCTTGTGAAATACCTGCCTGGCAGCACTTCAGCCCAGACCGAAGTGTCTGCTGCACAGAAGGTTCTCAATAAAGGAGTTCCTTCTCACAGCAAGCATTGCTTTCCATCTCTGCCTTCATGATGATTTCCCTCTCTCTTTTTTTAAACATTTACTTATTTATTTTGAAAATCGGAGTTGCAGAGACAGAGGAGGAGAGAGAGAGAGAGAGAGAGAGAGAGAGAGATCTTTCATCCACTTGTTCACTCCCCAGATGACCACAACAGCCAGAGCTGGGCCAGGCTGAAGCCAGGAGCCAGGAGCCTCTTTGAGGGCTCCCACAGTGGAAGTAGGGGCCCAAACACTTGAGACATCCTCCACTGCTTTTCAAAGGACATTAACAGGGAGCTGGATGGGAAATGGAGCAGCCAGGACTTGAACCAATGCCCATATGGGATGCCAGCATCACAGATGGTAGCTTTACCCCCCGCACTACAATGCTGGCCCAGGATGGTTTCTCCTGGGCTTGCCTGCCCTTTTTCTCTCCTTTCTACTTGAGCCTGCAATGTCCCTGCCAGTTCACACAAGTTCCAGTTCCAATTCTAGACTTCCAGCCTGCTGAGTCAGCACTAGCACTTCCTGGAGCAGTGACTTATTTTCTTTCCTTTTTTTTTTTTTTTTTTTTTTTGTGGAGGGGGGCAGTCAGGACTCAGCAGTCATAGGTCAAAAAAGCTATTGGTCATAAGATGAGATCACAGCTGAAGGCTCTAAGAGCTGCATGGTTTCAGCTCCAGGGTTCATGATATAGATTTAAATCCCAGTACTAAGATTCAATGTAGGACCAATCAAATGATTCTAAGAGTCAGTACTGAAGGTGTGGGATTCTGTGCAAAATGCTGGACACAGAAATTGCC